>NW_028270180.1:18552297-18872493 GCF_037043375.1 Chiloscyllium plagiosum | reverse complement strand
CATAAAAATATAGACTTGTGGTGTGCGTGTGTATATTATATACATATATCTTGATGAATGAGCAATTTAGAAAGAATACTGGTGGGTTAAAAAAAAAATCTAAGATCGACATGAAAGAATGAAAAGTGCACAGGATATATTAAAAAACATGCAAACAGACTTCAATGTTTGGCAATTTTTTTTTTAAACCGTCCAAAGTGGATGACCTCCCAAAGTAATGACTAAATGGTGAAAACCCACAAACAATTGACGTCTCAGGAGACTTGAGGACCCAAATACATATATAATGAAAATGTATCGTAAAATTAACATAGGCAATGGAATACTAATCTTTATACTGGAATGCAAGGCAGTAGAAATCATGTTTCAGCAGTCAAAGCTCTCGTTAGATCACGTCAGGAGAACAGTGAACACTTCTATACACCACACCTTTGGAGAATGTAATGGCCTTGGAAGAAGTGCAGTTTGGATTTAACAGACTAATATCTGGACCTCATGAGTTAGAAGAAAAGCAGTTATTTATTGAAATGTAGAAGGTGAAGAGGTGATCTGAAGCTATTAAAGGAACAGATAGAATACAGATAAACCATTTTCTCTGGTTAGAGAATCTAGGACTAGGGCACAGAGTCCAAAAGATGAGAGGCAGACGTTTCTTGAATGAAATTCCATGCTGATCTGGTTAGGAAAGCAGCTGAGTAGCAAAGAGAAAAAAAAAATACGATGACAGATATTCTAATTGGCAGAACTGACGTGTGGCACCTGCCAAGCATCGGTGATGGCTCAAACTATTCATTGCATTAAACTGCAGTTCTATGAAAACATCATAACAGGCCATAAGATGGAGGAGCAGAAGTAGGTCATTCAGCCCAAGTCCACTCCCCCACTTAATGAGATCATGGCTGATCTGATAATCTTCAAATTCACTTTCCTGCCTTTATCCCCATAATCTTTGATTCCCTTACTAATTGAATATCTCAGCCTTGAACACGCTTAATTAAATCAACCTTTCCAGCCCTCTACAGTAAATAATTTCGCAGGTTTATTTCCCTCAGAGAACAGATTTTTCATCTCAGTCTTAAATGGGTGACTCTCTGCAAGGGAAAATGCATCTGCTAGTCAAACTCACAAAGAATCTTGTGTGTTTGAGTAAGGTCTCCTCTCAGTTCCTGACCCTAATGAAGGCAAGCCCAACATACTCAACCTCTCCCCATAAGAGGATCCCTTCATAACTGCGATAAACCCAGTGAACCTTCTCTGGATTGCCCCCAACATCAGATAAAGGGGTCAAAACTGCTCACAGTATTTTAGTTGTATTTTGACCAGTGCCTTGTATAGGTTCAGCAAGACCTCCCAACTTTCACACTTGGTTCTCTTTGAAATAAAGGCCAACATTCCATTTATCTTCCCTACTGCCCACTGAACTTGGACACTAACTTTGAGATTTATGCACAAGGCGGCCCCAAATGCTTGTGCTGCAGGCTTGTGCATTTTTAAACATGGAATTTCTCTTTTCCTCTTTCCAAAGTCACATTTCCCACATTACATTCCAAATGCCAAGTTTTTGACTAATCATTTAACCGGTCTCTGTCCTTCTGCAAACACTGTCATCTTCACCTTGCCTTCAAAATATTTTTGTGTCATCCACAAACTTGGCTCATATATTCACCCTCCTCATCCAAATCATTTATAACATAGTGAATAAGTGTGGCCTCAACATGATCGACAACCTTTAATACATATTTCTATGAACACTTGAAACACCACAGCAAAGGAATTGGGATTAGAGTAGATAGAGTCTCGCTAACTGGCGCAGAATTAGTGGGCTGAATGGCGCAGTTCCGTACTGCATTACTCGAATTCAAGAAATTCAGAAACACTTCTGCAGAGAAACAGCGATGTGCAAATGGTAATTTGTGAGATTGTGTGCAAATGGTAATTTGAGAGATTTTTTTGAAATCTTTTAATTTATGAGATTTAAAATTTTTGTGAACTAAAGGTATTCAAGAATATGGAGCAAAAGGCCAGTACACGGATTTTGGTCACAGTTCAGCCACAATCTCATTGAAAGTCAAAACAAGTTGAGGGGCTCGCAGCCTCTGTCTGCTCCTATAACCGTATATACCTGTTATTGTTCACAGAAAGTAAAATACTTGAGTTCTACAAACACAGAATAATATTGATAATTGAAACAGTGACAAAGGCAGTGATACATTAAAAGCAACATCATCGATCATTACGTTGTAAACTCTGTCAAAAAGGTGAGGTTTAAGCTAAAACAAAATGTACACAGGAAGAGCTGAAATTGCAAAACATTAATTCAGTACATCATTAGCGGAGGAACAATGTGGGTGGTTGGCACGTGAAGCGGAGAAGTGATGTGACTGCAGTAATGGCTTGTTATACATTGGGGTTAAGGTTAAATGCTTGCTCAGAGCTGAGAATATATATCCCATATAATTTATGTACACTTGTGGTGCTGGTCACACAACTACAAATCAAATATAAATTCGATTAGTGCTACTTGGCCTACAAATTTTAAATATTTTGAGTGTAAAACCTAAGGACCTCACTTTTTTATTAAATATTCAAACTGTGCTTCAAATGAAAAATCTCACCAAATATTCCATATTCTTGGCCGGACACTTCACACAGCCATAACTTCCCACAGTGTCTAATGAGAAACCATTAGACCAGTTGCTAGTAGATACACATAACTGAATCTGTAAGCCAAAACAACAAAAACATTTCCAATTCAATATTTCACAATCATCAGCTCTCAGAATCTTCATAGCAAACCAAATGAATGATTTAAAAAAAGTACATGGACATAATATAAGAACAAAATAGTGCACAATAGAGCAATACTGTTCAACAGGGAGTCTGAATGAAATCCTCACCAACTTCAGGCCTTTCAGTCCTCATTTACATTCTATAATTTCAAATGACGACCAGATAAGCAATGCACTGCAGATTACTAAGTCTCTGAGAAGCTGAGTAAAACTGGGTACTACGTTAAAAAAAAGGAAGAATTGACAATTTTGTTTGTTTGTTTTATGAACAAAAATTAGCAAATTTTTTGACAGCCTGTTGATATTACGCAGCTGAAAGTACATAAAATATAGTACACAATTCCACACGAATGAAACCACTGGAAAGTCAGTAGATTAAGAAGTTTCCCTGACATACCATCTATGTTTGCCAATGAGCAAGGCAAAGGCAGGTATCAGAAATGTCAAAACCACCAAGAAAAACAAAACCCAAGCTCAGATTAGGCCACTTAATCACATCAGTAATTACAAAGCAAGAACCTCTTTCCCCATCATAAAGCTGTTCGTTCGGTGATTTTTCAGTCATTACTCTTCTTGCCATGAGGACCGCTCCCAAATCTTCTTTCACTTCACGTGAAAAGTTGTTCTATTAAGTCTCATCACACTTGCATTTGAGTTAGCATTTTAGATTCACCTTCATCATGTCATTTACACATCACTGAGGTTCCCGCTCATTGCATTTTCCAACCTTTCATCAGATCACTCATACTTATGATTGCGATGCTTCCCTCTGAGATATGAATATTTCTTCTATGCGTTGCTAACCATGATTACAAACAGTATTCATGGATTCAGTGACTCAACAGATGTATAACTTAAGCATGACTTCTTCAAACTTGTAGCCTACTACTTTGGTTATAAAGTTGTCATAGTCCTACCAGACCATAGAGTTGCTCTCCCATTCGAGAGAGAGAAGACTGGTGGCATTTTAACCAGAGGGTCACTATGCCTCAGGTGAGGGAGAGGTTCAGAAGGAGAGTCCTACACGGTAACCTCATTGGAGTGGGAATTGAACCCATATTATTAGCAACACTATGCATTGTAAACCAGCCATCCAGCCAACTGAGCTAAATCAACCCTGCTTTTCTGAAAGGAGATATGAAAGTTTTTCAACTTGGCTCTCAGCAGGACAAATGCAAGAAAAGCAACACTGGCAAGGAAACAAGAATTTATACAACATGAGAAAAGGTGCTAACTGGTTGGGCTTTGTTTGGGAAAGAATTAAATCTGCGACAACTCCATGTCAAAACTTCATGTTACACCATTTTGGTTACACATTCCAGCACATTGTTGGCTTGAAGAAAATCCATCATTACTCGGGGTTGGAGGGCCACCAATGCTGCTACGACTCTTATGGCTTATGAATCTTTCGTGGGGCTCAGGAACCCGAATGTGGAACAAGGTGCCACTGTGGTCATGGCTGCTCCAGCCTTACTGAAATTGAATAAAAGCACACTAACACTACAGTATCACTCCCTGTATTTGCACATCTACTGAATGCTATCATTCCAAATTCACACCATGCATTACTTACCTCAGCCTCCATCAGTGTTCATTAACAGGAGAAGTAAGAAAGATAAACAACACATGAATAAAAAAGATGCTCTAGACCCTGTAAGAAGCTGTAATGATTTATTCCACCTACAAAACAATTTACCTCCCCTTGGGCCCTGTATGACGTCTTTCACTAACTGGGTCTATTTCAACCTTTAATGCATTGTAACAGCATGTTAGTGACCTCTATTTGTGAATACAGAATTAAAACTTGAACAGAAAGGGGATACTTCTAATAATGAAGAGGCACCCTTAAGAAAAATCACAAAATATAAATTTATTTTATCTAAATATGCTTTGCCATTCAGCCCATCTACACCTCTTAAAACTGCAGATGGTTATCCATTATTCAAATAACTGGCAAATCTCCTCTATTACTGCTAAACTGAAACCACAAAGGAATGATACACACCTTATTTTTGCTGAAAATGTTTTTCCGTTTGAAGGAAAATAGGACAACATCACGGAAGTCAGCCGCATGTTTCACATGTATATCTTCTGCACGATATTGCAGGACCCGGGATGTTTTATTAATGATCCAGTACGGGCTATAAATAGACAAAACCAGACGACCACTAATTTTGCGAACGTGGACCAACAAATCAATGCTCATGCGATCTTTACTGTCAGCAGTGAAGCATATTGGAAACATTTCAGCCAGTCCATCTTCAATTTTAACATGGCCACTCCAGTTCCTGCCTTGATATTTAACCAGGACGAGTTCCATTATTTCACCCTTGATTCTGGATTGGAGTACATCTGCTGAGGATCCTTCTGCCAGTTCATTAATTTCAGCTGTTGCCTGGATAAAACAGACAATTTATTTCAAGAGCAAAACTTTCAAAAGTAACGCATAGAAGAAATATTCATACCTCAGAGGGAAGCATCGCAATCATAAGTATGAGCGATCTGATGAAAGGTTGGAAAATGCAATGAGCGGGAACCTCAGTGATGTGTAAATGACATGATGGTTCACGTTACTTTTGGAAGAAAATTTGAGAGCTAATATTAACTAAATAATACAAGTTTTAATGGAATCCAGGAATAGAGATCTCCACAGACAGTTGCTTGTGGAAGATCGAGGCCGTTTGCGGTGTTTCTTTTACGTGGAACGGTCCATCTTCCGTTGCCACACCGGCACCACAGCCCCACCTGTTCCTCCACTATACCGATGACTGTATCGGCGCTACCTCATGCTCCAACGAGGAGGGTGAACAGTTCATCAACTTCACTAACACCTTCCACCCCAACCTCAAATTCACTTGGACCATCTCTGACACCTCCCTCCCATTCCTGGACCGCTCCATCTCCATCTCCGGCAGACTAACCACGGACACCTACTACAAGCTGACCGACTCCAACAGCTACTTAGACTACACCTCCTCCTACCCTACCTCCTGTAAAAATGCCATCTCTTATTCCCAATTCCTCCGCCACCGCAGCATCAGTTCCCAGGATGACCAATTTCACCTTACAAAATCTTTGACGGCCTCCTCTTCAATGAGCACAATTTCCCATCCCACGGGGTCGATGATGCCTTTCAGCGCAACTCCTCCACTTCCTGTACCTCCGCCCTCGAACTCCACCCATCCCAATGCAACAAGGACAGAACACTCTGGGCTTCACCTTCCATCTCACCAACTTCGGTTTATATCACATCATCCTCCACAACAAAACAAACCCCACCACCAGAGATACATTTCCCTCCCCACCGCTATCAGTGCTCTGGAGAGACCATTCCCTCTGCGACTCCCTCACGTCCCCAACTTGCCCACACTCCATTCCTGGCACCTTCCCCTGCCACTGCAGGAAGTGCAAAACCTGTGCCCACACCACCTCAGTCCAAGGCTCCAAAGGATCCTTCCACATCCATCAGAAATTTACCTATACCTCCACCAATGTCAATTACTTCATCCATTGTATCAGGTGTGGTCTCCTCTACATTAGGGAGATAAACGTTCTGCAAGTAGGTGTCTTAAGAGAATATCTCTGGGACACCCGCACCAACCAACCCCACCGCCCCGTGGCTGAACACTTCAACTCCCCCTCCCACTATCAAGGACATGCAGGTCCTGGACCTCCTCCATCGCCGAATACTTACCACCCGACACCTGGAGGAAGAACTCCTCATATTCCGCCTTCGGACCCTGCAACCACATGGGATAAATGTGGATTTCACCAGTTTCCTCACTTCCCCTCCCCTCCACATTATCCTAGTTGCAAGTGTCCAACTCGGCACCACCCTATTGACCTGCCCATTACCTTTCCCATCTATCTGCTCCACCCTCCTCTCCAAACTATTACCTGCTCCCTCACCTTCATCTACCTATCGCATTCTCAGCTCCTTTCCCCCTAGGCCCAGCCACCACCACCACCACCATTTATCGCTCAGCCTGCCCGGCCCACAAGTCTCATTCCTGATGAAAGGCTTATGCCCGAAACATCAATTCTCCTGCTCCTCGGATGCTGTCTGACCTGCTGTGCACCCCAGCACCACACTCTTGACTCAGGTCTCCACAAGTGACTTAGAAGGCCAACATATGCAAATTCTTCTAGATGGCAGGCCAGGTTAATAAGATGGCTAAAAAACTTCACACAGGATCCTGAGCTTTATAAACAGAATTAGTATTGGGTTTATTGTCACATTACTCAAATGATTACAGTGAACAGTTCACAAGTCGCCACTTACAGTGTCATCTTAGGTACAAAGTTACCTAGGTACAGATTCTTCGGGAAAAAGTTTAGAAAAATAAAGAATTAAAAAGTACAGCAATACAGATTATAGGAATAGATTAGAAAAACAAAAAGTTCAGAATAACAGTCCTTCCAACCCAGTACACGCTGGCACCTCGCCTCCATTCCAGGCTAGGCCTTGACTCCAGACCAGGAGGCCATTCTGGAATCATCTCAATGCTGGAAAGTCCACACTGAGGCCATACCAAGCCACACTGAGGCTGAGAGCTCGAGTGCGCACTGCATCCAAGAGTCTGAGTCGGCATTGAGGCAGGGAGTTCAGGACAGAACCGAGGAGAAAGAGGAAAAGAAAAGTACAAAAGAGAAAATGAAAAGGAAAAAAAGCAACAAAACAGATGGACAGGACAAGTTCCAGCTGAGGAGTCCTATTCCGCCATCTTGGAAGTAAACAAGCAGGAAGAACAAAAAATAGGAAGCTCTGTTTCACTTTCATGAATCACTGCTTAAATCTCAGCAAAAGGGCCATGACCAATTATGGGCATCATACTTCAGGAAGGATGGCAGTATCTTAGAGGGGCTGCAGGGGAAATTTACTGGAATAATCCCAAGCATAATTAATATTAGTTACTACACAGATGGGAATCTGGATTTCTTTCCCACAAAACACGAACAGTTAAATGGAGATAGAAATGCATAAAATTCTGAAGGGTTTTGATAGATAGGAAAAAACTTGATGTTAGCAAGGATGCAAGGTTGGAAGTTCACCTCAAGGTTAAACATAACAATGGTTACTAGCAGTCTGGTTCAGCGTCAGACAGTTATCACAGAAAGGTTGAGGAGATGGCTAATCAGCAGGGTCACGACGAGTGAAAACAATGCATTCAGTGTTCTCAATATTTAATTGGAATAAAGATCTTTCATCGAGCACTGGATAGTGGAAAAGCAGTCTGAATTTAAACAGAATAGCAGACAACTCACCATCGTGGGTTGTGCAAAGGAATATGTGGCAGATAAGTGGCTTGAAGAAGAGAGAGTACGTAGTAACAGAGTTAAGAATTCTGATGTCAAGATGAAGGATGGGAAATCATAACAGGAAAAGGTGGCAGCAAATTGTGTAGAGCCATGTATCGGCAAAAGAATTCCTAAAGTTGGTCAGAAAGACAAAAAAGGCAAGTCTCAAGTTGACAGAGATAGCAAACAATTTTACTGGTGGTAGGACTGAGAATGGTGAGAAGGTTTTGGAGTCAGGAGATTGAAGATACAATCTTGGCCATGGACTCAAATATTAAATTTGGACTATGACAGGCCACTCTGGCTGCACACCATCAGGATGAACTTGACTGGCATCATCAAAAATGGTGGGAACAGGGGTCTATAGCACAACACATCTAACATTGTCTCAATAAGGTGGTTTAGTTCTTGACAATATGAACATGTAAATGAGCTGGCACTTGTATGATTCAAGATTGGGTAAACCAAGCAACAATTGTAGAATCAAGGATGTAGTACAAAGATAAATTTCATTACTAATCAGAGATATGTGAAAACTGACTCTGCACTTAATTTGATGATCTTCAATAACCCCTATAATAGCATCAGAGAAACGGAGGGGCTCCTAAAAGAAACTTGGACATGCCAGAAAAGAAATCTTAGCACATGTGCTAAATGGCTTTGAGACTGGTAGGAGTGTTACAGTAAAAAGTAGTACATGGAGTGGGACTACATGCGAGGCAAACAATGTGTGTTTGTTGACTCCGCCAAAAATCAGAGGATTTGAGGGTCACTATGCATCACAATCCATATTCTCACCAAATGTGAAAGACTTTTTAACTAGGTCATCATTAGTGCTGTGACTAAGACAAATTGGGAATGAAAAATATGGAGCTATCACTGGAGCATTTGGGACTTGAACACAGACCTCTTCTCAACAGTATATCCCAGATAATTACAGAACAAGGTGAGTTGAGGATGAGGAAGGTAAACATTTTAAGAAGAATAGGTTGAGTACAGCAGCTTAGAAAGTAGTATTCAAGACAGATAGAGAGTAGTAATTTTGGGTCAAATAGTATAGTGATTAGAAGCCACATTAGGGGTGTTTCAATACAGCACAACATTAGTTCCAAGTTAAAACATCCACCATTTTATTCAATGTGCTCTGTTGCATAGTGTTATGATTATGAGAGGTGGTATTAAACACGTAAAACAAAACTAAATCAAATTTGAAGTCATTAATTTGTTTTTAAAAATGACATTTACTGTTAAGCTACAACTTTAACTTAAAAAATAGCTAAAATGGATTGTACTTCCAATTCAAAACAACCCAAATTCGAGAAGCGTAAAGATACTTCACTGCAAACACCCACTCTAAATGAACTGAACTCACCTCCAACATGTAACGCAAACTATATGGCAGAAGATTTCTGATTGTAACTGTTGGGTAGAGGTGAATAATATAGGCTGGATCCCACTCATCTTCACCATGGTTACTAATAAAGTTCAGTTCATCTGGAATAGCAACAGCATTAACTATAAGAGGAAGGAAACTCATCTCAGTGGAAGGGCATTGCAATGTGCATCGGATCTCAGTGCTTCTGTGAAGCTCCTCCTTCCATGTAATATATGTTGTTGACATTTTGAATTGGTCCTCCAGTCTACCTGATGGCTTCAGAAACAATTGCCCCCTTCAAAAAAGAAAGTAATATATTAGCGCTTTGTATAGCTCTTACCTTATTGATATTCAGAATCAACCTGTTCAGATATGCTGTGGAGCTACCACTGCAGCATTTGGGTCTTGAACGCAGACCTCTTGTTTCAGAAGTGCGACACTACCACTGCACCACAAGAACCATTTTTGTTTTAAATCAACCTGTTCAGATGTCTTCCAGAGCAGGCAGGACTTGAACCTACAGCTCTGGACCAGGAGTAAAGGTAGTATCACTACACAAAGAGTTCATCGACTGGGAAGATTCAGATATTTGTAAATCAACCTGTTCAGGCTTGTTTTGACTTACCACAGGAGGAGGGACTTGAACTCAGAAGTATGGACTGCATCATAATGGCCCACTCTAACTTATCATACACTTAATGCCAAAGTATAATGAAGCTTCTCTTCAACATAAAATTGTTCTTCTTTGGAGTTGCCTGAAGTCAAATGTGTTTATAATATTAAACAGCTATGGTTGAATGGTGTTCAACCTTGCTTCTCTTCTCTCAACCATCATTCCAGTCCTTAGTTCTATTTGTAAACTTTGAAGATAGAAGGTAATTTTGCTTTGTTGAAAACCTACATCTTTAAATGGAAGCATTGGACATACAAAGTTGCTAATTTGTAGTCCTATATTGCTTGGCTGTTTACTAACAATGTGACTGACACCCAGATACATGGTCCAGACTGCCTTTCTCAAATCTGAAGTTTGAAAATCAGTAGAAGTCTTAGCACCGATGAAAGGATTTGAAAAGATGTTTGGATATTAATGCCCACTGCATATTTTTGAGGGTTGCATGAAAAATTAACTGATGCTTTTTTTTTTAAATTCACTGGATATAAATGTACAATGTGAATCACAGCTGCATAAATAAACTTGTAAGTAAATAAATTATTACATTCTCAGTACAAACAGAAACAAGGATTCCCATTTGCCCCATTCCAAAAAGGAGATTCATCTCCTTGATGCATCTTCAAATTAAAAGACAAAATTTATCTTCAAGCTCTTTTCAAAATGCTTTAGTGAAAGAAAATAAAATTTGAATATTTCCATAACTTGACACACTAAGACTACTGCTTGGCAAAAAAATAAAACTTTTACTCAGCAATTATACTTCTAAGTTGCAAGGGTGGGCATTTGATTATATATGACATAAGAAACAATATCAAGACTTTCTTTACATGTTGGAGAAAGTGAGGACTGCAGATGCTGGAGATCAGAGCTGAAAAATGTGTTGCTGGAAAAGTGCAGCAGGTCAGGCAGCATCAAAGGAGCAGGAGAATTGACGTTTCGGGCATAAGCCCTTCTTCTCCTGAAACATCGATTCTCCTGCTCTTTGGATGCTGCCTGACCTGCTGCGCTTTTCCAGCAACACATTTTTCTTTACATGTTGTCAATACTGATCATAATTTTTTTTCCAAAAAGCAAGGTGATCTGCAATGTGCATCATACTGGAGGCAGGTAACAATTCAGCAGAGATAGCTGTAGTTACCCCTAGACAGGGTTCTGATGGCTTGAGGAAGATTACTGGGAGATTGGCAGCACAGCCATTGACATCTTGGAGTTTCTGGAATCAACTTTTATTTAAAGAACTGCAAGATGGTGACAAAGATGGCTGCACAGCTTATCAATAATTCAATGTGATGTAGATTTGGGCACCAGCACAATAGCTCAAGTCTGGACAGTCACCTGCTTGTCAGATCAACAATCACTGAAGGTTTGGTCAGGCAGGAAGTGTGGCTAGATAGGGCAGCTTTGTGTTAAGTTGCAAACCCTGACCAATAACAACTCTCAACCTTTGCAGTGATGTGACACTAACTTGTATTCCCACTAACTTGTGTGCAGTCACTGCGTCATGACAATAATCAGAGCTTTCCTAAATACTGCGAGCGTATCCACTCAATGGAAACACCAAAGGGGCTACTTTAAGTAGATTCTGAGGTTTGAGGTAATTGAAGATTGCTGGAGTTTGATAGGAGTGGGTGGAGAGATGGGAAACATGTGGAGTTGGTTGGGAATGGAGAGCAGATTCCATGGAGTTGCTTTCAGATTGACAATTCTGTGATCTGGTTATTCTTAATGCAGATGGAAAGCAAAGTCACTGTCCTGTCATGGCTAAGCACATCTTATCTCCCCATTTCTGACTACATGATCAACATCGGATAACGTTACATTAGATTTCCACCTGTAAGAGTCTAAAGGCACGTGGAATTCTTCCTCAGGATTAGCCATACCAACAGTCTCCAGTGACTGGTCATCCGGAATAAACTTGTAGATGATAAAAGAGACAGAGAAGTGGTTCTTGATCTTTAAACATGGGATAAAAAACAAACAATAATCAGCATTTAAATAACCATACCACCTTGAACACCAAACCATCACACAAGTTTGTAAATCCATTCTTGTCATTCTGTGACCATTCAAATAACATGGTCAGATCAAATTACAATTCAAGTGGCTGTCACCGTTGCTCTAAACCAACTAGTAGTACCAACATTATACTAATCCAGGGATAAACCACTGTTTAGTTTTCATAGTCTCATAGAATAAATGTGGCAGCCACTCAAATTGTGCACGTTCTGTTAAATAGCCAGACTAGGTCATTGTCCACATTGTCATTCTTCCTTCAAGGAATAGATTACTGAGACACCTGCTGAAGGTTGATTTAGTTTTTAACTTTCCTTGCCTGCCAAACATGCAGTTTTTTATAACTATCACCTTTCATGACCATGGAAAGACAAAGTTGGATAGACAAGATACTTTTGCAGATTTTAACCAAAGTGTGAAGCAGATAACTAGACTACTTAAATTGCAGTAGTATAATTTGTCCAAAGGTGAGGAGGGGGGGGGGGGGGGGGGGGGAACACATCTAACAGAACAATGATTCAATGTCCACGCCCCTTAGTAAATGAGAGGTCTAGCCAAAGAAGAGTGGAGGCTCCCATTTGTCACCCAGTTGTCCTTTTTTGTCACAAAAGAACCCATGATTAAAATAACTACCAAAACAGTTGAATATGGTCAGTGACAGCATTAATATGAACTTAGAAAATGCAACAATAAAAGCACTGGAGAAGTTATTACCTGGAGAGGAGAGCGGATTATAATTCTTTTATCACCTTCCACAACATCTATCTGGGCTACAAATGACACTGAATGTGTGCTGCCAGATTGGAGGACATTATACAGACGTCGGCCTGGCTTAGCAACAGGAATACTTGCTTCTTCAGTATAATCATACGGCACTGAGAAAAGTAAAATTTACTTTCTTTATTATGAAACTTAATCATGCTACTTTTCAGCAAAACATTATTACATACCTGAGAGAATCAGTTTATTTAAGCAATGCTTTGTTCACTTGGCAAATTTGTGGTATAATACTTTGGAAAATTAATCAACCAATTCAATATAATTTCACTAGTTAAATAAAGATCATTTTATAAACTAGTTAATTGGGATTGGAAGAGTCAGATACCTTGGATATGAATTCATTTTAGTGACAAGATAATTTATAACATCAACCTAAAAGTCTACAAATTTCATGTTTTGTTCTGTACAGGAATTGTTCTAGCCACAAGAGTTCCAGACAGGTTCCGATTTGCCTCAGAGGATCACAGTGATTACTTGCAACATGACTTGAGTGGGACATATCCAGGTATTCTCATGTGTGAATACAGAAATAAAGAAAAACAGAAACCCATCTCAAATTCCAAATTACTGCTTACAACAGGGACAAAAATAATTCAGTTGTCCAGATTTAAAAACTAATGGAGTATCGAAAATCAATAGGCAAATCTTTACAAGGGAAAGGAAAAGCAAATGCATTATTCTTGGCCATTTATAAACATATTGTCTTCATCAGGTTATTTCCTTCATAATGCACATCAGGAAATGTTTCTGCTTGTCATGCAAGTATTTGCTCTCATTGTTCAACTTACCTACAGTTAAACTAAAAAGACTACTTTCTTGTCTTTCTAACACAGAAAGCTTTCCTCGATTTCTGGGTTGCACAGCCAAGTAATCAAGTTCCAGTATCTGCCCAATATCCAGATGATGACATTTCTGATCAGGGGGCAAACCAATGGCACAAAGGTTTGCAGAGTGAAGCACATCCAAAGGAATGCCCAGTGCATTTTTTAAGGTATATGGTACTTGGTCCTTCAGTGAATAATCAAACGTTGAAGCAGTTCCTGCTGAAAATGCCTGCGGAGCATACACACAATTCACATGAATATTTGCCACATTCAAAAAAAAAACTAGCATTTCTAAAGGAAACAAAAAAAGGGTCTCTGCACTCAATACTTTAACTCTGTTTCTCTCCTTACAGATGCTCCCAGAGCTTCTCCAGCAATTTCCCCTTCAACTTTGTTTCAGATCATCAACATAGAGTCAAATGTACAGCACGGAAACATACCCTTCGGTCCAACTCGCCCATATAGCCTAAACTAATTTTGTCTCATTTGCCAGCACTTGTCCCATATCCCTCTAAACCCTTCCTGTTCATGTACCCATCCAGATGCCTTTTAAATGTTGTTATTGTACCAGCCTCCATCATTTCCTCTGGCAGTTCATTCCAAACATGCCACACTCTCTCTGTGATAAAGTTGCCCCTTAGGTCCCTTTTAAACTTTTCCCCTCTCACCCTAAACCTATGCTCTCCAGTTCTGGGCTCCCTCACCCCAGAGAAAAGACCTTGTCTATTTATCCTATCCATGCCCCTCATGAATTTATAAACCTTTAAAAAAATCTGTGGTTCTCAAACATGGAACAGTACAGCACAGTACAGGCCCTTCAGCCCACTATGTTGTGTCAAGCATTTATCTTAATCTAAGATCAACCTAACCTACACACCCCTCAATTTACTGCCATTCATTTGCTTGTCCAGCAGTTGCTCAACTGTCTCAATGTCTCTGACTTCACTACCACCGCTGGCAGTACATTCCATACACCTACCACTCCCTGCATAAAGAACCTCCCTCTGACATCTCCCTTGTACCTTCTTCAAATCACCTTAAAATTACGAACCCTCATGACAGACATTCTGTCCTAGGGAAAAGTCTCTGGCTTTGCCTGTTTTATTCTCATTTCTGAAACTGCTTTCATGGCCACACGATATTGCATAATGAAAAGAATGCAGTCACACTTGTAACATAGGAAATATAACAACAAAAGCAACAATAACGTCTAAGTTTATTACTGAATGGCAACAATAATCAAATCACTAAACAGAATTTTTGTTGATTGGAATCAGAATCAATTGCTTGAATGGGCCTTAATTGCTCTTGGAGGTCAGCAGTGAAAAACAAAATGAAAGCAAAATGGACCAGTGGGAGCTTCATTCTGCATCTAACCATACCAAGAGTATATTATACTGACTCTGGATGCTCAAAACTAAAAGCTCTGCATGAACTTAATTACCACAAAAAATGGAACAGCCATTGGGCTGGGTCCCAGAGTGATATGGATACTGTGCAGGCAGCCACAATTATATTCTTAGCAAATTCACAGAAAAGTTAAAAGAGAACAATTATAACATTTCATGATGAAATAGCACTGCACATAAAATCCCATTGTAGTTTTTTCAGAAATAATTCACAGGACGTGGGCATTGGTGGTTGAGCCAGCATTTATTTCCCACCCCTAATTGCCCAGAGGGCAGTTAAGAGCCAAACCCTTGCTGCAGGTCTGAAGTCGCATGCAGGTCAGACTGGGTAAGGACAGCAGTTTCCTTCCCTAAAGGACCTTTAAGTGTCAAATGGGCTTTTACGATAACTGAGGACTGCTAGAGATCAGAGTCAAATAGTGTGGTCCTGGAAAAGCACAGCAGGTCAGACAGCATCTGAGGAGCAGGAGAATTGACATTTCAGCCATAAGCCTGCTACTCGAATGCCACCTGACTTGCTGTGATTTTCCAGCACTTTTACGATAACAGACAATGACTTCATGATCATTAGGCTCTTAATTTCAGAGTTATATGGATTTCAAATTCCATTCTTACGGCAGGATTTGAACACAAATCTCCAGAACGTTCTCAATTTCTGGGTAGTCTAGCAATAATATCGCTCAACCATCACTGCCTTGCTAAATGCATTCGGAACAATTATATCAATACATTTCAACTCCTTGCTTAACAAGAATTTATCCATCTACATAAGCAAAATACTGTGGACAGGAAATCTGAAGTGAAACCAAAGTGCCAGAGAAACCTAGCAGGAATGGTAGCATCTCTGGAGACGGAAACAGAGTTAATGTTTCAACTTTAACACAACTCTTATTTCGGACTTAAAAATAATTCTGGCACTAAATTATAACTTTCCTAATGATTTGCTCTGCCCGCAAACCAGCGTTTTGTCCTACATGCACTAGGACACTTAGATATCTCTACATCTCAGAGTTCCGAAATCTCACTTCAGTCTACGTGCTTGGTAGACAACATGCCTCAGATTGAACAGCACCCTCATCAACCAACCTCTTGCACAGCAATTATACAATCAAGAACAACTCTAACCCCATTATCTTGGTTCTTTGATCAGCACAATCTTTACCTGGAACCTCATCATCCCACTAAACACCACTTCAAGCCACTCTCTGCTCTTAGCAATTCATCCAATCAACTCCAGAACATACATACAAATCAGTTCCCAATTTGTTCAAATAAACAGTTGGCCAGACTCGCTGACCTGATTTTACTCTCAGGGGTCAATACCCATTCATCTAAACTGCCAAGTAATTGCTGATAAACTATTCCTTTTCAACACCATTCAAAACACATGACCATCCAAGCATTCACTAACCTCTCTCCCACATCAGTGATCACATAAGTAGCCGCCAATGTGGAATTGAATACCTTCCTTTGAACTGAATAATGTACTGATAAAGTTATAAAACATGCCTCTTTAAAAAAAAGGATATTAAAAGTACTGGTATTTTACCTTGGCTAAGACATCAAGAACGCTTAAGCTGCATTTGGACACAGTGATATTCAATATGTCCTTTGAGGAAATAGTAATGGCAGTCTGCGGGTCAAGAATTTGAAAGAAATCATCCCCTGGAACAAGTGCTGTGTCCTGGCCCATGTTGGTTTTCATCTGAATGGAACAAACACAAACACGTAACCAATAGCGCACAATCTCTTTGAAAAAATACTTAGAAATATTCAGCCCAAAGTTTATTCCACTCCACAGATGCATCAATCGACTGTCACAAAAATCCCCCTCCTTGATAAGTAATAACTCAGCTTTGACAAACTCATTAATTTATCTGCTGTACACTAAAATCTGAAGCATCCAAGGTAATTCATTATCAGCTGACATAAATGCCAGAACTTTGAAGGATACAAAGCCAGTCACACACTGGTGTCGACACAGGTTACTGAGGAAAAATGTCATGTCCAGCAGTAGCTTCAGTAAATCTAAGCACTGGTATAAAGCCACAGTTTAAAGCCAAATAAATATTGATAAATGCACATGTAAAGACAGATATTATGAGCACGGATAAGGAAGGTTTCACATTCAGGCCTCACAGGCTGTGAACCTAAAATGGAGCATATTTTAAAAAATTAACACACTTGTCTATCTGATTTCAAGTAGAATGAGAAATCCCAGTTTACATTAAAAAGACCAAAAAGAATGTTTTTAAAAAGTAAAAAGAGAATATTTAGTAACAAGTAAAAAATCTATGAAAACACAAATGCTGTAAGTTTTAGCAGCTTACGTTCAAAACACATTTTGTAAGTGGTATGGCTATTAGGTTCCTCCAATTGCTCTTTCAATATACAATTTTAACAACTCTTCAGTCCTTTTTTCACCCATAGTAAAGGGACCTATAACAAAGTGCTACGCGCTCATTTGGCATTTTAGACAAGAGAAGCTTACTTATCTTAAATTTTAATTTTCTTCAGAAGATCCACAAATTTAGTTTACATCTTTTGTATCCTATTTTCAACACTGTGCTAAATGATGCTCATTATACTGTATTTGATGAGATTTCTTAAAATTCATTGCCCATCCCTAGTTGCCCTTGAGAAGGTGGTAGTGAACTGCCTTCTTGAACTGCAGCAGTCTACCTGCTGTGGGTTGACCTATAATGCTCTGAGGTAGGGAACTCCAGGATTTTGACCCAGTGACAGTGAAGGAACAGTGTTATATTTCCAAGTGAGGATGGTGAGTGGCTTGAAGGGTGGTGGTGTTCTTATGTAGCTGCTTCCCTTGTCCTTCCAGATGCAAATGTTCATACATTTGTAAGGCGCTGTCCGAGAATCTTGGGTGAATTTTTGCAGTGCACCTTGTTGATAGTTCACACTGCTGTTGCTGTGCGTCAGTGGTGGAAACAGTGAATGTTTGTGGACTTAATTCCTATCGAGCAGGCTCCTTTGTCCTGGGTGGTGTCAAGCTTCTAGAGTGTTGTTGGGACTGCACTCATCCAGGCAGGTGGAGTATTCTATCACTCTCCTGACATATGCCTTGTAGGTGATGGACAGGCTTTGGGGTGTCAGGAGCTGAATTACTTGTCAGAGTCTTCCTAGCCTCTGACCTGCTGTTTATGTGGTGAGTCCAGTGAGTCCAATAACCCCCAGGATGTTGATAGTGGGAGATTCAGCGATGGTACCACCACAATGTCAAAGGATGGTAGTTAGATTAGAATTCTGATGACAATGGTGAAGTGACCTTCTCAAATCCAATTACAATTAAACCTTGTGGAAGTCCTAGAAAATCTATCTCACAACTGGCGCGCAGTGCCTATGCCAGACTTCAGGAGCTTAACTTGGCAATGATAAAGTGCAAAGATATAATCAATTCAAGATCTCATTACCTGAAATGTCAGACTCCACCTTTTCTGGCCTCCAGCAACTTGCTCCAAGAGAGGTTCCCACACTGCACTCATTTCATTATAATAAAGAACCTGAAATCAAGCAGATAAATATTATGAAGTTTCCAATTACTCACTGAACGCAGTTGAGCTTAGAGGAAAAGAAAACTGAGTGAACAAGAGGGTAGAATACAGCAGTTCAAAGGAATTGCAAATATAACCTCAGGACACCTCAACACACGTTATTGCTAATTTAGCTGCTCTGATGAATTACTGCTTTTACAATACAGGAAATGTCACTGATAGTTGAGTGAAGCAAGGGAAGAGGAAACATATACCAGTCTCAATTGAGAATGAGGGGTGGAATGCAGGACTCTCAGACATTTTAAAAATAGGTCACAGCAAGACGAGAGCTTGTGTTGAGAGGGGAGCGATTTTAGAACTAATGCAATCAAAGATGGATAGCCAGTGGATTGGTGATGTCATGTTAATGACATTGGTCTAATAATAAATCACTCGGCAAAAATTGACTAACTCAGTGGGTAAATTTATATAAAACAATATACTATGAGTTACGATAGCAAATCAGCTAATTTCTGCATTCGTAGCTTGTGGACTACAGAAGGCAAACTACCAGCAGTCATAATATTGTACAAATGCAACATATGGCATTCGCACAAAAAACACTCAAAAGTACAAATACAAATCCCTCCCCCGTCCAAAAATTTAATGGCTTATAATAACAAGTGAGCTGATGAGTTTCTAACAACATATAGGTAACTTGCTTATACAGTAGTCCCCAGAAAATGCCAATATCAGGTATGCCTTTTCTGCCATTTCACTTGCAAAACATATTGAACTTTTGGATACATTCCAAGACCTACTCTGGATGTCCAAAACCATGGATAGTAGTGAACCCATTTATTTAAATGGGAAATTTACCTCCCTCGCAGCCCCCGGTTCTTGGTTCTGGAATGTCCCATGTAATATTTTTGGGCCGCGGGAAACTGAAACCGCGGAAGCCGATTCCACGATATGGCAGCTGCCCTGTACATCCAGATCTCATGATGGTGACTCTGTCTGGAGATGCTACTGATTTCCTAAGTCATCAGTGATATTTCTATCTGAAGTAACTCCAGAGAGTCACCAGTCACCGTGTCACACTTAATTTATATGTGAAAAGTCCTTGAAACTGGTCTAATCTCACTCAGAGCCAGCTCTCAGTGAACAGGATGCCTGACACTCCTATTCTTCTGTCAGTCAAGGGTCCCTGACTGGACCAGATTAACAGCCACAACCAGGGAACTCATATTCTATAATGTCCACCTGGCTGACCTCATTAGAATCACTACACTATTCATTCCTGTTTCTGTCAAGTTTTCCTTTCGTGGATCGTAGTTACTGTTCCAGAGTTGTTCCGATAAACCACAGCCAAGTTTTGTTCCAACATTAGCAAGTGACCAGTTCAATTCCACAAGCAGCTTTCAGTAGTTCAATCTTTTTGGCATTTATTGTTTTGTCCTTTAATGAGCTTCCAGTTCATTAAAGGGGTCAGTGTCAGGACCACAACTATTCACGTTACACACTCACAATCTGGATGAACGAACTGAGGGCATTGTTGCTAAGTATGCAGATGACACAAAGATAGGTGGGGGCCAGGTAATGTTGAGGAATTGAGGCGGCTGCAGAAGGACTTGGAGAGTCTAGGAGAGTGGGCAAAGAAATGGCAGATGGAATTCAATGTGGGAAAGTGAGAGGTCATGCACTTTGGTTGGAAGAATTCAGGCGGAGACCAACTGGGGAAATCTTTGGAAATTTTAAGCACAAAGGGACTCAGGAGTTCTTATTCAAGATTCTCTTAAGATAAACATGCAGTTCAGTTGGCAGTTAAGAAAGCAAATGCAATGTTTTCGAGAGGGCGAGAATACAAGGACTTGGATGTCCTGCTGAGGCTGTGTTAAGACCTTGGTCAGACTATTTTTGTAATATTACGAGCAGTTTTGGGCCCCTTATTTAAGGATAGATGCGCTGCTTTTGGTGGGAATCCAGAGGAGGTTTACAAGACTGATTCCTGGACTGAAATGCTTATAATATGAGGAGTGGCTGAGGATTCTGGATCTGTACTCAATGCAGTGTAGAAGGACGAGGGGGATCTCACTGACACTTAGAGAATACTAAGAGGCCTGGATAGAGTGGACGTGTAGGAGATATTTACACTGAGAAACTAGGACCAAATGGCACAGCCTCAGAGTGAAGGGTTGACCCTTTAGAACTCATGGCCACAGAAGCAGTAAAGGCTAAGTCATTGAATATATTTATTTAACAGAGATAGATTGATTCCCTTACTAAGTAAGAACCCAAGGTTACAAGAAGGCGGCAAGAGAATACCAAATGACAGAGCAGATTCAATGGACTGAATGGCCTAAATTTGCTCCTATATCTTACGGTTTGTGGGCACATGGTCTACAGGATTTGCAGGGGTAATATACTGGCAGTGCCTTTGTGCCACTCTTAGCCAATAAGGAGTGTTATCAATTTTCTAAAGACAAATAATTTGAATTTTTGTGATCACTTAGAATTGTTTGATACCACCCACTAAACTGATAGCGTGAAACCAGTGTTCACCGTGTACATCAGATTCTGGGTTCTCAATGACTTCAGTATTTGCTTCCAGCAAGACACCAGATGATCTTCACTGTAGTTTAAAAGAACTTAGTGTATGCAAGGTCTACTGCTCTTTGTAGCTGCATGTGTCTTTGGTCTAGTACACCGTCTCCACCAATGGCCTTTCTGCCATTTTACTTGCAAACATATTGAACGTTTGGACAAGACTTTTGTTTAAAAAAAACAAAGACTGACTGATTATCTAACTTTTAAGCATGAACAAACACACTGGTGAAAGTTTCCCTGTGTGAAGCCCTGGAATGTCACATCATTAGGGTGTTAAGGAAGGTTCAGAGGGTGAGACATCAAAGGCAAACTAATTATCTCCTCAGGTTACATTCCAGACTGGGGACACGAGTCCAAAGACACATTTTGTTTACCATCCCAGGAATATACAAACAGCAATTAAAAGCCAACTACAACCCCTAAATTGTGTGTTCGTGGACAAGTGTGCGGTGAAGCTCGAGGACAGGTTTTAAACACCTCTGTACTGTACGTGAAAAGGGTGTGTCTTACTCTGAGCCAGCCACCATGAAATCAGAGAGAAAAAAAGAACTTCAGCTGATCTGCAATGTCAAACATCTCAAAATGAACTGCTTCCCTACCAGCATCAGTGCTACTCTTCTTCTAAAACAAGGATAACACAAGGAGTGCAAAGCACTTTGCGATGTACCAAAGTTTGAACGATAGTAATCAAATGCACTTCTTTTATTCTAATTTAAATCAATATGTACACTGCAGTGCTAACTATTACATTGATACTACCCTTAGAAAAAAGGCAATATAAACAGTTCAGCTTACTTTAGTCACCAAGACATTATGTATCTTATCAAAGCACAGAATAGCAGAAAATACCTCAAGGGTCATATCTGAATTCACACTGACGAACGATGTCCAATTTTCAACTCTTCCGGAAAATGTTGACTCAGTCAGAAGTAAAGGAATTGTGCAGTGACCATGCCCACATTCAAGAGTGACTTGAATTAATGAAATGTCTATTTGGAAGGACTCCCCTGTCCTCTCCTGCTTTTCCTCTGTGAAAGTCTCTGTTGCTTCACTGGCCATATCTACTCCCAGAAACCAGTAATTACAATTGAAGACATCCTTCACAGCCCAGAGGTCAGTCACCTGGTCATTTACTTGCTGGATTTCCATCTCCTGCACTTTGGGAGTCATGGCAGACATGATTGTCATCACCGTATTTAATATAATTGGGGAAACCTGTAAACAAAAGACAGTCAATTTACAAGACATTGTACAGAACAGTAAGATAATTTATCATTCATTGGTTTAAAGTTCAATTATTGGTGCAAATATCTTTTGTTGGAGAAACAATTGAAAGTTCAGACATATTCTAAATTACAACTGTAACATTAAGCAGCTGAAAACAGCTTGCTTTGTGGAGGATAATAAAGACAGCCGTATGCCCATGGCTCACACCTTTGAATACTAAAATACTAGGACATTGCCTTACCTTTACAATTATCTCTTCTACCTTAAGACTGATATTTTGTGGCCCAAATGAGGGCTCAAAGAAGTCCAAGAACAATGAACATGGTTGCAACACCTGAAAATATATAGTACAACACAACAATTAACAATGAAGATTTTTACCTTGAGTAATTTGTAGAAGGGATAAAATACAGATCTAAGAGTCAATAACATTAAAGAAGCTGATCCTACAAAAGGTGGTATAAGGCAAAAGAGCTACAGGCCTTGTTTTTTCTGGTAATTATATCCTCTGACTGGTATAACATTTGTCAAAGTTTTCTGCACTATACACTATCATCAAACAATAATTTCATGTCCCAGCTTCTCAAGGACAAATGTTTTATCCCATGGTCTTGTATTTAACAGCTAACAATAACTAGATAGGAACAGAAGTTGGGTATCCACTTGTACATATTCACCAAAAGCACCACAGAGTCGGTCAGCAAAGGGTGTTTCTGATTTGTAATGGCATCAATATGAAATGACTATAAGCACAAAGAATAATGGATGCCCAAACCCACAGTTGTATCCATAAAGATGCTGCTCTTACTGTGGTTATATTTGTTCCTCTCTTCTCTCGGAGGAAAGGACAGGCTAGAACCTTTAAGTCACTGACTAGGACAATCATCTTACGGGACTGCTTTTCACAGATGAACGAGAAGTCACAGTGGAACGAAGCAACAAGTGCAGGGGCATCGGCTTTTGAGAGATTTGCCACAAACACAACTTCAGGATTCATCACCAGTACTTTCACAATGATTTTTTGTTTTGGAGTGTCTACCGCTGGAACAAAATAAAACCAAGTTAAGACAGATTGCAAATGCTAAACCCACAGTATGGTCTCATAAGATTACATTCTTACTTTGTAAATCAAAATATTCTATCCATTTATTTCAACAGGAATCCACAAAAAATCTGAAGAAAAACTAAACGTGCATTTCAAATTGTTATCTAAGTTACAAAATAGTTGGACAGATTTGTTATCATCTAATGTACAGATTTCTAGGTAATCGGGATTGGGGCTTCACGGCGTTATGAATTCTTTGTAACAGGAGCTTATCACAAGAGAACAGTCTGATATTTTGAAGAAAACTTGGTTTGCTATGGGTTATAAGGTCAACAATAAAAACCAAGAAAAACACAAAGCAGATGGGGTACAGTAACACAGTGTCTAGATCAGAGTGGTGCTGGAAAAGCACAGCAGGTCAGGCAGCATCCGAGCAGGAAAATCAACGTTTCGGGCAAAAGCCCTTCATCTATTCCTGATGATCTGAAGACAAGAATCCAAATGCCACCACAGCAAGATTTAAAATTCTGTTAATTAAATATATCTGGAATAAATCAAAGCTCCCATCAGTAAAGACTAAGAAAACAAATGACGTCCACTCATGTCCTTTAGGGAAGGAAATGTGTCATCATTGTCCAAGGTTATATGTGACTCCAGCCCCACAGCAATATGATATTTCTTTCCCTCAATAGGCCTTTGAAATGGACTGACAAGCCATTCTCATATTTCTGAAAGCAGGCCAATATCATCGTCTCAAAAGCAATAAGCTCAGGTCTGATTGGCAATGCCCTTGTCTCTTGAATTAGTAAACTAAAATGTATCAGAGCAAACTCCCTTCTCTCTAATCCATTCAGTTTCTGCACTATCTCTACACAAATTGAATTTGGAAAGTCAAACAGTTCTACAGAATTGAAAAAGACAACCTATACCAATGGTTCAACTAATTTTGGATGGAGGTTTGCTCACTGAGCTGAAAAGTTCATTTCCAGACGTTTCGTTACCTTACTAGGTAACATCTTCAGTGGGCCTCAGACAAAGCAATGCTGAAAATTTCTGCTTTCTATTTATGTTTGAGTTTCATTGGGTTGGTGATGTCATTTCCTGTGGTGAAGTCACTTCCTGTTCCTTTTCTCAGGGGGTGGTAGATGGGGTCTAACCCGATGTTTTTGTTGTGTGTGTTCCGGTTGTAGTGTCATGCTTCTCGGAATTCTCGTGCGTGTCTTTGTTTGGCTTGTCCAAGGACAAGCCAAACAAAATAAACCTTTCAGCTCTGCAAGCAAACCTACATCCAAAACCTCAACCGGAGATACAAATCTTCTCAAAACTCACCAGGTCCAACTAATTATTTGGTATTCAATTTCTTGAAGTGTGAAGCTGTTTAACCAGCTTAAAATGTGTACAGACTATATGGGGACTTCGCAATTGCTTATAGGAATCACTGGCCTGACAACACTCTAACCTAACGAAGATCTGCATTCTTTCCCAAAAAGATTTTAACTTTAATGATGCACTAAATGGGAACACCACTGTAGTGACTGCAATGAGGTCAGCCAGGTGGACCTCAGATTATGAGTTCCCTGATTGGAGCTGTTAATCTGGTCCAATCAGGGAGCCCTCGCTACAGATATAGGTTCTGTTTACTCAGAGCTGGCTGAGGGGGAGCTGGATCAGTGTCAAAGACTCTCCATGTGTAAATAAAGGGTAACTTCATGACAGGATAAGAGCCTCCAAGGAGTTATTTCAACCACCGCCTGCAAGTTCCTTCCAAGTCACTCACTGTCCTGACTTGAAAGGATATCGCCATTCCTTCATTGTCACTCTGTCAAAATCCTGAAATTCTCTCCATAAGGGCATTGTGGATCAAACTACAGCATGTGGACAGCAACAGTTCAAGATGACAGCTGACCTCTACCTTCTCAAGGGCAAACTAGAGACAGGAAAATGTTGGCCCAGCTAGCAACATCCACATTCCGCGAGTGAATCAAAAATAGTAAAATATGCACGTCTTCAAATTTTTGTTTTTACAAACATGACTAATTCGTGTGCCTCCAGCTAAAGTGAGAAACAACAGTGTTATTGGATCAGCCGTTGGAAAATGAGCATTGCTTGGATCCCAAGATCCAATACAAAAGGGCATCAAATAAAATGCCTGAGAAAACATCTATTGGACATTTATTTTGAATAGAACATTTACAGATTAGTATAGTCAGACATTTACAGCAAACAACAGACTTGTATTCTCAATGCTTGCTCATATTAGGAAAGCAGGCCAAAGCTGTAAATTTCACAGATGTGAAAGCTTCATGATCTAGTTCCTGTCATCAGCCATTTTTTGCCAAGGGCTGTCCACCCCCACAAGGCAGAAAGCCAATTAGGCTAATTTAGAGATTTTAAGAGACAGTGGATATTGGAATCCAAATGGAAATTTTCATTTAGATTCCAAATTCCTAACTTAGGGAGGCAGTTCAACATCCTTAAGGGAAGTAATTAGTGGAAAGCTAGGAAATCATCATTTCACCAAGCTGCTTTTTCTATTTTCTAATTCAATTTTTAAAAGTTTCAGTAAGGGCCACTTTCTTGTTGAGGCTTACTCTCAGTTAATCACCAGCCATTGAGTCAGCTGCTCCTGTGAAGCTGGAAGGTACATGATCAGCCAACCGGCCTCAAGAGTCTGCCTGCGGCCCTTAATTGGGTAGGGAACATATTTACTTGCCAATTAACAGCATCCTGGTCAAAATTCCAATCAGTAGACATTACCCATTCCTCCCTTTTCCTCTGGAAGCAGTTTCAGACTGGAAACTATGTTGGTTCCTCTTTGCTATCCCTTACTGCAAATAATTCAGCCTTTTGTGTTATGGTAGCATTGCACCTACATGGAATAGCAGTCATTCACTCATGGGCTATTATGGGATTTTTATATCTGATTAAATTGAAAATATAGGAGAAAGGTGAGGACTGCAGATGCTGAAGATCAGAGCTGAGACTGGTGCTGGAAAAGCACAGCAGGTCAGGCAGAATCTGAGCAGGGGAATCGACGTTTCGGGCAAAAGCCCTTTTGATGAAGGACTCATGTCTGAAATATCGATTCTCCTGCTCCTCCGATGCTGCCTGACCGGCTGTGTTTTTCTAGCACCATACTCTAAATGGAAAATATAGCAGGTACAGACTAATTAGTGCAATCAGCTTCTCAACCAGTTAACCAACTACCAGCATAACCCTCAATTCTCGAATTGCAATTAATTGACCTCTTAAAAACAAAAGCCAGAAGTCCAAGAACATTGTGCAACAACCTGGTACCATGTGATTCTCCAACTGAAGTGAATGATCTATAGTGGCACTACTGTACAGTAGCTAATAACTTTAAAGTTGCACAAGCAAACAAAATGAGACAGAATTCAGTGTATTCTCACATTGTCTTTGGTGTCATGGGCAGTTATGAGAATTGCAGAGTCTTGTAGTATTTTTCTCTGGATTAACATCTTTGTATGAATATAATATTTAATACCTTTGCTATGTGTTAGGACTCCATAAACTATTTTGAAGAAAAATAGCATTAAGTTAGCTTCTGAGATAATATAGAGTCATAGAGAGGTACAGCACGGAAATAAACCCTTCGATCCAACGCATCCATGCCAACCAGATATCCTAACCTAATCTAGTCCCATTTGCCAGTACTTGGCCCATATCCCTCTCAACCCTTTCTATTCATATACCCATCCAGATGCCTTTTAAATGCTGTAATTGTAACAGCTCCCACTACTTCCTCTGGCAGCTCATTCCATACACGCACCACCCTCTGCGTGAAAAAGTTGCCCCTTAGGTCCCTTTTATAAATTTCCACTGTCACCCTAAACCTATGCCTTCTAGTTCTGGACACTCCTATCCCAGGGTAATGACCTTGTCTATTTACCCTATCCATGACTCTCATGATTTTATAAACCTCTATAAGGTCACTCTCAGCTGACCAATGTGCCACTTTGAAGTTGAGCAACAATGTTTGAAAGAAATACCAAGATATAGTAATTATTTTGTACAGTATTTAGGATGTGCACATAAGCTATACCAACCACCAATGGGAGAAGCCTTTCCAGTTTGTTTTGAATATAACTGGACAGATTTGTCAGCTGATTTTTCAGGCATAGCTTTGATGAAGAAATCTGCCACATTCAGCAAGAACTCCACACTGGCGCAAAGATACAAATGTTCCAGCACAGTCGTGATTGATATCTCATCCTCCATCTGGTTGTACCGCAACTCAATCATGATGTTTTCCTGAGCATCTTGTTTCTTTTCAATCATTCTGCAGTGAAAGGAAACATTCTGATCATTTAAAAACATGATTCATGCAGTAAAATAATTAATGAAGTAGATGTTGGATAATTTAAAAATGAGAAGAATAAAGAGGAGGAAGGAAACAGATACATTTAAATGATTTTCAAAGGGGAGTAAAGTGAGAAAATTCAAAAAGCTACAGAAAAGTAGAACGAGACACATAAAGAGCACTTTCGAGAAGAGTGCAAAGAGAAGGAAAAAACACCATGTGAGCACAAGTAATTTTCAAGTTCAAGTAAATTTGAATGTTTAACGTTTACACCAGTTACAGGAATAAAGCTATTCCATTGCATGATTCCTATGGTATATTAACAATGCTCCTTGCAAGTGAAGCTAAATTTCCCTCGACCCGAGGTCATTATTATCTGAAAACAAATTGAAAATATTCAGCAATAATAATAATAATGGCAGCAGAGGAATTAGAGAGCAACATAACTCATTCTAACCTCTGTGTAACTTTTTCAACTCCATCTCTTAGATCATCCAGTGTACATGTGGTGAGGTTCATGTCAAAAACCAGCGAACCATCCGTGAACATCATCCCTGAAGCTGTGGTGAGATGTAACCTGAACTCCCCGAGACATGAACCTTCCGGACGCTGCAGCTGGTCAGTAGACTGCAATATGCAAAGTTCAAAAAAACATTCTACAAGCATGTTTGGAATAGCGTTCTGAATAAAATAATCTACATGGATTGAAATGTTTAAGCGATCAAAATGCGGATGCTGGAAATCTGAAATTAGCATAAAATATATGGAGAGATTCAACTCGTCAGGCAGTATCTATGGAAACATTTCACATGGATGACCTTTCAGAGGTGCAAGAGCTTTTTGGCTTCATTTTGGGAACACCATCACCAAGTTGTGCAAGGAGTGCTTACATGCAGGAACACAACTTTGCTGCCAGCAGACATCACCAGCCCGCACATTCACTGCTGTCATTTTAACACCTGGATGAGGAGGGACATCATTGTGTGGGAACAGGCATAGCATCAGTCTACAGATTCCCAACTTTGGGAAGGGCCCCTCCCAGTGAAACGTAGGAACTAGAGGGGGCCAAATGATGATGGATTTGGAGTGAACATAATAGGGAAGTGGCATCCCCGAAGTCCTACTCTGCAAACACCGCAGGTGAGGGGAACTCTGTTCTGTCACCTCCATCCTGTACATTCTTAACTTGATGACATGGATGATATTTGTGCAGAGATCATTTTGGTGGGTTGGATAATAACTCCATAAGTTTTAAGCCTGAAATTGGAAAGGGGTAAAATTAACAAACAAGAGGATCGGTAATAGGGTGGGTGCCAAGAGGAATGAAATAACACATGCAACATCCATAAAGACTGGGGATTAATATAAAAGTGCACTGAACCAAGATAGCAGCAGAAGTGACAATTGAAAGTCATTCAATTCAATTCAATAGAACTCAGAAAGCTGCAGAATGGTGAAAAAATGGCCTTGTTCCTCCAGTTTGACTGAAGAGTCACTTGAGCACTATTCAGCCAAAGACTGAAAGGTCAACATGGAAGCAAGATGGAGAACTGAAAAGTTCAAATTTTTATCTCACTGCAAGGAAATAAAGTATTGCACAAAATAACATAATATGCAATGAGGGAAAGTGGAATAATAAAGGAAAATAAAGCAATTAGTTTTCTTATATCCTTAGATGATCAAGGTTAACTCTCAAATACGTGCATTTTTTAGCACCTTCCCAAAGCACAGGATGTCCAAGAGTGCTTTATAGCCAACTAAATGGCTTTGAAATGCAATCACTGTTCTAAAGGCAGAAAGCAGAACAGCCAATTTCATACACCAGATCATCTGCTCCAAGTGAGTCTGAGAGGTTTTCAGCCTTTCATTGAACTAATTCCCAGTTCTGATGAAAGGTCTTGGATTGGAAATGCTAACCTGGTTCTTCACCACAGAAGCATCTTGTCCACTTAGCATTTGACTTTTTTCTTTTTATGTCAGAATTTCAGCAACATTTTGCTTTTGAAGCTGCTTCATGGGTTGCTTGAAAACTAAATATTAGCCAGGGCATGGGAACTCCCCTCTCTGCTGAAAATAGTGCCATAGGATCTCATGCCCACAAGGGGGAAGACTGAGACTCTATTTAACATCTTACTCAAAGGACAGCATTTTCAGATGTGCAGCGATCCCCACTTGTCATACTGAAGTACTGGTCTGATAAGAGAAATCAAAGTATTTGGAATGCTGGAAAGCTGAAATAAAACCATTACGTTTTGGAGAACTTCAGTCTGGCAGCATCAATAGAGAGGCAAAGCTAATGTCAAGTTTAATAATACTCTTCTTTGGAACTGTTCATATGATATTGAATTGGAGAATTGGAGAAATTAATATTGTGCTCAAATTGGTATAAACAGTTGCCCATTCAAATTATAATGCAGTGTACAGATGATAAATTGTTTGAAGTCATTTGCCCGAAGAGTTTTAGAATATTGTTTGTCAACCTCTATATAGCCAAACTGAATGAAATGGTCAAAACAGCGGCTTCTTTTTAGGGTTCTCTACATAGTTTTTCCAAGTGTTTATCATTTCATTTGAATGACACGATTCAGGTGACATTAAATCTCTCAAAAGATCTTTAACCTCTTAGCATTTAATCAAATGTACAAATGTCAATTAAAGATGGCTCATTTGCCTGACTTTGACCAGTAGCTAACGTCAAAGTCTTGTAAAAATGAAACATTATGCTCGCAGTTACAGGCTATGTATTTTCTGCTTTGAGCAATCATTCTAGCCCGCAAATAAACTTGACTTATGACATATAAATGATAACTACATTTATACAGTACTTTTAAAGACAATAAAAGCATCCCAACGGGCTTCACAGGAACACTATATCAGATATGAGCCAAATGGGAGGTATACGTTACCTCAGCTGCGTAATACAGAGAGTCTGCAAGTTGTCAGGAGAGGTTGAGGCCAATAATTAACACAATTAAAATTGGAGATGCACACAGCAGCAGAATCAGAGCAAATGAATTAGTGTTGTAGAGTTGGAGGAAGGTACAGAAAGATGGTATGATGACATCATGGTGGAATTTGAACACAAAAATGAACATCTAAAATTGCCACATAAAATCCCACACCATGAGAACTACAATATTTTGGAGTGAATAGAATAACACATTGACAATATTTATATTTTATATTTAAAAATCAAAATGATTGTTTGCTGAACAGATTGCAAATGTTAAACTGTAGAGACATGACTCTACTTACGAAAACTTTTTATTTCTTGTAAAGAGTCTAATGTTAACAATCTTATCTAGGCTAGTATTAACCTTTCTGAGTGAGGATGAGGTGAAGATCACCAAGAATAGAGTTTCAACCAAATAAGCTACTTCAAGAAAAAGTAATCGCACTGTAGAGTGACACTTTGTGGAGGATCTCCACTCAGTCATGATCTTACCATTGTTTGCCATTTTAATTCTCCACCTTGTTCTTACACTCACTTTTATTTTTGGCCTGCTGCAGTGTTCCAGTGAAGCTCAATGTGTGCTTGAGGAATAGCATCTCACATTCCTAGAAACTTTAAAACCTTTCAGATTTAAAATTGAGTTAACGAATGTCATACCATGAAATCTACTTCACTTCAATTTTTCATCACTTAGAACTGTTTTATTATTGTGCCTCACTCTGGATCTATGCATTATCATTTACCTTTTGCTCCATAACATCTTAGTTATGTAATCTCTCCTACCTTCTACCGTATGCCAGACCTTTCCTTGTGCACTTTCTTGCATCCCTTCATTTTACACACCAATTACATTTCTACTTCCATACAAATTGGAAGTAGTGTTATAATCAACTTTAGTCATTAACCTGCTCCACAGATACCATCTGATGTGCTATTTCCAGCACTGTTTTTGATTTCCAGCATCTACAACGTTCTTTTAAGTATAACATGATTTCTGATTTTTGCTCATGATTTAGAAAATTCTTGTAGTCAGCATTCTTTATTGCACAGCTTCAGACAAACATGGACAGATTTTAAAAAGACATAACTATTTTCAACTCTGGATGAAGTAAACACGCAACTTACCTGTTTGAGGCCTTCAGTAGACAGCAGAATCGAAAGTGATTCAAACTTGAAATCAAACTGGAGTGTCTCATAAGGCTCAGGTTTAAGCTTGGATTCGACACGAGTCACATTACCTGCTTTCACCCGTGGAGAGCCTGCAAAATGATGTACGGGATTCAGACACTTACTGAGTCAATGCATTGCGATTAATCATAATGCATGTGACAGCTTGACATCAAACTAAACAACAAACTTGATTGAACTCTGCTATTTTCAGGAGTATTTCTAGCCTATTGCTGCAATCCCAGCCCAATTGTGAATTGGATTGATTTAATCAGCATCACTCTTGTCTGCAAACCAGAAGTTGTTCTGCGAACAAAAAGTCATGGGAGGGGTTTGGTCAGATATGCAGAATGGTGACAAAAAATAACTTAATCCAGAAAGTGTAAGGTGACCCTTTTTGGGTGCATTATAAAGGTAAGGAGTGCATGGTGAATGGCTCCGATTGCTGAGGGTGTTGCCAAGGGGATGCAAAGTTTCATTGCCGACATGAATCCTCTGAATTTGAAACACATGCAATGCATGTGCAAATTCCTTTTATCTTCAGAAACCAAGATCATGAGCAATTATGTATGCAGTTTCTAGCATGCACACGCAAACAAACAGACGACACTATGCACCAAGGTGATGATTTTACATTGGTTTCCAGTGCAATTGATGCAATAATCTTTAGTTCACCAGCACAGATGAAAATCCAAGTGTCAACTTCTCCAAAATGGTCAAGTACCTTCACATTGATTGGCTCCAGAAGCAACAATTTTGTCTCTTATTTTGTCGGAGTCTTTTGGGTCCACTGCAGCATTCTTATCACTTGTTGTCTCGCCGAAGTTTTCCAGCAGGATTTTCAGAAGGATTGTCAAATCATCCTGACTAACTGTAACCTGCAAACAAGACACGACAAAGAAAACCAAGCATCAATGTCATGTTTTTTCAGGAAATTTTCCACTTGATATCAATACTGATTTCTCACCATCGAGGAGCCAAGAGCTGAGAGGGTCAAGAGTAGCTTTATTTGTCATTTCTACCACATACAACCGATACAGTAACCACGAGACAGTGCTCCTCCAGGACCAAGGTGCTTATATGGATAACACAAACTACACGATCATACACAGGGCGGCATAAAGTGCATATAAAGTGCAAAACAGCACAATAATTCCTGACACATCAAGACAATAGCCACAATGGTGAACAAATTACAGTGCTATCAAAGAATGAAAATTAATAAAACATTGTTCTAGTAGCAATTCAAAGTCATGCAAAGAATATCAGGTGGAATAGACTCTGACCATACAGTGTTAAGGAGCCTGATGGTTAAGGAATGAAACTGTTGCACAGTCTGGCCATGAGAGACCGAATGCTCCGGTATCATCTGCCAGATGGCAGGAGGCAGAAGAGTTTGAGTGAGGGGTGTGTGGGGTCTTCCACAATGCTCTTAGCCTTTCAGATGCAGCGTGTGGTGTAAATATCTGTTAAGCAAGGGACAGAGACCCTGATGATCCTCTCTTGTAGGGTCGAGACATTGCAATTCCCAAACCATGCAGTAATGCAGCAGCTCAGGTTACTCTCAATGAATCGTCTGTAGAATGCGGTGAGGATGGGGTATGGGAGGTGGGCTTTTCTCAACCTACACAGGACGTAGAGATGCAGCCGGGCTTTCTTGGCTATGGAGCTGGTGTTGAGGGACCAGCTGAGATCCTCTGCCAGATGGACACCAAGATATTTGGTGCTCTTCACAATCTCCCTGGGGGAGCCGATGTCCAGCGAAGACTGGTCACTCCGTGCCCTCCTGAAGTCAACAACCATCTCTTCCATTTTGTCCACGTTCAGGTAGGTTGTTTGCTGTTGTTGCTCCTCTCTGTATACTGACCAGTCATTCCTGCTAATGAGACCCACTACAGTTGTGTCATCAGCAAACTTCATGATATGATACAAGCCGTGCATCCTTGCACAGCAGGGTGAACATCAGTGGACTGAGCACATAACCTGGCGAAGGGGCCCCATGCTCAGTGTGACAGTGTTGGAGATGCTGTTCCCAATCCGGATAGACTGAGTCAGGAAGTCCAGGACCCAGGTACACAGGGAAGTCTTTCGGCCCAACAGACTCAGTTTTTCAATCAGATGCTGAGGAATGAGAGACTTCATTCTGCATTTAATACTATGAACATTAAGCTGACGTAAATGTTCTTCTGCACCAGGTGAGTGAGGGCCAGATGGACGGTGGTGGAAAAAGCATCACCTGTTGAGCGGTTTAGATGTTACACAAACTGCAGGGTGTTCAGTGAACGGGCACCAGGGTCTTCATATGCCTCAGTAAAACAGACAAGGAAACATGAGCTGACATGTCCCCATCTCTCACTGCTACAACAGCGAGTGTAAATATCTGGAATTCAACAAGGAAGGTCAAATGACCAGGAGCATGAGCAAGTAGTAACATGCCCAAACTCTTTTTGTTAACAACCAATGAATTTCTGCAATGTTATTTAAGGCTCAATGGAAATGTTAATACGACACTTGGACTCGTTATCAACCTAACAAGTTTTCTTTCAAAGGTAAAGACAGGATTTTTAAAAAATAAAATAGAGGTCTTACTGGTTAAAGGCAGTGGGAGCCAAGATGTACAAAAGACAATGAGACAAGTGTATAAAAAAAAGAGATTTAGCAAGCAGAATTAAGGAGAATCCCAAAGCATTTTATTCTTATGTAAGAAGCAAGCGGGTAATGAGAGAAAGGATTGGTCCACTAAAGGATAACAAAGGAAGGCTGTGTGTCGAATCCGAGTGAATGGGTGAGATTCTGAATGATTACTTTGCATCAGTGTTCACTGAGGAGAGGAACATGATGAATCTTAAGATTAGATATAGAAATTTGATTAGTCTGGATCATGTTGACTTAAGTAGGGAAGATGTGTTGGGTAGGCTAGAGATTAAGGTGGACAAATCCCCAGGACCAGATGGGATCTATCCCAGGTTGGAGAAAGTGAGGACTGCAGATGCTGGAGATCAGAGCTGAAAAATGTGTTGCTGGAAAAGCGCAGGTCAGGCAGCATCCAAGGAGCAGGAGAATCGACGTTTTGGGCATAAGCCCTTCTTCAGGAATGAGGATTCCTGAAGAAGGGCTTATGCCCGAAACATCGATTCTCTATCCCAGGTTGCTGAGGGAGGCAAGAGGAAATAGCTGTGGCAGTGACAGATATCTTTGTGGCATCCTTAAATACAGGTGAGGTGCCGGAGGACTAGAGGGTTGCTCATGTTGTCCCCCTGTACGAGAAGGGAAGTAGGGATATTCCGGGTAACTACAGACCAGTGAGCCTGACGTCAGTGGTGGGAAAGTTGCTGGAGATGGTACTGAGGGAAAGGATCTATTTATATTTAGAAAAGAATGGCCTTGTCAGTGATAAGCAACATGGTTTTGTGCGGTGCAGAACGTGCCTTACCAACTTAATAGAGTTCTTCAAAGAAGTGACCAAGTTGATAAATGAAGGAAGGGCTGTTGATGTCATATACATGGACTTTAGGAAGGCATTTGATAAGGTTCTCCATTGGAGACTAATGGAGAAAGTGAAGTCAATGGTGTGCAGGGTGTTCTAGCTAGGTGGATAAAGAACTGGTTGAACAACAGGAGACAGAGAGTAGTTATTGAAGGGAGTTTCTCGAAATAGAGAAAGATGGCCAGTGGTGTTCCACAGGGGTCAGTGTTGGGGCCACTGTTGTTTGTGATATACAAAAATGATCTGGAAGAGGGCACTGTTGGTATGATCAGCAACATTGCAGATGATACGAAGATTGGTGGAGTAGCAGAAAGCATAAGGGACTTAGAAAATACAGGAGGATATAGATAGACTAGAGAGTTCGACAGAAAAGTGGCAGATCGTTTTCAATCCAGACAAATGTGAGGTGATGCATTTAGGCAAGACTAATTCTAGAGCGAATTATACAATGAACGAAAGAGCCTTGGGAAAAGTTGATGGGCAGAGAGATCTGGAAGTGCAGGTCCATTGTACCCTGAAGTTGCTGCACAGGTGGATAGAGTGGTCAAGGCGGTTGAGTAGGTTAGCTTTATTTTCATTAGAAAAAAGGAGATTGAGGGGGGAGCTGATTGAGGTTTACAAAATCATGAAGGGTATAGACAGGGTGGAGAGAGACAAACGTTTTCCCAGGGTGAAGGATTCAACAACGAGAGGTCACGCTTAAGGTGAAAAGTTTAAGGGGGATACATGTGGCAAGTACTTCACACAGAAGATGGTGGGCGTTTGGAACATAGAGGCAGGCACGGTAGATTCATTTAAGATGCATCTGGACAAATGCAAGAGTAGGTGGGGAGCAGAGGGATACAGATGCTTAGGAATTGACCGACAGGTTGAGACAGTACATTTGTATAGCCTCAGGCTTGGAGGGCCGAAGGGCCTGTTCCTGGGCTGTAAATTTTCTTTGTTCTTTATTCCAGATCTCTGCAGGGCAAGATTATGGAAGGGTTTGAAGAAAAAGTTGACAATTTTGCATTTAAATGTTTTGAGAGCCAGAACCATTGCACAGAGGGGTCAAAGGTGATGAATTGTTAGAAATTAGAATAACAAGTGCAGAGAGTTCAATGATATGGAGTCTATAGAGAGTGCAAGAAAAGCTAACATTAGGACACTAAATAAGCAAAGCCATGAAGCATGGATAAGGATTACAGTTGCAAAGATGTCAGAACTAAGCAATTTTGCTGACTAAGAATAAGCTTCCTGGGCATCTATTTCTAAATATCTTCCAAACATCGACATGTATTATGTATCAGCCAATCATTTAACAGAAAAATCCTTCACTTGGTTTCAACCTTCTAATCTATTTCTTCAAACTCCTCTGTTGCCTCTCATTTCTGAAAATATCTCTGATTTTTCCTGAAACATGTATGTCACTTGGGCAAATGTGGGTTAATTAACAAATGCATCCATAATGGCAAATCATATTTAAATAACTTGCATGAGAAACCCACGCAGACACAGGGAGAATATGCAAATGCCACACACAGTTGCCCGAAGGTGGAACTGAACCAAACTGAGGTCCCTGGCACTGTGGGGCAGCAGTGCTAACCAATACTGCACAATGTACCAAGATTATTGAAGTGCAATGTATTTGAGTGATACGGTGAAGCATATTGTGAGATACACAGCTTGTGAAACAACTGCACAATGGTTTCAAATACACAACTGCGACTCATTTTCTTGCCACAAATATCCTCTGACCTGCACTTCCTACTACTAAATTCATTGGGCGCTTTCCACATTTTCACTGAAAGCACATGTCTAATCAATCATTGCTGTAACATCAGGGTGCCATTGTTTGATGTGTTCGAATTACAGGATCATCGCAAATTGAAGATTCCAATCATATCAATAAAGCATTTGACACTGACGAAAGCAAATCTCCATTGTAAAACTGATCAATTCTGGTTTACTGACCCATAAGTTTAAGTACATTTATTTCTGCATTCTATATCACAAACATTTCAAAGTTACTTACACAATTAACTAATACCACAGAAAAAGTCCATTTGACCAATCAAGTTTGTGTTTGCGATTTGTTTTCAAATGTATATGCTAATCTTGTTAACCTCCACATTTTAATGTTTCTCATTTTGAAGTCAACTTCTATTTCCCTGTCAAACAAATTCATCAACTGAGTCAACTTCTGTCATTGGACAATGATTGCTGTATTTTTACTTCTGATTTAAATCCATGCACAAAGACCACAAGTGACATTTCAAGTTGCTCTTCTTCTCTGGTTATGATGAAAGGTCAGCAACTATATCCTCTCACCTTGATACTGTCTGACCTACTCAGCATTTTCAGATTTCCAACACCTGGAACATTTTGTTCTGATTTATTGTATGAAAATCTGGAAGTGCTCAACAATATTAAGTCAGTCACATCTATTTCTCATTCATATGCTGCTCCCTGGCGATAACATCCAAGAACACATCAGGTTCTACACGTATACTGACGACACCTATCCTGCTTCATCGTGACCTCTGCTGGTCTGAAATACAGTGCTGAATAATCAGAAATTCCCTCCAACGCTATACTAGAATGTCAAAGCAATCATCTTTGCCCCCAACTACAAACTCAATCACTAGCTAGAAACACTTACCAATTTCCCTGGCAATAAACTGGTATCAAAGAGTTCACAACCTTGGTGTATTTTTGACACAGAGATGAGCTCTCTGCTACATAACTCACTCGTCACCAAAACTGCCTACTTCCACCTTTGTAATGACACTGGGGCTTGGATAGTGAGGAGAGAGGAGATAATATGGCAGATGTCGCATCTTGTCTCATTATTTAGGAGTGGGTCATGGGAAGGGGAAGAGATGCTGGGGCTGGCTGAGGAGTAGAACAGATCTTCCAGAGGAAACAACCCTTTGGAATAAAGAAAGGAAAGAATGGGAGATAGATTTCTTGAAGGCATTATGGGAGGTGGATGGAGGGATGAGAGCAAAGAATGGATCTAATCACAGTTTTGTCAATCACAGAAGATGAGAATGTGTGTTTGAGGAAAAGGTAAGACATAGCAAAACCGCTGTCGGAGGCAGCACTGAACATAGAACATTCCAGCGCAGTACAAGCCCTTCGGCCCTCGATGTTGCACTGACCTGTAGAACCAATCTGAAGCCCATCTAACCTACACTATTCCATTCTCATCCATATGGCTATCCAAAGACCATTTAAATGCCCTTAAAGTTGGTGAGTCTACTACTGTTGCAGGCAGTGCATTCCAAGCCCCTACTAATCTGAGTAAAGAAACTACCTCTGTCACCTGTCCTATATCTATCACCCCTCAATTTAAAGCTATGTCCCTTGTGTTAGCCATGTTCTATGTTAAATGCTGCCTACTACACCAGAGTCTTCCCTTATCCTCAAACACAAATTCTCGTCTTCTGTGATTGACAAAACTGTGATTGTGTCCACTCTTTGCTCTCATCCCTCCATCCACCCTGTCAAATGGGATACAGATAGTAAAACAAGAGAATGCAACAGAGGTGTTTGAGGAAACTCTAGTTCATGTAGCTTGTAGAATCAATGCAGACTCATAGCAGATGCCGATCAATAACTTAACAATGGATTTGGAAGTGGATTGTGTGAAAGCATGAGCAATGATTTGGAAAGCTAATGAAATACTTGAGTTCAGAGCACGAAACCACAGTGATACAGGAATCCAAGCGAGGAAGTAAACCCCCACACAGGACTGAAATAAAGGATGTTCTATATATTCCACAAAAAGACCAGCACAGTTATAAACCTACAGGTTCCACAGTAAGACATTTTATTTGGACAAAGTGAGTGGATTCAGAGAAATTACTCAACTTGAAAACAATTACTCCCATCTCCCCCAAAACGTGTAATGATTAATGACTAACACAGCCTCAGTTCATTAAACAGACTGTCCTCAGGTCATTCTGGTAGGAATTATGGGAATGGTGGGAAGTCCGGCCAGAAAACCAGAAACTCTCAATCATAAGGTGCAGGATCATCAGTTTTCTGGATTTTGGAAAAGGAAGGAGAAGTGAGCTGCTCCTGGTCAGCTCTCGAGGGAAGACCTTCAGAGGGGAATGAGGTTTGTGACAGTCTTTAATACTAATGTTGATGTTTGGCAGAGAGAGACCAGAAGAGGTGCAAAAGAGTTGGATTTGGCTTTTTCTCAGTAAAGGTCATATGCTAAAAGTTGGATAACAATGTTCAAGTCAGACTGGAGAGAATGAAGTGCACCAAATTAAAAAGGAGATAGTTCTAATTATTGTGGTCAGCAGGAAGGTTGAGACAGCTGGTGCCACACCAGTACATCTTAATGAAATGATCCATAAAGATCAAGAGGTCGGAGAGAATGGAGTACTTTGAAACAGAACCCTGAAACCACCACGCAGGGTAAGACTCATTGTCAAAAGAGTGGGCAGAGAGGCAAAAACAGAGAGCTGAGGTGATAGGCTCACAATTCACAGCAGTTGAAATTAAAAGGATAAAACGGAATATATTGCTAAGGACTGATAGTACAACATCAGATACAAAAGGTCAAAGAAGAATGAAAACAAGCCAAGTCGAAGACCATTACATTACCAACTGTTCCACTGTCTTATTCCAGGGCATAGCTGCTGTATGGAATGATGTGATATATTTTCACATTAGCTTATTGACAACTGCTCTTCAACTGAAAGGTGAAGGCATTCACCAAAGAACATCCAAATGTCAGTGTAACACTGCATTAAATGCTACAGCAAATTCATTTTTGTCTTTCATTGAAGCCTTTGCAAAATACTTACATTCATTGCTTTCAGATCTCCATTTATTTCCATGCCAGGGATTTTGTGATACCACGCTACAGCCAGATTTCTTTTTATTGTCAGCAGCATGTTCACTGGCTGCAAAATCAGAAAATCAGGCTGCATTGAATCCTTCTGGAGAATCGTGCTGAAATGAGAAAGGAGCGATTTCAAGAAACTAGAACTGAACTGCTTACAATAAACTCATCGCCAACAGCAAAAGAATGCAAAAAAGTATTAAAGATTAGAACACAAATGTCATGTTCATAAGGCCAAATCCAAACACTCTTTATTACAATGTTTTGCAAAATGGTGGATCTTCAACAACTTCATGAATGGGGTTTAATCAAACTTGAGTGAACCCTTCGAAGATAGTGTAAAAAGCTGTCACCTCCACCTATTTGCTCACTCGCATGTGTTTCATCACGAGGTAGATAACACTTAATGACAGTTGATCAGATCTGGAGCTTCTTTTGATTAGAACTGAACATTATTCAAGCTTGCACAATAGAGGCTTTCAACACTGCCAGAAATCTTAGCAGGAACATATTTTATCAAAGCCATCTTCATAGCTTTGCAGATTCCCTCCAGATTACTTTAAAGTTGGGATTACATACTTATAGACCGAAAGGAACTGAAATATGGAATTACATGTACGTTCTGCATTAAAAAACGGTTAAGGTTTTGAAAGGACTAGAGAATTAGAATGGTTCAAAAGTAATGTGAGCAGTGATCACCTGGTAATTATTGAAAAGACATGTATTTATGAAAAGGAGACAAATGAAGCTTTTAGGAGAGATAAGGGATGTGGTATATGCCTTTACTGGATGGATAAACCTTGTTTGGAAGAGATGGGGATGACGTGCTGAAGGCTGACTAACACCACTCTTCTTGAGTTAATTCCTGTTTTCCAGAACACCTGGGAAAGGCCAGGAAAGACCTCTGACATATGCATTAAACAACATTTGCGACTGAAGCATTTAGAAGGAACTTCACAGGAGGAAAATCTTCAAAATTCTCTCTGTAAAGAACTTTTGGAGACCTGAGAAAATTCCTGACTACCTTAAAACCTGAAAGTGGAACTGTTACTTCCAGTCAAAGAATCAATTCTAATTGACTTTCCATCTGAACTGAAGTCTAAAGATATTCCATCATGAAACAGCAGTCAGTATTTTGATCTCAAATCAGGAGTTGACAGGAAATTCGGGGAACCGTGAGAGGTCATCCCATTATATGATTTCAGTTTGGAATACTGGTCCATGGGGTATCTGTTTTCCCTTTTTGTTCTTTTTTGAAATAAGTCTGCAAAGCTGTAGTCTTGTTTGTGACACTGTTTGCACTTCAATTAAAGGGGATGAAGTTTAATTCTGCAATATAACTGAGCTGTTAACCAGTTTTGTTTCTAATAAAGGAGTTAACTCTTGACTTTATTCAAGATACCAGGTAGAAATCTCTCATTATTACATCTGTGCAGAATAAACGAAACACAATTTGGCCATTTTGGGGATTGCTGTAACTCACAGGGGACAGTGTGCTGTAAATCAAACCCCTCTGCTCCCAGAGTCTTCACAAATGTGAACATTTGACTAAAGCACTGAAGTGTCCAATTCTACCTAACTGCCTAATTTAGATTAAAGGAATGTGCACAACTGTTTTTTTTCATAGACAACAACTACTTCTCGCCTTTAACTCTTCTCAACCAATAGCAAGTAGAGCAGATGAATTGCTAATGGATATCTTTATAAAAGATCAAGGACAGCAAAAGGGCAGGATTTCTCATTTACCTAACTTGCATTCCATGCACAAAGACAAACAGACACAAATATTATCAGTGGAGGGGCAAACAATACTGAGAGGAACAGCGTTTTTCAGAGCAAAGTGGCATGCATCAGCAAAGTTGATGCAGTAAACCTGTGAGGCTTCTGTCTTGTTTTCATTGCCCTCAACGAGGTCTATGCTAAACTGCAGCCAATCTAGTCACAAGGTTGTTACTACACGGAGCTCCCTTGAACCCACAACATCTAGTGCCAACTGAAATGCTGATCATAAATCTGAACACACCAAACACACTGAACAGACAGTGGTGTTGATTTGTCTAGACATCTCCCCCCCCACACACTGTTTCAATAGACAATTTACATGCAACTCAATGTATTCCAGTAATTTGCTTTTTTATTGAAACTGCAAAAACCTTAGCTATTTGCCTTGGTTTAAGCAGTATCTTTTCAATTTTTAGTCCGCAGTCCAAGGAAAAGTGGCTTTTACATAATTGAATTAAAACATGTATCTGGATAGTTTGACTTGTGGTGTACAGTGGCTTGATTACCAACACATGCTTCAGGCTAACCCTCACCTGTGTCCAGCGCATTTCCCATAACTGTCCTCACCCTTTCCCTCCCACAACAACAATGCAGACTCCACCCCCCCCGTCCTCACTTTCAACCCCACGAGTCTGTCTCCAAAGACACACATCCCTTCCACTCCCTTGTCAGCCATCCTCAGACACTGTTCCCTCCAGGAAATCATGGTCACTGCTCCTCCACTTCCAATACTTCCCCACATCACCTCCTCATGCAATAGTAGAGATGTGACACTTGCAGATTATCTCCTCCCTCCTCACAATCCATTGCCCCAGGCACATTCTCAATGAAGCAGCGATTTACCTGCACTTCATACAACCTAGTGTACTGGGCTTGCTCTTGACAATTTGGTCTCCAGTACAGTGGAGATATGCAATATAGACTGGGTGACAGTTTTGTCAAACACCTACAATCCATAAAAATGACCCCAAGCTTCCACGTGACTGCCACTGCAACATGTTCCCATGCCAAACTGTAAGTCTCAGTCCTGATGCAGTGCTCTGGGAAAGCTCAATACAAGCTGGAAGTATAACACCTCAACTTGCACTGAGGCACCTCACAACACGGAGGACTCAACAACGAATTTAACAATTTCAGAATGTGAAGATCCTTGTGGAACACCGCCGGTGACAGACCTCCAGTCGTAAAAGCATCCCTCTACAGCTACTCTTTGTGCATATATCTGAGATCTCTCTAAATGTTCACTCTTCAGTTTCCCACTCACTACTGGGGAACTTATAGTATAATCCCATCAAGGTGTTCATCCCCTTCTTATTTGAGTTCCACTCATATAGATTGTAAAAATATGGAATTAAGTCTAATGTTGACAGTTGACAATGGTTTCATGGTCAGGAAAAGCCCACCTGGTTCACTAAGTTCCTAACTGCCATCTTTACCTGACCTGACCTACATGTGTGACTCCAGATCAACAGCAATGCGGTTAACTCTCAATTGCCCTCTGGGCAATTAAGGACAGGCAATGAAAGCTGGCCTAACCAGTGATGCCCACATTCTGATTGAATTTAAAAAAACACCACCAAAGATGAAGTGCTCTCTCCACTGCCAATCACTCTTAGCTCTAATCAACCGGTTGCACATTGAATACAACAAGAGTGGACATTTGCAATTTTATGAACAAACCGCCAATCATTTAAACAACTTTTACGAAGGGAAGAGTTAACTGAAAATAATCTTCTGCCCTAACTTCACCTGCACAGTGCCAAATAGGTTAATCATCTCAGTCATTGCGCCAAATGCACCATCCCGAATTATTAACAATGAATTAATCTCTATCACACTAACGGAGATCAAAAGATCATGAAACAACTGAAAACGTCACACAAACAAAAATGGAAATAACTGCTCCCTTCTTCTCAAACAACCATCGAAGTAAAGTTGTCATCAAAACCACTTTCTAGACAGGTTGGACAAAAATCTACTGAATTAGTTCTTCTGCTTTTATCATACCGTGAGAGTTTCAGTTGTGTCAGGTGAACCTCCATGATGTCCACCACTGGTGGCAGTGTGCACTCTTCAGCAGAGATCAGAAAAAATTTATTCTGCACAGTAATCAAACCCAAATCTGCCACAATAGCATTCATGGAGATAGAGGACTCAGGGACGATAATAACCGGAGCTTTCAAGTTGATGTCCATTGCCAGTCGGAAACTCTTCTGGGCGAAATCCTTGACGCTGGAAGCTGCTTTTTCTGCAGCCTGGGCTGTTGCTGCACTTAATGCTTCCTTTGCTGCTTGGAAGTTGTCAAAGAAGTTCTATTGACCATAAAACAAACAGTATTAACATTTCTTTTACATAAACCCCACAAAAGAATTCTCCTTATAAAAGATGAAAATCTAAACAACTGGTGGGGAATACAATATGAAGTCTTCTCAAATATGCCTGTTCAAATCAAGCCTTCAGTGTTTCACAATATGGCACTGACTGCTGCTAAGACCTTCAGTCAAACAAGTGAAAACTACTGTCAGCTTGATTTTCAAAGATAAATGACAGTAAAATCATATACAGAGGAAATAAGGCAATTTGTCTTAATTCAGCCGTGTTTTCCATGTGAGATAATTCCCAGGGATTAAAGTTTGGTTTGTAGTACACTTCTTCTACTTACTTCCCTCCCTTCTTGACATCTGGAAGAATAGACTTATTGGGGACAGTCAGCATTGTTTTACGGAGGGGAAGACTTGTCTCACAAACTTCCGTTCTTTGAGAAACTGAAAGATTATTGATGAGGGCAAGGCAGTGGAAGTATTATCTCCATGGACATTCCCAATACATTTGACAAGGTGCCTCATGGTAGGCTGAACCAGAAGATCAAATTGCATGGAATCCATGATGATTGGCAAGTTGAATAGAAAATTAGCTTGGCCATAGAAGACAAAGAGTAGCTGTGGAGGGATGCTTTTACGACTGGAGGTCTGTGACCGGTGGTGTTCCACAAGGATCCATGCTGGGACCTTCATGAATGGACTGGGCTGGGGGCAGGCGGGGGACTGTGCTGGATGGGGTTTTGGGGGCGGGCAGGGCAGGTGTTGGACAGGATCGAGGGCGGGGGGGCAGGTGATTGGATGGGATCGGGGGCAGTGGTGGCGGTGTTGGGGTCAGGACCTCGCACGCCGTGTGCTGCTGCAGTCTCCTCTGGGACTCGGACCTTTTTAAAGTCTGCTCCCCGTTCAGGAAAGACATTTAATCCATTAACCAAATAATCGATTATCCGAACGAAATAGTCCCCGCCCCTCACTTTCGGATAATCGAGGTTCCCGGTATATATTATAGAGGATAAAAAAGGCAGTGATCTGATTAGTAAGTTTGCAGATGACATGTAAATTGGTGAAGTTGTCATTACTGAGGAAAGATATGAACTGATATCAACAGGATAGAGATCAGATGGGAAGCTGGGCAGAGAAATGACAGATGAAGTTTACCCCGGACAAATTTGAAGTGATGCATTTTGGGAGGTCAATTGTAAGAGGAAAGTGTACAGCAAATAGCCAGACCTTAAGGAGCACTGATATACAGAGGAATCTCGGGGTCCAAGCCCATAGCTACCTCAAAATGGCCACACAAGTGTAAAACGTGGTAAGGAAAACATACACATGCTTGCCTTTAGATTTTCTTTTAAGATTCCCTACAGTGCGGAAACAGGCCCTTTGGCCCAACAAATCCACATCGACCCTCCGAAGAGTAACCCACCCAAACCCATTCAGATACTCCCTATTAATGCACCTATCACTATGGGCAATTTAGCATGGCCAACTCACCTGACCTGCACATCTTTGGACTGTGGGAGGAAACCGGAGCACCCGGAGGAAACCCACGCAGACACAGGGAGAATGTGCAAACTCCACACAGACAGTTGCCTGAGGCTGGAATCGAACCTGGGTCCCTGGTGCTGCGAGGCAGCAGTGCTAACCACTGAGCCACTGTGCTGCCCCAAAGCTGGGGTGTTGAGTATAAAAGCTGGCAAGTCTTACTGCAACAAGACGAGACTTTGATCAGGTTGCATTTGGAGTATTGTGCACTGTTCTGGTTGTCGTACTATAAGAGGACGTGGAGGTTTTGGAGAGGGTACAGAAGAGGTTTACCAGGATATTCCCTTGATTGGAGTGCATTAGTTGCAGGGAGAGGTTGCAACTTGGATTGTTTTTGCTAGAGCATCAGAGGCTGAAGGGCAATCTGACAGAAGTATATAAAATTATGAGATGCATGGATAAGGTGGAGAGTGGGAGTCTCTTTCCCAGGGTGAAAATGTCAAATACTAGTGGCATAGGTTTAAGGTGAGAAAGGGAAAGTTTAAAGGAGATGCGCAAGCCAAGTTTTCGTTTTCAGAAACACAAATGTACTGTCAAGGGAGATAGTAGAAGCAAATGCGATAGTAAGGTCGAAGAGGCAGTTAGACACATGAGCAGATAGGGAACAGAGGGATACAGACCACATGCAGGCAGATGGGCTTAGTTGAGAATCATGGTTGGCACAGATAGTGGGCCGAAGGGCAAGTTCCTGTGTTGTACTGTTCTATGCTCTCTCATCAGCTATGATATTCCAAGATCTGAGGATTACTTCTCAAATGGATTTTTCAAACTATACTGTACTCAATTTTTTTTGTGTAAAGAAACTACTCTTAACTCTCCACCCCCACTGCTCTACTCTTGTGTAAAGTTTAATGGGTAAATTTTCATTATTGATTTTCTCACTAAAATTCTACTTTATGAAAACATTTTTAAGTTAGTAATTTTGAAATGCTCCATTTAATTCTCTTCTCGGCCTTGCAGCCCATTGGAAATATTGCTTATACCTCATCTCTCACCATAATTAGACACTATCGTCCACCAAATTCACCTGTAAGATGGGAGGTTGGTCAAGGAAACATCAGAATAGCTGAATTAGGAGATAAAAGTTTAATGTGCAGAATTGACAAGCAGTACAATTATCAACAATTACATGCTTCTAGACACATGTGCAGCTGTCATGTTCTACCTATAACAGATGTCCGAAATCTCTCAATGCACAATTACCTAACCAATGTTTTTGCAGCAGTAACATCCAGGACTATACCTGGCAAAGTATCCTTTTAAAAATTAACTGCTGAGTGACATTAAAATTATTTTTTCCAATCTCTCTAATTTACCTTGAACTGGTAAAACATCTGCATTTACAACAAAACCACACCAAAACTTAAACTGAGCCAATGGAGGTACCAGTGTTGAAACTTTATTGCTGGAACAGCACAGCAGGTCAGGCAGCATCCAGGGAACAGGAGATTCGACGTTTCGGGCACAGGCCCTTCTTCGGCCTGTGCCCGAAACGTCGAATCTCCTGTTCCCTGGATGCTGCCTGACCTGCTGTGCTGTTCCAGCAATAAAGTTTCAACTTTGATCTCCAGCATCTGCAGACCTCACTTTCTCCTCAATGGAGGTACCATTAAGGCAGATGACTAAACACTTCAAGTGAATATATTTCAAGAAAAGTATTAGAGGAGTTAAGAAGATACAAGAGGTCTAATCCATGAGTTTCAGAGTGTAGGGTCCAGACAGCTGTAGTCACTGCTGTCAGTGGTGGGATCAAAGATCTAAGGGATGCACAAAAGGTGAAATCAGGGGAAGAAACAGAATGTACAGGTAAAGGAAGGGCAAGAAGGAGCAATCACATGAAAGCATCAGAATCAGGAGCATTAAAACATGAAAATCAAGTCAATGGTACAGCTGGACACCCTCAGTGGGCAGGAAGAACAGAGGTGATCTATAACCTGGACTTGACAGATACAGGCAGCATTTAGGTAACGTCAAGTTGAGCACTTTAGTCAAGAACATATTGGAATAGTTGAATTAGGAGTCAACATAAATTTGTTATGTCGAATTGGCAAGCAATACACTTACCAACAATGACATGAAGAATTTGTGTAAGTAGACCAACTGAATGCAACCCATCTGCAATGTCACCTCTCCATCCACTTTTGACATATCAAAGTAGTCTTTTCCCTCTGTAGCACTGGAACACAAACTCATCTTGAAGCTGAAAACTTCATCACCAATGATTGAAACAATCTAAAAATATACAAATAGAGTTAAGTTACTTTTTCCACTGGTGTGAAATCACTGGAAATCAAGCCCTGCTACTCCTGGAGATGTCGCAAGAGTTTAAGATTGTATAAAAATACTCAAAATTTCCCAAATTACATGTGTTTTTAAAGCCCAGTTTGAGAGAAAATAAATAGACTCCACCTACAGGCAAACAATTACAAACTGATGGCATCTAACTCTACTCATTAAAAACTTTAACCCCCTTGTAAACAGCCCCTCAACATGGACAATACATGGATGCTCTGGGAGGGGGAAAAGACTGCTAACTTAGTTTAATAGTTGCTATTCCCAGAATTCACAGAGATGATTCTTTTGGTTTGTTACGATGTTGCTCCTTGATCTTCCTTCTCCAGCACTTTTGCTCAGGTGGTGTAGGAAAGCTGGTTCACACTAATAAAGTATCTGATTCACTGGTTAAAATGCTACAGCTTACAGCAACTGGTGAGGGAAAAATAAACTGGCTTCTTCAGGTTTAAGAATATTTTTAATGCATAGAAAAGGGACAGGTCCTTCCCTTTTGGAAACGAAATGGTTTCACCCAGAAGCTGTTAACTACATGGAAACCAATCACATAATTGATGGCAGGCAGAAGGCCTGTCATCGATAACTGATTACCATTCCACAGACCAATCAGCTACCTGCCGGCGACTGAATTTCCATTTGTATACATGTCCCCAGCTCCTGTTAGTCTGTAGCTTGACTAACACCCACTATTAGGACAAGCAGCTTTGTAAACAGCACTTATAATGGTTGTCAGATAATTTGCACTTCAGAAGCGCAGTCATCCTTCAACTATCCATTAAACATTCCTTTTCCCTTTTCAATTCATAATCACAAAGACAGAAAAATAAAAAGAAACAAATAGCCTTTACAAAGTTAACAGATTAATTCAAATCTATAATTGCGCAACGAGGAAGGATTCAATAATTTGAGTGTAGCAAATGAGTTTCTAGAGAATTGTGATTAAAATCCAAGTTTAAATCAAGGGGCTTAACTCTCAACAAAGTAATCTCTGCAGGTATGAGGTGATGAAGTGAAAATTGGAAAACCAAATAAAAAGTTATAAAAATAGATAGTGAATGATGAGCATTGAAGATTTATTTCCAAATGTGTAAGTAATACACATTTCTTTGAAGGATTTTTGAAAGCCAAGGGAAAGGTGGTATAAGCTTGGCTAGCAAGTTATGACTGAGTAAATAAAAAGCTAATGATGTTATCAAAAGAGTAAAAAGCATCAAGATGAGAAGGATTTTAGTGTTCTCTAAGAAATAATCAAGATAAAGAGAAATCAACTGGGAATAGAAGATGCAAAAATAGATTGTAAAAGTTTCTGCAGGCATGTAAGAAAGGAGAGGTTAGCAATAAGAACCACTTACAAAGAGGTAAAAAATTAAAATTGGAAATAAATAAATGGAAGATAAATTAAAACGAACACTCATCTTCACAACAAAAAAACTGCAAAACATCTTAGAAATAATGGTTAACAAAGGTTTAGTGAAAATAAGAAAATTAGAGACATTACAACAAGTAAATAGCTGGTATTTGAGAAGTTACTGGTACTTGAGAAGTTATTGGGACTTGAAAAGCAACAAATTCCATAGATTAGAAAGATTTTAAAAGAGATGGCTGCAGAAGTAGTGTATGTATTGGCTTCAACGTTCTAAAATTCTTAGGAATCTAGGTTAGTGTCCATGGAATGGATGCTAGCAGATGCAACCCAGTTATTCAGGTAAGGAAAAGGAGCAAGAACAGAAACTAAGTTAGCCTTGACATCAACAGTGAGGAAAATGCTGAATTATGAAGTACAGGTTTGAGAAGACTTAGACGGCCATAACATAATTAGGCCAAGCCAATATTAATAATCCAACGATTAAAAATTTAAATCACACGAAGACTGCTCGAAAATTAGAACATGGTTGGAAAAAATCCGTAACTTTAAAGCTGTAACAAGCAAAAATTAAAATTAAGCCATTGGATTGCTATAATAACATTAGTGAGCCTATTGGGTTATGATGAAAAGCAGCTTGCCCTCCCTACCCGGCCCTTGTATATACATGTATGAAACTTTACACCAACAGCATGGTGACAGACTCTTAAACGTCTCCTTCAAGTAATGGCATGCTTCCATACTAGAGGGATTCTACAATTCTAACAATGCATATCTTCTTTAAAAGTTAAAAAATCACAACACCACGTTTAGTCCAACAGATTTATTTGGAAGCACTAGCTTTCGGAGCACTGCTTCATCAGGTGGTTGTGGAGTATAAATTGCTATTGTACTGCGAACTTATCACCTTCTCAAAGCAACCTGGGATCCTCTGGGCTGCTCAGCTCAAAGCCTCAGCTCTGAGCGTCAGCTCAGCTCAGGCTTCAACTGAGTCAGCTCATTGGCCTTGGAGTGTTCATTTTAAGTTACAGTCTATGTGACAAATCATGCTAGCAATTTGAAGTAAATGACTATTTTAGCGATTAAAACAAAACTGTTATTCAGTTTGTGTATTTGAACCAACATGGAATAACACCACAAAGCACCAAGTGCCGCTCAAAATAATTGACTCACATTGAACAGCTTACCTTTTTATGTAGAGTCTTTGAACCAACATCTGTAACAACTACATCTTTGAGTCGGGCAAAAAGATCTATCTGCTTTGACAGTACAGCTACGGATGCATCCATACCTAGATAATCACAGATTTGATATCAAGCCACAGAACATGGTATTGCATTAATAAGCCATTTCCCCATCAAATGAGGTCCTAGGACGACTATAACTCCCATATTACTATCTTAGTGAGAATGTTGGCATTAGCAAGAGCATGTGGAGTAATGTGAGCAGTTGTTGTTTTTAAATCCAGGTAAGGCTAAAAGGCTGCAACTAATATTGGTCTACAGCCCATAAACTAAAGCCTAAAAACAATACAGAAGACAAACTCACCAATAATTTGTACACATTCATTTGAAGTGTATTTTACAGTTTAAAATTAACCCGGTTACATTAACAAACTTAATATAAGCTTTATCCCTTGTTTGAGAAGCTCAGTGAAATTTGCCTGGCTCAAGAAAATTGAGATTGATCGTCAATGGCTATAATCATGATGAGAGCCGACTAATAGCAGCAACATGTCAAATACATCTCCATTGTTTGTTTTGTATAGACACGGTGAATAGGTTATTCCATCTGATAAGTGCACAGATTGGTTTTGAGAAGAGACAAGAGGATGAATGGAGAAGAATATGTCATCCACCTGTCGATTTCGATGGCACTTGAACGTGCAGATAACTAAAGCCAATCCCTCACCACGATATCCTCAACTTAGGTACATAGCAATTAGGCTATGTATTGCTTTACAGGTGCCTAAATAAGGCGAAAGTGAGGACTGCAGATGCTGGAGCACAGCATGTCAGGCAGCATCTGAGGAGCAGGAGAATCGACGATTCGGGCAAAAGCCCTTCAGCCCTTCATCAGGAATGAGGCTGTGAGCCAAGGGGGTGGTGAGATAAGTGGGACAGGGTGGGGCTGCGGGGGAGGAGGAAGGTAGCCGAGAGTGTGATAGGCAGGTGGAAGTGGGGGTAATGATGAAAGATTGGAGAGGAGGGTGAAGCGGATAAATGGGATGGAAGATGGACAGGTAGGACAGGTCATGAGGGCAGTGCCGAGTTGGAAGGTTGCAACTGGGATAAGGTGGGGCGGGGGGGAGGCGGTGGGGCGGGGGGGGAGGGGGGAATGAAGAAACTTGTGAAATCCACATTGATGCCAAAATAACTGGCACGAAAATAACAGTCGCGCTATCACACATCTCAGAAAATACGAGACATTGCTTTTAAATCCAGAGCTCAATCTGGTTTAATTTACCTTGTATTTTGATGTCAGCAATGTCGAACTCTTCATCACAAACAAATATGTTCAATGCACCGAGTTCAACAGAAAACTTTAGGTCAAACACATCGACTGCTCTGTCGAGGGAGACTAAATGAAAAAGCATTCACTTTGTCAGTAATGTGAAAAGAACAACCAAAAACAATTGTTACACATCTCAATTGCACTGTTTATTCCTGTTTGAATGGTAAATCTACCAACAGTAATCATATTCTAAAAACCTGACATTGCCATAATGCCTTCAATGTAGCAAATCATTTCATGGTGCTTCAGAGATACATCAGACAAGATCTGGCAGAGAGGTGACCAAACCTTGAGGCTTGAGTGCCTTAAAATAAGGATTCAAATTTAAAATAAACATATAAAAAGGCAATCAAGATATGCTATTTTCTTATTACGAGTAAAATGAGAAGTTATGGCAGCGAGGTAGGATAGGTAGGTGGTGGGCAACATAGAAGCAAAGTGACAAAACTTGAGCTCCCCCCAACCACGCTTTTCAACCTTGCTGTTCCAAGACATCACGAAAAAGCAGCAAGCAGATAATCAACGCTTCTCTGCCAAAAGGAGAAATAACCAGCGCACATTATTTGGAAACACACCAACCCTATTGAGATCTGTCATTCACTTGCAGATAACGTGCACTACTACATGGCCAAAGATGGGAAGACAAATAGAATCTTTGCCTTTTAACTGTTGCCTAAGTGTACAACAAATTTGTACAGCTGAAGCTGCCTCACATCTCCATCTAGAACTGTCTGCCCCATCAGATACTGAAAGAGATAATCGTTCCACAATCATCAGCAGTATGCATGATACAGACCAAGATGCGCGAAGTATGTTTCAAAGATGAATCACATCTCATACCAGGTGATGGTGCCACATGACTCATCTAAACATAATTTAATCTGTACCGCAAACAAAATTCCTAATACAGAAAGAGATCAAATAGCAACAAAACTGAGTTCAACAGTTTTGTTTATAATCCACTGTGGATTTCCACCGCTTGCAGCAAAAAGGCTAATTTCTTGTTCACTACATAAAGTGAACTACTCAAATCTTTCTCTAACCAATTTATGCAGTATTTCTGAACATATGAAGCAACAGAAAACAATGCAGAATACAAACTAAATGCTCATTAAAAACATACATAAACTCTTAATTCGATGCACTATTCAGCTTCCCTTTTTTTCTAACCTACCTGCTTTCGTCACAGTCTCCTTTTCATGGTCTGTGCTTGGTTTTCTTTCACGCTCATGATCAGGAATGTGAGATGGGAATACAGCTGATACAAAGTTCATGGTTGAAAGTAAGGCTTGCGAATGAAGGATCAGGTCAAGAGAAGAAAAGGCCACCTGATGCCAAAACAAGTAGTTTCATTATTCCACTTAATAGATGATTTCACCGCAGTACAAAAATGATGAAAAACTAAAAGGCAGCACCGAAGTAGCAACGTTTGAAAGCAAGCTTAAATGGTAATTAGAAAATGATCAAATATATCTTTTAGGGTTTTGATACAATTCTCCAATAACAAAAACAATGGAAAATGTTCTGCAATTATTCCAAACAAATTCATCAAGAAGCTCCCAAAGAGGAAAACGAGAGCGTATCAGAGATTTCCTACTGTATGAAGCAGGCCATTCGGCCAATCAAGTCCACGCTGACGCTCCAAAGAACATCACACCGAGACCCAAACCCCTAGACCTGTAAATCTGCACATCTCCCATGGCTAATCCACCAAACCTCCACATCCTTGGACACTGTGGGCAATTTAGCATGGCCAATACACCTAACCTGCACATCTTTGGATTGTGGGAGGAAACCAGAGCACCCAGAGGAAACCCATGCAGACACGGGGAGAATTTGCAAACTCCACACACAGCCGTCCAAGGCTGGAATCAAATCCAGGTCCCTGGTGCTGTAAGGCAGCAGTGCTGAGTCACCATGCTGGTCCAGAGTCAAAGTAATCAAAATTTAAAAATAATGCAGTACCAGCCAAAATTCTTCAGAGATTAAATCTACTTGCTTTAAATAAATACACAAATAATATTCAACAAAAGTGAGGAGCAGGGAACTGGAGGAATGGTCACAAAGAGCATGAAAACCCCATCTGATAAGAGAAGGGAAATTGCAGTTCAGACCATTTTCTCAGGAATGGTTGAAAGTTGGTTGAAATATACAACAGATTTCTATTCTCGATCACTTCTGTTCATTGTGTGCATAAATGATGTGGGAACAGAATCATAGAGAAGAGGGCTGACATTATAGATGATACTAACATAGAAGCCAGAATTAAGAATTCCGGTGGAAGGAATAAAATGATAGGATGGGTAAAAAGACAGCAGATGGAATTTATAGTTAGCATATTGGACAATAGGAAGTAACAAAAATTCTCATTTGAGCAGGGAGGCTGAGTTATGTACAGAAGTAGAGGAATCTGGCTGCTCAGACTCACGAAAAATTACCCAGTGGATAAAACCATTAAATAAAATGATAACCAATTGGGTTTATGGCACACAGAGTTCAAAAATGCAAAAGGGAAGTTTGAAGCAATATAAACTTCAGTAAGATCATAGCTAAAGGACTGTGGGCAGCACTGGCTACATATCATGAGCATCTTGAAAAAGTGAGATATGAATCGAGTAGGAAGAGAATTTAAATAATCTATTTTTGGGATTCTGTAGCAATATACACCTATCGGGACCAGCTCACTTAGTATCCAGGAATCGAACAGAAATTTATTTCTAATTTTATCCAAACTTTAGAGATGTACAAATTCTGGGAATGATAAATTTGTACTCCACAACAAACCATTTTAAGATACCACAGCAAAGATAACAAACTTTATTTTTTGAAAAAATTCAAGTGATGAAATAGGAAATAAATTACTTGAAACTGGCATAAACTCAATGTTTATTTATTCAAGGGTTAGCTGATATGAATGAAATTTATGAAAAAACCATGAACAAAATGCCAACAACGGAAAAGTAATATCATAGAATGCTCCTTCTGGTCCTCTTGGCAGAACAATTCCCATGTTCCAAATACTGTTTACATGGGAAATCTCAATGGACAGAAATTTTCCAAGATGCTCCATAAATGTTGGGAGAAATTAGGTAAAGAGCCATAAAGGGAAAGGTGACTTAAAAGGTGACCAGGCTTTCCAAGAGTTTTTAAGAGCTAGACAGAAGGAGGGAATTTCAAAGAGTATCCCAAAGGCAGTTGAAAATTTCAGCAAGAAAATGGGAGGAGAGACGCCAAGGTCAGAGGAAAGAGGTGTTGAGGATGATGATAATCAGAGGTGCAGGAAATGAAGAAATAATTCTGAATTTAATGCATGACAGATGGAGAGTCAATATCAGTCACCAATGAGAGGAGTAATGAGAGAACAGAATCTGTGCTGACAAACTCTATTGAGCAGTGTTTTGGGAAAATTGCAATTTATGAAGGATTGCAGATGACAAAAGTAACCAGATTTCAATTCAGAATGAAGGTTAAAACAAATTAGAATTATCCAGCATGAGCTCTGACCACAATGAATAATTTCACTTCCAAAATCCGAGGATTAATATGCTCAGTTAACACTCCAAACACAGATGCAGAGCACCTAGGAGAACATCTCAAATTAAAAACTACAGAACAATCTGCAAAGAGCTTGTTAATGCAGGGAACGCAGAGGAGCATGGGCAGCTAGAAGCAACAATGATTTACCCAAGTAAACCTTAAAACAAGTAAACCTAGCTAGAGCATAATTGACAGGAAGATTAATAAAAAACTACGGCACCAATATATTTTGAACACATTATAAATTACTTACAGTGAGCGTTTGCTCAGTGCTGTCATAACTAGTTTTGAAACGTGGTCCATTTCGGTCTGCCTGTGAACAAAAAATTATTATGTCACACACTTATCTGATCAAATGAAACAAACATACCACGCTGGCTCTTTGAAAGAGAGATATTCAATTAGTTCAAACCTTCACATTGCTGTCAACATGACAATTTACAAAACTTTCTTCTTGTGCATAAATTCCCCTTGTGAACTGGGAAAATTAGTTTTTTTAAAAATACCCACATCTGCTAATTAATCCCTTGGGATGATGCTTGACTGTATGAGCGCCTTAAATTTTTCTTTAGGAATCAGTTTATGACTCTGAGGGCTTATAATAATAGTACAGCCAATCTTAAATATCAACAGGAGGGACACATGAGGGTAAACATGCAAAGACTGCTCAAAGTCACTGGACAGGTTGAGAGCATGTTGAATAAATCACACGGTAACCTACAGTTTACTGCTTATGTACCATGTCCCTAGTAAAGTTATTTTAAACCGATATAGCCTTATGTAGAGTATTGCATCCAATTCTGGGTACTGTACTTTAGCAAGGATGCAGGGGAAAAAAAAATCAGAATGGCCCAGGATGAGGAACTTCAGTCATGTAGATTGACTGGAGAAGCGCGAGACTGTTCTGCTCGGAAAAGAGAAGCTGAAGTGGAGATTTATAAAGATGTTCAAAATCGGAAGGGATCTAGATAGAATGGATAGGGAGAAACTGTGGCCATGGTTCGAAGATTATAGCACCACAGGGCACTTGGCAAAAGAATCAATGCCAATTGGAGTTAAAACTTTTTTAATACACAAAGTGGTTCAGATCAGTGTATTGGAGGCAGATTCAATCCAGGGATTCAAAAAGGAATTGGATCATTATCTGCAAAGATTTACAAGGATACAGGCTAAAGACAGGGTAGTGGCAGTTGGTGAATTGCTCATACGTTGGGCCAGCACTGAAAATGGCCTCACATCTGTCAAATCCATACCCCGTCCAGGGGGCATTGAACCAACAATTTGCTTGCAAAGATCCACACCAGCAGGTTATCAATCTTGATTTCCCTACAGAAAAGTAAAACTATTACCACAATTTATAAAGTTCATCTTCCAAATCTACTAGGGTATAGAGGGTTTCCAGGAGGGGCAAAAGAAAAGACACCCAAACGCCAATAACGTGAGGTGATAAGCCTGCACACCACTTTAAAGGAAAAGCAGCTTTGCGTATGAAATCAACAAATTTTGGCAAGTGCCATAAAATATTAACTGCAAAGTTGGGAAGACCTTACTCTTGATTTTTAGTTCTATCATTTGAACGTACTTTGTTAACTCAGTTTTTGTAGAACATATGAAACAAAAATATTTCCAGTTCTTCAAAATAGAAACAGCTCTCTCTTCAGGGGAGTTACAATGAACATTAACATTTCTCCCATGGGAACAATGCTGAATACAGCCAAAAAAAAAAATGGACTTGCATTTCCTGTGACAGCAAGTCTTCAATAAATGGCACTGACGACAATCAACTATCTAGTACTAACTAGTTTAGGGTGTAGGTTTGCTCGCTGAGCTGTAGGTTTGATATCCAGAAGTTTCATTAACTGGCTAGGTAACATCATCAGTGGCGACTCCAAGTGAAGCGAATCTGTGGTCTCCTACTTTCTATTTATATATTTCTCCTGGATGGGGTTCCTGGGGTTTGTGGTGATGTCATTTCCTGTTCGTTTTCTGAGGGGCTGATAGATGGCATCTAGATCTATGTGTTTGTTTATGGCGTTGTGGTTGGAGTGCCAGGCCTCTAGGAATTCTCTGGCATGTCTTTGCTTAGCCTGTCCCAGGATAGATGTGTTGTCCCAGTCAAAATGGTGGTTTCTTTTCATCCGTGTGTAGGGCTACGAGGGAGAGAGGGTCGTGTCTTTTTGTGGCTAGCTGGTGTTCATGTATCCTGGTGGCTAACTTTCTTCCTGTTTGTCCTACGTAGTGTTTGTGGCAGTCCTTGCATGGAATTTTGTAGATGACGTTGGTTTTGTCCATGGGTTGTACTGGGTCTTTTAAGTTTGTTAGTTTTTGTTTGAGAGTGTTGGTGGGTTTGTGCGCTACTAGGATTCCGAGGGGTCTTCATAGTCTGGTTGTCATTTCTGAAACTTCTTTGGTGTATGGTAAGGTGGTTAGGGTTTCTGGCTGTGTTTGGTCTGCTTGTCGTGGTTGTTCTTGAGGAATCTGCGGACTGTATTTTTTGAGTATCCGTTCTTCTTGAATATGTTGTATTGGTGTTCGCCTGTTTTCCGAAGTTCGTCTGTGCTGCAGTGTGTGGTGGCTCGTTGGAATAGTGTTCTGATACAGCTTTGTTTGTGTGTGTTGGGATTGTTGCTGGTGTAGTTAAGTATTTGGTCAGTGTTTGTCGGTTTTCTGTATACGCAGGTTTGTAGTTCTCCGTTGTCCTTTCTTTTGACTGTGACGTCCAGGAATGCGAGTTTGTTGTCGGTTTCTTCCTCCTTGGTGAACTTTACATACAGTCCGCAGATTCCTCAAGAACAAACCACGACAAGCAGACCAAACACAGCCAGAAACCCTAACCACCTTACCATACATCAAAGAAGTTTCAGAAATGACAGCCAGACAACTAAGACCCCTCGGAATCCTAGTAGCGCACAAACCCACCAACACGCTCAAACAAAAACTAACAAACTTAAAAGACCCAGTACAACCGATGAACAAAACCAACGTCATCTACAAAATTCCATGTAAGGACTGCCACAAACACTACGTAGGACAAACAGGAAGAAAGTTAGCCACCAGGATACACGAACACCAGCTAGCCACAAAAAGACACGACCCTCTCTCCCTCGTAGCCCTACACACAGATGGAAAAAAAACCACCATTTCGACTGGGACAACACATCTATCCTGGGACAGGCTAAGCAAAGACATTCCAGAGAATTCCTAGAGGCCTGGCACTCCAACCACAACGCCATAAACAAACACATAGATCTAGATGCCATCTATCAGCCCCTCAGAAAACGAACAGGAAATGACATCACCACAAATCCCAGGAACCCCATCCAGGAGAAAGATATAAATAGAAAGCAGGAGACATGCTAAATTGCCTGTAGTGATAGGTGAAGGGGTACGTGTAGGGGTATGAGTGGGTTGCGCTTTGGCGGGTCGGTGTGGACTTGTTGGGCCGAAGGGCCTGTTTCCACACTGGAGGTAATCTAATCTAATCTAATCTAACAGCTTCGCTTCACTTGGAGGTCGCCACTGATGATGTTACCTAGCCAGGTAATGAAACGTCTGGATATCAAACCTACAGCTCAGCGAGCAAACCTACACCATAAACCTCAACCTGAGCTACAAACCTTGCAACTAACTAGTTTTCCATCTGCTCCAAACAACGTATGGTCAATGGGCTTTCTTCATCAATAGGTCTGATGGTATATCATAAAAATTAAACCTGCAAATATTGGACTCAACAAGGCATCCTTCTGTTTGGACTCTCGCTTTACCACTGTAACAGATTTTCCACAGGGAAAGAACTTGCCATTGGGATATCATACCAGGACCACAGAAAATCAGAGCTGGCCTATAGTCTTCATTGGTCGGGAGATATAGTCATTCCACTACGAATGAAACCATACTGCTTATTCCTTCCTCCAGTACCAGTCTTGCTCAGGACATAAAATATTTCATAAAACATGCCAGCCAATTGAAAGATGCAACATCAGGAAGAACCTGAAGCGAAATAATACCATGCCATTCCTCTTCCCATAAACGATGCAAATCAGCAATAAAATTAGCGATTTTGTCCTGAAACATAAAAGCTAAGAGATTCTAACCTACAGGTTCACCAAGTGCAAAAAAAGCCTCAAGAAAATGCAACTGGACTCTAAAATCAACAGCTCAATCTCCGGTTCTCCAGTTTATGCTGATCTAAGCTAATTCCCAGCTGCAAGACAACTGGGGTTTTGTTATAAGGGGCCTGAAGACGAGGAGGCATAGCCATGTTACAATATCAAGCTTAGCATGACAATGGGAAACCTCATCAAGCACTATTTACACACGACAATTTTCCCAATAACCTATCCAGCTAAGCCAAGCAATTTATAACATTCTGCAGTGTCACTGGACTTGAAATAGTAACTGTTTTCTCTCCACAGATGCTGCCAGACTTGTTCAGTTTCTTCAGGAATTTCTGTTTTTATATGTTATGCTGGGCTCACTCATCAACTTGTATAAGACAGACTTGAGGATCAGAGTCATATTAAGGTAGCCTGCAGCTGGCTGAGAAAGCAGTTAACTTTTAGATGTCAATCTGCTGAAGAGTTGTGAAGATTAAAACTCTACCTTAATATACTGTACTTTCAGAAGATCAGATCCAGGTTCGTCCGAAGAACTAATCAAATTAAGCGGTTTACTATTTGAATCTGCAACAAAATTAGCAGTAGTGAGCTTTGGACTAGGAACATCAAGTTAGGTTTCCATAAGTTGAATTTTAATAACTATAAATACACTTTAACAAACAGAATACAACAATAGATGAAATATAAAACGTATATATAAATGCTCAAAAACAGCCCAGGATGTAATTTTGAAAACGAAACAAATTTTTTCAGGAAGGGCGGCACGGTGGCTCAGTGGTTAGCACTGCTGCCCCACAGCACCAGGGGCCCAGGTTCGATCCCAGCCTTGGGCGACTGTCTGTATGGAGTTTGCACATTCTCAGTGTCTGCGTGGGTTTCCTCCAGGTTCCTCCCACCGTCCAAAGATGTGCAGGCCAGGTGAACTGGCCATGCTAAATTGCCCATAGGGTTAGGTGCATTAAGTCAGAGAAAAATGGGACTGAATGGGTTGCTCTTGGGAGGGTCGGTGTGGACTGGTTGGGCCGAAGGGCCTGTTTCCACACTGTAGGGAATCTAATCTAAAATCTAAAAAAAGTGTCAAATAAAAACTAACACCCAAAATTGCAGAATTTTGTTCATAACTATTTCTTCATCTTCACCCATAAGACCATATTTCAAAATTCAAGTTAGACATTCATTTAAAAGCCAATGAAACAGTCCAAGAATAGGATGTCGGAAGAAAATCTACTAAACCAATAAAGCATTCTTAATTAGAAAGTTTTGCAGAGTAATAGGGATAAACATACCAGAAGAAACAGTTTTTGGAAAACAAAGTTCACCCTCTTCTTATGTAGACTCAATTAGTGGATCCTTTGAAATTTGGCATTCTTTTGATTCTGTCCCGATGAGGGCAAGATACCGCTCTTGTTTGTTTTATTTATTGGCTTATTCTGTCTTAAAAAGTTGCTGGGATGGCTCTTATTTTGCATTCTGAAATGCTCCTCGAACTGCAGAATGTATGACAGCCACCCAGAATAGTAAATACATTCATTTTCACTCAAGCTTTGCTATCAAAGTTCATATTTTGTACAAGGACATGTTTTTGTTCAAAAGAAAGCAGGGATTTCCCACACATACTGCACTGGATATGAGTGAGCCATGTTGTAATGAAAATGCTTCACCACTATCAGAACGGCCAGACACTGCGTTGGTGTGGTTAAATTTAGACTCACTATTGCTGAAAATTGAATTTGACCTATGCATGAATAACACCTTTGACATGCAAGCTAGTTTAACAATTACTGAAACCCTGCTTATGCCTTACAGCTCTGAGCAATTGAACATGAATTTTGTATTTCTTGGGTCATTTCAGAATGCATAAAATGTGGCACTCCAGGTATTTTTAAAAGATGGCCACATAATAAAACTGCATTACTCACAATCACATTACAATAACTTTTTGCCATGAGTCCAATGCCAAAGTTGACTTCAATTCATTAATAAATACAAGCAATAGCTTTAAAGTTTTGAAATTATTTTCCAATAAAATAAAATGCTGCATGTAAAACTGATTTCCATAAAGTACACTGTGAAGAGTTACACATACCAGTGACAAAAGCTTTCAAAAAAAATGTTTCACCAGATAACTCAGTCAGGGCTGTTTTGTCCAGAATTTTCTGGCAACACGCAGCTCTTTATGAAATATAGCTCAAAACACCAATTAAATATTTATAGTAAGATGACATTTGACTAACAATGTTTGATAAAGATGTAAATTATACTTATGAAACAAGGTTTATTGTGCAATTAAAGTAAAAATTTCTATCTTGCTTTTTTAAAAAAATGTTGCAATGGCAAACAGACTATCAGCAAGGTAGTAAATGTAAGCAATGACTATGCTCATAAATACTACAGTTAATACAGTACTGGGAATGAAGCTGAAATAGTACAGCAAGCCAGACAACTGACAACAGCACTGAACTTTACCATATTCAATGCATGGGCAATTTCTGGAAAATATTGAGCTAATAAAATGTTGGGATTCATAGCAGAAGAGTATATTTCAAGTATATAAAGATAGTCACTAATAAATACAAATGGAATGCAGAAAAAGACTTCTTTATTCAAGTTAATGAAAATACAGAACTTGCCCCCATATGGAGTGGTTGAGATGCATTCAATCACAAAGTCGATACTTTGTGATCAGGCATCAAGGTTATTCTGACAAACTGAGACAAAGCAAGGTGGGAGAAGGTTTGTGTAAAATCTGAACCAAATGGTCTATTTCAGCACTGTAAACACTCCAGGTAAGGTTAAGGTTTTATAATGTATCACTCACAGCACAATGGAGTACTAAGTTCAGCAGTGCTCAACTGGTGTCCTCAGGACATTGCAGCATATTTTTAAAAAAATCAATAGTTTGAAGGTAAACACTAGGAGATCAGAAAACGCCAAGCATTGCCTTAAGTGAAAAGAGAAACACCTGTACATAAAATATTAAAATGAAAGTGTGGTAAGCATGCTCAAAATTAAGTCACAAGTCAATATCATCACAAGTTCCATTCCAGCAGAGCAGTAAATGCTTTGAATAATGTGCACAACCGAGTACCAGAAACTCAAAATAAATCTGGATTGTACAATGGGAAAGTTGGGGTTCTGAGAAGATGTGCTTCAACAGGATAAATAACATCTTCTCACTCTCAGCTCTTTTACATTTTACATGATCTTACAACTTATCGCCCCACCTGTAAATTCACAGCAGTTCAAAGCAATTTTCCTCAGGTAGGCTGTTGCACTCAAATCGAACTTCCTTACTTTGGTTTCAGTTCCTAATTGCACTACATGGAACATGAGAAAAGAGCTCTTCTGCTTGTTCACCTGTTTTGTTAATTCTATTACAACCTGAAATTACAACAGAACATAGATACTAGTCACAACAAAAACTATTGAGTCTTTAATTTAAATTACTTCACTTACACTACTACATTTGATTGTTAAGTGTAATCCAGTTAATATGTACTTCTAAACAAAGAATGTCTTCAACGTTTCCTGTTTTATCCCATTTACTTTGCAGGATAAAGCTGTGGATATACTCAGACATTGTGAATGCTGCTTGCCCTGATCAGAAAGCATTAGGATAAGCCAGGTGATGGCAGTATTACACAGCTAAATTGTAGTTCCAACAGTGGGAACAAATTATACATATCTGTACAATTAAAACCAAGGATCTTCTGCATATTTATGAGAGAGCTTCTAATGTTGCTCATTATACAGATCAACCAAATAGGCCAATCCAATCCAAAAATGAATTCACATTACACCAGATATCAACTTGCTCATGAAAAAAAAATTGTGAACTTTTTTTAAACACCACTTAATCAACTGTGATACTGCAATGCAGTCATGACAGTCTGCAGTATTATTTGAGGTGCTATTTTGTATGAGACATCATCCAGAGGCTATCTGTGTCTGTTCAGGCAAGCGCAAAAGACATCGTTGCACTATTCCCAAGAAAAACTAGCCCTAACCCTTTACTCTTGGCACAAAGAATAGGATAACAGAAAGCTATTTGAATGGAGAGACTGCAGAACTCAGTGGTAAGGAGGGGATTGGCGGGGGTTGGGAAGGAGGTGTCATGGTACACAAATCATGAAAAGTTAGTATGTAGATTTCGCAAGTGATTAAGACAACTGGTATGCTGATAATTATTCTGTTAGGACCAAGGTTGGAGGTGTGTATTGTGTTTCTCTACTCCACTGACCGCAACATCGATTGACTATATTGTTAATCGGTAAATGTTAATTATGTACTTACCCAAAATAAGGTTCATTTCGTAAATAAACAATATTACTGCTTTAATATAACAAGAGTTAACCCACAAAGAACTAACAGTCTGAATTATGAAAGTAAAGACCCATCTAAATAATTATAAAGTCATAGAGATGTATAGCACAGAAACAGACCCTTCGGTCCAACTCATCCATGCTGACCAGATATCCGGACATTTTCTTTGCAGAGATTAGGAAAAACAATTTGGACAAAACAGTTAGTTTTCAGACAGTAAAAGGATGAGCTATGAAAGGTTCCAGGTTGGTTTTCAAGGAGAAAGTGAGGTCTGCAGATGCTGGAGATCAAAGTTGAAACTTTATTGCTGGAACAGCACAGCAGGTCAGGCAGCATCCAGGGAACAGGAGATTCGACGTTTCGGGCACAGGCCCTTCTTTAGAAGGGCCTGTGCCCGAAACGTCGAATCTCCTGTTCCCTGGATGCTGCCTGACCTGCTGTGCTGTTCCAGCAATAAAGTTTCAACTCCAGGTTGGTTTTCGCCTGGTGCCTTTTTATGTGTGGACAGGTGACTATGTGCAGATGAGTGACCCTCTGGGACCTTTTCACACAGTTCATTGAGAACGTCAAGATGAAAGTTTCTCGGAACCTTGTAAGGAAAGTAGCGGTGAACTCTTGCAGTTCTAAAATGATTCTCAGGAGTTTTTGTTTTTGCAAAGTGACAAAAGGCTGAGCTGGGAGCTTTGTGTCTTCTCCAGTAGGTCCCTCATTGAACTCCAAAACACGAACAACCAGCCATACTCCTAATAGCTATAAACCCAGGCGTGACTTCCAGGCTCAATCTGAAGTCATGTGTCTTCCAATAAATCCAAGCAGTTAGCCGAAGACATGGGTCTTCCAGCACATTCCCTTTTTTTAAAAGCAAAAGGGGAAAGTCCTAGTGTCCCCTTCAATGGCCTTTTAAAAATAAAGCAATGGGTTTAATAACACTTTAGCACCTCAAATGAATCTGTTTCACAAAGCTTCAGACATCAGTCCTCAAATAATGCCAATAATGGGGACACATTCATAACAGCTGGCTATGGAATATAAAAGTAGGAAAGTTTTAATGCAACTGTAAAAGGCCTTTGAGAGGTCCCATCTGGTGTTTGGTCCTGGAGGTTTGGTTTCCTTATTTGAGAAAATATGGAATTTCATTGGAAGTCCTTCAGATGATTCAGCCAATTTACTGCTGAGATGAAGGGGTTCCCTTATGAAGAAAGATGGAACAGCTTTAGCATACCCCTTTGGAGTTGAGAAGAATGAGGGGCAATCATAAAAAGAGAAAAGATCCCAAAGAGAATGGACAGGGTAGATCTTGTGGCGGTGGGGTGTGAAAGGCTATAACTACTGGATTGTTTAAAAATGAAGGGTTTTTTTTTAAAAGGAGGATTTTCTTTTTCTTTCAGGCATTGCTATCTATGAAAGAGAATTCCACAAAACAATGGGTGCTGGCTCATTGATATTTTTCAAGAAAGGCAAAGTTAGATAGAAACTTCATTATAACAACAAGATTTAATCCACAAAGATGCAGAACTAACGGTCTGAATGATGAAAGTGCAAACGTTTACCCAACTAAAGAGTTTAAAAAAGGGAGATTCAAGGATTATGGGATGGGGGTACAGACGAGTGTGTCAAATTGAAAGCACAATCATATCAGCTATGATCTTATTGAATGGCAGAATAGGCTCACAGGGTGGTGTGGCCTGCTCGTGCTTCTAAGATATATGTTCCTGACGTTCTGGCCAGTCTCTATCTACCAAACAAAAAATTTCTAGTCACCTAGCTTCTTGTCAAATTTTGCCATGCACAATTGGGGACAGCATTTGTTGTCAGCTTAAAAAGACATGCATTTCTACCTTGCTTTTCTTGACCTCCCAAAACACTTCATAAATTCATTCTCATCTTCCAACTGACACAGCTCAAAATGACAGATTGAAAAAAATCACTGGACATAGAAGTACGCACTCATATGGCATCAACTACCAGTTGCAGTACCTAACTTTGTAAACTGTTGATCCTAATCCAGCTAATCCAAATAGTACAACTACATCTCTAATGCAACAAGCTATGTAGTTGAAGTGTTTGCCAAGAGTTAGTGCACTGGGCTATGTTAGCTAACAAACTTCTCTGAAGCTTCTGTGGCAAGACCGAATAAGGCGGGTTTACATTTCTAATGGAAATAGCACAACTCACCTCCTTGATTTCAAAGTTCAGCTGAACATTGACAACGTCATCTGATGCACCTTTTATTATATCCAGATGATGATCTGCTGCTGAGCCTTCAGTTGCCACAGTTTTCACAGGCTTGGTTGCCTCTGTGGGATCTAGGAGTTTCTCTGTTTATTCATTAATATGCAAAGTGTTCGTAAATCTCATTTTTCAACAATACTGAAGAATTACATTTTATTAAATTAATACACCAAGGGTCACTTACAAGAGTGACTGATTGATCAATTTAAATGAAGTATTCATTTTAAAATCTTTGACTCTGATTTTAACTTGGTATCCATACACAACAGTCCATACAGCTTAGAGTGCAAGCGCACGTGGAATTTCCTGCTATCCATCAGATCAACACACTACTCAAAGGTCACCATCGGATGACAGCTAATGAAATATCCCCACTGTCAAAGAACTTTAAAAACCCTCTTGAATTTACACAAAATCTCTCAGACCCTACACCAAAGCATTCCATACGCTACAAACTAATAGAAGACCCACCTTTCAATGACACAACACAACTTCGATCTAGTAACTATACAAACTGTGGAAGTTCCAGCTTTCAGCTTTTCATGAAAATCTGGACAACTGGAACGTCAAGTGGCAGCACCAAGGCTCAGTGTATAGCACCACTGCCTCACAGCGCCAGGGACCCGGGTTCAATTCCAGCCTTGGGTGACTGTCGTGCGGAGTTTACGCGTTCTCCCTTTGCCTGCAAAGGTTTCCTCCAGATTCCGATTTTCTCCCAGAGTCCAACGATGTGCAGATCAGGTGGATTGGCCAAATTAAATTACCTCGTAATGTCCAAGGATGAGAAGGATAGGTGGATTAGTAATGCTAAATGTAGGATTATGGGAATGGGTTTAGGAGCTGGGTCTAGATGGAATGCTCTTCAGAGGGTCTGAGCAGGCTCGATGGACCAAATGGTTCATTCCACACTACAGAGATTCCACAATTTTATGAACTACTTGAGGATAGGTCAGGGAACATGTGGTGACTTGCTCCACAAATGAAAAGGATCTTAAAAAAAGATTTTTTGTAGCCATCCAAGTCAGACTATTGCTCTGGGAGATCTATTCATGCTGGCATCACCAACCATTCACACTGAGCTGAAGCCATTGAATGGATTGTGAACTTCAAAATTAAACTAACTACTATCCCAGCCATTCAAAAATAAACTTACATTATTTAACCAAATACTATTTAATGGAAAAGCACAGTAGGTCAGGGAGTATCCGAGGAGCAGGAAAAAATGGACATTTCGGGCAATAGCCCTTCATCAATTTTTCTGCTCCTCAGATGCTGCCTGAGCTACTGTGCTTTTCCAGCACCACTCTAATCTCCAGCATCTGTTGTACCCACTTTCACCTAAATACTATTTAATGACAAGCTTTTTTTAAAATAAAGTTTAAATCAAAAGCAATGTCAAAATAAAATCTCTAAATTTATGATTTTGTCTATAATTTTCCCACAAGAAAGCTCATAAATGATGATAATTTTATAATTGATCAAAAATAAAACCAATAATGTGTTTTAGTACTATGCTTCACCTAAACAGAGCTGCTGAGTGCATTGTTAAAATTATAAAACCAGTGAAATAATGGAGATCAAATCAGTGAAACGGAAGGATGGAAATCAGCTTAGCTCCCTCTCAATTTACAGGCACAGATATCTATTTAGAGAAAACGCTCAATTAAACAAGTTACAAAATTGCACTCTTTTCAACTCAAACATGACAAAACGAGTTCCGTGTAAGCATTAAGCAATTAAGTGAGCTCGCTCAGCAACGTCATTCCTTAATCACATGCTCAGATTTAGGTCAAATGTTTATCAGCTTCTGCACATAATTGTGGTCCCAGAAAGTAAAAGGAAAAACTGTGTCATCAAGAAACAATCAAAAAATGACAACCGTTCGCAGGAGAATGCACAGCAAGAGAGATTAAATGAAGGCAAACAGAAAATACATATGGTCAATAAAGTTCTTTTGTAGGTCACTGGTTTTCACTCACATTTAAGTTTTATGATTTAAAACACAAGATTTAGTTGAAATTATACTCAGCATCAATCAAATGACTGCCCTTACTTTTCACGTCATCCTTCAGAGCTTTTACTGCATTTGTTTCTTTGCTGCCTTCACCAAGATTTTGCTCAAAGACCTTCATCAGAACAATTAGATCATCTTCACTGAGAACAATCTGAAACAGGAAAACAAGTAGCAAAACAGTACAGCAAATACAAAACATTTTATTCATAAATACTAATTGCAATCATGCCTCTTCTAGCGTAAATTTTGGGAAGCAAAGTTTGCTCCTGCCCTGCCAGACATTAAAAATAAAAGTTTAAGAAACAGAGATAGGATTAGGCCATTCATCCCACGAGTGAGGCCTGTATTTCAACAAGGTCACGGCTGATCTGGCCATGGTCTTACCCCCACTATCTGGCCTGCTTCCCAATAATCTTAAACTCCCTTGTCAGTTAAAATTTAGTCTTGGAAATATTCACCGACCCAGCCTCCTCTGATATCTGCAAGTAGAAAGGTCAATAAATATAAAACAACTCTTGTGCAGGAAAATTTGACGTGGAGCATTGCACACCCTGTAAGACACCTGCCTGATTTTATTGGTAGTATCATCAGATGGGTCTGGTCACCAGTGACCAGAAACCGGCCCACACCACATTTTTCTCTCCAGTCATGCTAAACACTGAGAGAAGTCTGAACCAATGATTTATTGAGTGTACAATTCTGGACATGACACTACAGAAAGGATGTCAAGGCAAAGAAGAGGTTTACTGCAATCAGAATTGGGATGAAAATCTTTAGTTGTACAGAAAAACCTGAAATATTGGCACCTTTCTGTTTAGGGCAGAGAAGGTTAAGGAGGGGAATGACAGAGAAGTGCAACCTTCTGACATTTTTTGACACTGGGGGGAAACTCCCTTCACCACCTGGGAAAGGACAACCAGAGATCATGGATTTAAAACAGCCCTGATAAGAACTACAGGGAAAACAAGGTTTTCACCACCAGACAGAGCATGGTTAAAAACTGGAGCACATTACCTGAAAAAGAGTGGTGGCAACCGATCTCAAGGAACATCTAAAATGGCACTATGCAAAATATCCTACTTAGAACAAGCATGAAAATGAAATACCATAAAACATGCTGTTACCCACATTCATGGTCTTTAAATCTCCTTTGATTTCCACAGTTGGAATTTTGAGGTACCAGGCTGCTGACAAATTTCTTTGCACAGTGAGTTGTAAGTTGGTGGGCTGCAGCATTTGAATGTCAAGTTGAGATGAACTGGTGTGCAAGATAGTCCTGATTGAAAAACATGGCTGAATTAATCCAGGGCAGAGTAGAGCTCTTTATGTAATGATATTACACTAAAAAGATAATTGCTTTAATTTGTCTAACTGAAAAATGACTTTAAATCTTTAATTTTAAAGTCTACATCTAATGCTGGAGTTCTAAGTTGAGGGGGAGGGTGTAGGGAATTGATCCTTCCACCCAATTTTTGCCCAAAAGTTTCCTAACATTTCTTTGCCCTGCAGTTCAATACTATTGTTGTCATCTAAATTCAAGTCCTCACTCCCTTGTGTGAAAGCAGACAGTGACCTACATACTCAATCCTGGCAAAGGAAATATTACAGTTAAACTCCTGGCAGTGCAGAGTTCAATCTGACATCACCACTTCACCACCCCTCTCAACCCTAACTCCACTCCTGCCTTGGTTCATGTGCTGCCGATCTCCTCACCCATGCCTTTGTTTCTCAACCTGACTATTTCAACAAACTTAAAGGTATCTAAATGTCTGCTGCTCACATCCCAACTTGAGCAAATTCCTGTTGACCCATCACCTTTGTACCCACTGATCTACACTGGCTCCCAGATGAGCCATGTCTGAATTTTAAAAAAGTGTCATTCCCTCCATGGCCTCTGCCTTCCATATCTTTGAGACCAGTCCTCCCCCTGGAAACTCCATGTTCTTTTACTCCTGGCCTCTTTAGAATCGCTGATTTTATTTGATCCACCACCAGTGGCTATAATTACAGCTGCCAAGGTCCTGCACTTTGGAATTCCATCCCTAACCCCTCTGCTTCTCTGAAATGCTCTCCTCCTTCAAGATGCATCATGAAAACTACCTATTTGACTCCGCTTTTTACACCTGCTTCGTGGCTCAATGTCAAAATACCGTGAAGTATCTTGGGATGTTGAACTAAGTTAAAACTTTCACACATCCAAGTTCTTGACATTACTGAATAACTATCAACAATAGAAACTCCAGATTACTCTCCCTCTCCTTGGCAACGTGTCACAAAGCTCAGTGCCAACATGGTGCTCATCTTTTTCCAGCTCCTCAATGGAGGGATCAAATTTCCAACAGAGGATTTTCAGGTTTTCACAAATGTCAGTTGACTCCCTTCCCAAAGAAATCATCAGGAAAAGGTCTGAAGCACTTGAAAATGTGGTCTAAATGGGCAAGTTGAATACAAAAATAATTTAGTGCAAATACCAGAGGGGTTCTTAGCTCCTCTATTCTGTTCCAGCCTTCTGCTTAATCATGATTCTTCTTAAGGAGAATCGCCACAATGGCCAATGGAAAATTATTACAAATCCCAGAAAAGTTAACTTACTGCTCATTTATGAAAATAGTGCTTCATAATGTGTAATTCAACATATAATATCACCATTAAATGCAATGGAATTACTAAATTATTGCTTATCAGTCCAGTGCAATTTATTTATTAGGCAGACTTTGAGCTAAAGGCAGATGCACCAAACTCACTGGACTACAAGATGCAAAAATTTAACTTTACCTCGAAAGTTTTAACTGTGTTAGATGAACATCCATGACGTCCAATACAGGTGGTAACGAGAACCCCTCATCTGGGATCAAAGTGAATCTATTTTGTACAGTAATCAAACCCAAATCTGCCATAATCGCATTCATGGAGATGGAGGACTCCGGGATGATAATAACCGGTGCTTTCAAGTGTATGTCCATTGCCAGTCGGAAACTCTTCTGGGCAAAATCCTTGACGCTGGAGGCTGCTTTTTCTGCAGCCTGGGCTGTTGCTGCACTTAATGCTTCCTTTGCTGCTTGGAAGTTGTCAAAGAAGTTCTACAGTAAACAGTTAACAACAATTCATCTGTACTCAAGCTGTGGTCATTTTTAGTTAAATATATTAGAAAAAAACATTCCCCTTAAGCAAATTTAAGTCAGTGCATTGGAGTAGAGATATATGAAACTGTCCCACGAGAAATAGTTGAAGCATTTAAGGGAAAACATACAAGACCATAAAACATGAAAACAGATGCAGGCCATTCAGCCCATCGAGTCTGCTCTGCCAATCAATGAAATAACAGCTGAGCTGAAAATCCTCAACTCCACTTTCCTGCATTTTCCCCAAAACCTCTCATTCTTCCTCAAATTAAAAATCTGCCTACCTTAAGTTTGAAATCACGACATAACCCAACCTCAACAGCCTTCTGTAGTAAAGCATTCCACAATTTTATTACCCTCAGAGTATAAATTCCTCATCTCTGCCTTAAATGTGTGATCCCTTACTCTGAAACCAAACCTTCTGGTGTTAGACCCTCCTACACCTACCCTGTTAACTTCCCTAAGAATCATATGTTTCACCAAGATCACCAATCATTCTTCAATATTTCAGTGAGTAATAGCTCAAACTACTCAAACACTCAAAGTTTCAATGAGGAAAAAGGAACGTGGCCAAGATGGAGTGTAATCACATAAAAGGCCAGGAACAGAACTTGGCCATTCGAGGTCATAGCTGATCTCGAATACCACAATGGCATTCTCACATTATCCTCATACCCCTCGACATCATGAATATCTAGAGCTATCAATCTCGGTATTGGTCATACATACTGGTAAATTATCAACTGGGTGGGCTGAATGGTCTGATTCTGTGTCATATATTCTATTTAATCTTCTACTTGAAAAAAGATCATAATTTGCAATTACCAAGAATTAGATTAAGAATCAAAATCAGAAAATTACAGGCTGCAGAGCCAATTAATGGTAAATCACAGCCAGAAAACAGAACTACGTATTCACATATCGTCAACCTTCTCAAACTCCTTTGTACATCAGTGGTGCGCGTGCAGATTCTCACCTGAAAACAAGCAGTACTTTCCAGTCCGCATGATTCCCTGAACAAGCCAATTAAACCAACCCACAAACACAGTACTTTAAGCAATTAAAGTGTGACCATAAAGGTGGTAAAATCCAGTCTGTTTGGAGTGGTGATGAGAAACCACATTCAAACTAATAATCTTTAGCCTTCAAAAGAACACACCACCTGCACTGTGGGATCATCATTATACATGAGCTATTTCATAATATAAAGCTCCTGCCCATAGCAAAGTAGTTCACCTGCTGACTTGGCTTAAGCAGCGACAAAGTTAATTTTCAATTTAAAAACCTAAATAAACCAAGTAAATCTTGTCGATGATTTGAAACAATTCTATAACGTCATTTTTGCTAAACTGGAAACAAAATTTAAGATGGTATCCTTTGCATCAATAACAGGTTCTCAATATTATACTCGTAAAAACATTGAACTATCCAGCGTACTCTTATTCAAAAGCAAAAATTAAAATCGTTTCATTCATATAGCAACTTTGCCATCTTTAAGAAACTCCATGGTTCTTCAAAACTACATGATTACTTCCAGTAAACACTCACTAGTTCTGGAGGCAAACATGCAGGAAATTTCTACACAGCAAAACACCACAACAACAAATGGTGGTTCCGAGAAAGATCTTCATATTATTCAGGAGGATTTAAAAATAGAGTGGCAGGGGCTAAAAAGCCAAAGCAGTTCAGCACGCGGAGGGATTTGGGGGAGGGTGGGGGGGAGAAGAGGAGGTAGATGACAGGATTGGCAAGTTAGAAAGGAAGGGCAGGTAGAGGCAGGTAAACGAACATAATGGTGCTAATGGGCTGACGTGTGTTTATTTCAATGCAAGGAGTATTATAGAAAAGGCAGCTGAGCTCAGAGCCTGGACCAGTACATGGAACTATAGTGTTGCGGCCATTACAGAGACTTGGTTTACAGGGGAACAGGACTCAATGTTCCACAGTTGTTTTAGACAAAAGAGAAAGGAAGGTAAAAGAGGTGGAAGAGTTGCATTCCTATCAGGGAGAACGTTACATCTGCACTCAGAGGGGACATACTGGAGGGCTCATCAACTGAGCCAATATGGATAGAGTTCAAAAATAAGATGGGTGCAATCACTCTGATAGGATAATATAGGACCCCCAACAGCTACTGAGACATTGAGGAACAAATATGGAGGCAGTTTATGGAAAGACGCAATAATGACAGGGTTGTCATGGTGGGTGACTTGAACCTCTGCAACACTGGAGAAAGTGAGGACTGCAGATGCTGGAAATCAGAGCTGAAAAATGTATTGCTGGAAAAGTGCAGCAGGTCAGGCAGAACTTCTGAAACTTTCCTGAAGAAGGGCTTATGCCCGAAACGTCGATTCTCCTGCTCCTCTGGTGCTGCCTGACCTGCTACGCTTTTCCAGCAACACATTTTTCAGCTCTGCAACATTGACTGGGACACCTTTAAAGCAAGAGGCTTAGGTGGAGCACAACTTATGTGCACCTGAGAAGATTTCTTGAAAAAGTATCTGCATAGCCCAATGATAGGAAGGGCCACTTCGATTGGCGAATGAGCCTGGCCTGGCCTTTCAGTGGGAGAGCATTTTGGTAACAGTGAGCACAACTCCTTAAGTTTTAACATAACTGTGAACAAGGATGAGTCAGGGTCTTGCTGGAGGGCAAGGTATGTCAGTATTAGGCAGGAGGGAGGCAGTGTTAATTAGGAGTAGCTGTTATCATTTGACATGTGGAAATTGTGTAAAGACCTCATGATCAAAGTTCAGAACTGGCATGTTCCAGTCAGGAGAAAGGATAAGGATGGCAAGGCCAGGGACCCTTCAACAACAAGGAAGTTTGCAAATTTAGTCAAACAGGAAAAAAAGTGTATGTTAGGTTTAGGAAGCTAAAACTAGACAGGACCTGTGAGGAATATAAAGAATGCAGGACAGAACTTGAGCAGGGAATTAGGAGAGCAAGAAAGGGCCATGAGAGCAAGTATGGTTAAACAGAATCCCAGGGCATTCTATAGATACATTGAAAACAAGAGGATAACTAGGAAGAAAGTAGGATCACTCAAGGATAAAAGGAGGGACCATGTGCTTGGAGGCAGATAATGTCAGTGAGATCCGAAATGAATACTTTGTATCAGTATTCACTGGAAGGATACGGAGGATAGTGCGATTAATGTACAATATCCTAATATGCTGGGCATATTGAGATCAAGAAATTAGTGGTCCTGGGTCTTTTGAAGAGCATTAAGGTGGATAAGTTCTCAGGAACCAATGGTATCTACCTCAGGTTATAGAGAGAGGCAAGAGAGGAGATTGCTGGGGCCTTGTCCAAGATCTTTGTATTCTTGCTAGACACAGGAGAGGTCCCAGAGGACGGACAAGTAGCTAATGTTGTTCCTCTGTTGAAAAAGGGAAATAGGGATAATCCTAGAAACTATAGACCAGTGAGTCTCACATTGGTGGTTGAGAAGCTATTAGAGAGATAGGATTACATAATAGCATTTGGAAAAGCATGGCCTAATCAGGAACAGTCAGCACGGCTCTGAGAGAGGCAGGTCATGTCTTAGGAATTTGACTGAATATTTTGAGGTAGTGACGAAGGAGATCGATGAGAGTAATGAATGTTATCTACTTGGTGTTTAATAAGGTGTTTGACAAGGTCCCTCATGGTAGGCTCAACCAGAAGATTAAGATGCATAGGATCCATGGTGACGTGGATTCAGAATTGACTTGCCCATAGAAGGCAGAGGGTAGTCGTAGAAGGGTGTTTTTCTGGCTGGAGGTCTGTGACTTGCGGTCATCCAGAGGAATCTGTAGTGAGGCCTCTGCTTTTCGTGATATGTGTAAATGACTTGCATGAAAATGTAGATGGATGGATTAGTAAGTTTGCAGATGATACAAAGATTGATGAAGTTGTGGACAATTTAGACGGTTGTCAGAGGATACAGCGGAACGTAGATCAGTTGCAGATATATGAGTGCAGAATGGCAGGTGGAGTTTAATCTGGTTAAAAGTGAGGTGCTGCACTTTGAAGACCAAATATTGATGAAAAGTATACAATTAATGGCAGGACCCTGAGCAGCATTGACGTACAGATTGAGATTCAAGTTTATAGCTCCCTGAAAATGGCCATGCAAGTAGATAGGGAAGTAAATAGGGCATATGGCATGCTTGCTTTTATTGTTCAGGAAACTGAGTACAAGAGGAGAAAGTGAGGACTGCAGATGCTGGAGATCAGAGCTGAAAATGTGTTGCTGGAAAATCGTTTCGGGCATTAGCCCTTCTTCAGGAATGTTGCAGCTTTAAGACTTTGGTTAGGTCACAAAATATTGCATTCAATTCTGGTTGCCACAAAACAAGGAGGATGTGAAGACTTTGGAAGGGGCGACGAAGAGATTTACCAGAATGCTGCTTGGATTAGAGAGTTTGAGCTATAAGGAGAGGCAGTGTTTTCTCTGCAGCGGTGGAGGCTCAAGGCAGACTTGATAGAAGCCTATAAAAATATGAGATGCATAAATTGATGGTCAGAATGCTTTTCTCCAGAGTTGAAATGTCTAGTACTAAGGGACATGCTTTTAGGGTGAGAAGGGGAAGTTCAAAGGAGATGTGAAGGGCAAGTTTTTTCTTACATAGAGTGACAGGAGTCTGGAACGCACTGCCAGAAATGGTAGAGACAGACACGATAGGGACATTTTAGAAAGGCACATGAATATGCAAAGAATGAATGCATATGGATCAAGTGCAGGCAGAAGGGATTAGTTTAATTTGGCGTCATGTTCAGCACAACGTGATGGTTCCTGTGCTGTACTGTTCTATGTTCTGAACTCTATTTTCTATGTTTCATTCAAAATACTTATATGGGAATCTTTTTCAGTTAACTCAAAGCAAGTTCCACTCTGCCTATTAAAATTTCACCCAAAATATAGCATAGCAGACAACTGAGCACTCCTTCGGTCAGTACCAGTCTCGATTATGCACTCAAAGCCCAAACTGATAGCTGAACAACTTGGGTTCAAGTTAGATGCAAGAATTATACAATTTTGTTTATAAATAGGTTCAGATTACAAAAGCAAGAAAATAGAAAACCTTGTTTAGAACACCAGTTTTGTCTCAAGCGGTATAATACATCCAGTTCTGGACGCCACACTTGAAGACAAATATGGAGCCATGAAAGAGGGAGCAGAAAAGTCTCTTGAGAATGGTCCCAGGGATATGGAACTTCCCTGAAGCAACTCCTTGAAGCAGCTGGGGCTGTGCTCCAGTCAGAAAGGAGATGCGATAGAAATGTTCAAAATAATGAGGGACCTTGAAAGGTCGTTCTGCTATAACGTGACAGTTGTGTTCCTCTGCAACCTCGCGCAATAGAAAATCGCATTAGGTAAAACAGCTATTGAATATCACACTAAACGCTCGCTAACAGAAAATTGCTACACCCGCTCAGTGGAAAGTACATTTTATCCAAACAACGTCCACAATTCATCAATCACGCTATAGCCAATTCGCACTGACTCAAGGTGTGTTATAATGGAACCTCCCTGTAGACAGGGAGGAATCGTTTCCATTTGTGGAGGGACTGAAAACCAAGAATTTCTGCTAAAAGTGACTGCCCAAAGCAGCAAACAGCAGCAAGAAGCAAATCATCTTTAGTTAGAATGTGAAATGCATTTGCTGAACTTGAAGACAGCTTCAATTATGAACAGAGTAGAATAGAAGAGAATCCCTACAGTGTGGAAACAGGCTATTTGGCCAACAAGTCCATACCGACCCTCCAAAGAGTATCCCACCCTGACACATTCCCGTACCTATTACTCTACATTTCCCCAACCAATGCACCTAGCCGACACAACCCTGAACACTATGGGCAATTTCCCATGGCCAATTCACCTCACCTGCACATCTTTGGAACAAGGGAGGAAACCAGAGCACCCGGAGGAAACACAAGTAGACATGGGGAGAATGTGCAAACTCCACACAGACAGACAGTCACCCTAGGCTGGACTCGAACCCGGATCCGTGGCTCTGAGGCAGCAGCGCTAACCACTGAGCCGCCATGCCATGAGTTTCAAATGTAAGCAGAACTGTCTTTCCTCCAAAGAGGAAAAGCTTTCAAGATTCGGAGGAAATAGCTGATAAGCAGCAGGTGGTGAATAGTACATGCAAAGAGCCGGCACAGAATCAATAGGGAACGTGCTCTCCATCCCTGCCACAACCAATCTCTAATTGGAAATGAAGCAAGCAAACACCAAATCATTAATTCATTCCTTCAGCCAAAAGGCAGCTCCTTAGTTCATTGTCTCATGTTTCATCCTGATCCATTTCCTAAATAGTTTTTACCATTAGTGTTGGTTTACCTTTCTACTCTCAAGAACAGAGGGGGGAGGCAGGTCCCAAATTTGCTTCAACTGGAACAGGGATCAAACCTGGCCTGTTGTTAGTTTGAGTCACATGCTAGCCATCAAGCAAACTGAGATAACTGGCCCCCTATACCAAGTCATCCTAACTGCTAGCTACAGCTCAACTACTAATGCAAAGACGAAGTACAAAAACGTATCCCCTATTATTCATTCATTCCAAATATTCCAACCCCAACTCTGCATTCCTTCATATATGAACAATGCAGCAAGTGACATCAGCACAATCCATGTTATTCCATGACTGGGATCAGGTGTATGACATACATCAGGTCAACACAGAAGAACAGAAAATAGTAACTTCAAAAATCAAGAAAAGGTGTTCTAGAGAAAATAAATTGGTCGGATGGGGTTGCAATGAGGAAAGTTGCTTTTACACTAAAACTCCAGCTTAAAAATATGAAAAATGATATGAACAAAGGTTGTGTGTTAAATTTGTACTGATCAGTACATTCCAACTTACTTTAAACAATGGACTTACCAATAATGACATAATAAATTTATGGAGATATATAATCTGAATACAGCCAACTCGTAATGTGATTTTGCCATCGACCTTCGACATATCAACATAGGTCTCATCATCAAAAGCATTTGGATACAAGGTTATATTAAAGCTGAACACTTCATTTCCAACAATGGAGACAGCCTTGAAAAGGAGAAATGACAGTTAATTGAAAATAAACACGGCACTATATTTTCTATATTCCAACAAATAGACCTTACAAATAACTTCAGTGTGCATAGGTAGAGATTGCTATCATTTCCTGAAAAACAACACTCTCGCATGTTAATTCAAGTACTCACCCAAAGGTAACTTCAGCAAATCTAGCAAAGCAGCAGCTTTGTCGTACCACAGCAGTTTCAGGATAAGAGGTTGCAGAATTAAACGAGGGGCAAGGAGAAATTGCTTCTCTCAAAGGGTCATGAATCTGTCAAATTCACCATCCAGAATGTGGTGGATGCCAGAACATTGAGTGAATTTAAGGAGAAGATAGATAGATTTTTAATTAACATCGGGTTGATGGGTTTATGAAAAGTGGTCAAGAAAGTGGACTTGAGGTCAAGATGAGATCAGCCATAACGTATTGAATGGTAGAGCAAGCCCAAGGGGATCAATGCCCCTCGGATGCTGCCTGACCTGCTGTGCTTTTCTAGCACCACTCTAATCTGGTCCTCACTATTGCCTGGAACCAGGCCTATACCTGCTCCTAATTCTTCTTGGGTTCTAATGGAGCATTCTATCATTGGCCAAGAGCTCAGATTCAGGTCTTATCTGAGGACTCTATGTCAAAATGTGGACAACCAGAACCATGTGCTAGCTGCAATGCAACTGCCTTTCATATTGAAGGACTCCACGCTTACATTCTTACCATGAACAAATTTCATCCTCATTTCAAGGGACTATCAGAGGAAGAGGGAAAGACAGAAATCTAGAAAAGCACCTTTTTATGTAACGTATTTGAATCAACATCGGTAACAACGATATCCCGGAGTCTGGCAGAGACTTCCATCTGCTTTGACTGGACTGAAGCAGACGCATCCAAACCTGCATGGTTAAACAAACCATTCAAAAATTATTACAATGACCTTTATTTAACTGAAATTAGGTTAATAAAGTGGGAATCGCATGGGTTTGTTAGGCACACTTTTTACGATACATTTCAAACCTTCTATTAACACCACAGAATGGGAAGATATAAACACAGACCAGAAAGGCTAGGACTTCTTTCACTGCAGCGTAGGAGATGAGGGGTGATCTTAAAGATGTTTATAAAATCATGAGAGGCATGGATAGGGTGAATGACAAGGATCTTTTCCCTAGGTTGGGCGAGTTCAAAACTGGGGTGAATTTTTTTTTTTAAGATAAAAGGAGAAAAATTTGAAAATGACATGAGGGACAGCTTTTTAAAGAGTGTAGTTGGTGTGTGGAATGAACTGACAGAGTAAGTGATGGATGCAGTCACATCGTTAATAGACATTTGAATAAGTACATAAATAGAAAATGTTTGGAGGGATATGGGCCAAATGCAGGCAGATGGGACTAGTTTAATTTAGGAACATGGTCAGCATGGACTGGTTGGACCAAAGGATCTCTTTCCATGCTGTATGACTCAATGGCTCGAAGTGCATAATGTAAAGATATTGAATTTATATAGCCCCTTAATACATTTACATATCTGTGATGTCACGAAGTGCACCCGATTATTTTTTTCCAGGACTGGAAAAAGTAGTGAAGTGTACTTATGAAAGCTGGGGCAGCACAGTGGCTCAGTGGTTAGCAATGCTGCCTCACAGCGCCAGGGATGCGGGCTAGCCTCCAACCTCAGGCAACTATCTGTGTGGAGTTTGCACATTCGCCCTGTGTCTGCGTGGGTTTTCACTGGTGCTCCAGTTTCCTCTCAGCCCAAAGATGTGCAGGCTATTTGCAAGAGCCATGGGAAGCGTAGGTTTACAGGGACAGGGTTACGTGGCGAGTCTGTGTGGGATGCTCTTCAGAGGGTGGGGACTCAATGAGCCAAATGGCCTGTTTCCATGCTGAATGGATTCTTTTAAAAAAAAATTCTCAGTCAGTAAAATCAGCTTTTTTTTGCATATTTAACAAGCAGGTGCAACAAATTCTCAGCATGTTAATTATTTCACATAGCTAGAATTTTAAACTCATTTACACCTTGAGTCATTTGGGAATTCAGAATGTGAATATTATACGAGAGATGCTGCCAAAGCTGTTTGCCTGGCACTCCTCAGGGCAAATGCAAGAATACCAAATTTCAAATGATCATAATTTATACTGCAGGAGAAAAGGGTAGTTGGCAAGGCAACTCAGTGGTTGAGATACCACCATGGATAAAGGAACAAGAAACTCAAAATAACATTTCCAACCTTCAATGTGATTCTGAGATTAGGAAGCAATCTTGGGAATAGCTAACACCATTGCGGGGTGTTGGAACTGCTGCAATGATATTAGGTACAGTGGTCCTGGTTTTTAACTCAGCCAAGGTTAAGAAATAACAGCAGTCAGGATGGCATTACTTGGAAGGGAATTTACAAGCAGTCATGTTCCCATCTGCTGCTTTTGTCCTTCGAAGTGGGTTTGGGAAGTGCTCCGAAAATAGTCTTGACAAGTTGTGTTTGACAAGTTGCCAGACCATGGCAACACGACGCCTGGAGGAAGAGCGCCTCATCTTCCGCCTAGGAATCCTCCAACCACAAGGGAGGGATGCAGATTACTCCAGCTTTCTCATTTCCCTTCCCCCCACCTTATCTCAATCCCAACCCTCAGACTCAGCACCGCCTTCTTGATCTGCAATCTTCTTCCCGACCTCTCCGCCCCCACCCCCTCTCCGGCCTACCACCCTCACCTTAATCCCCTTCCACCTATCGCATTCCCAACACCCCTCCCCCAAGTCCCTCCTCCCTACCTTTTATCTCAGCCTGCTTGGCACACCCTCCTCATTCCCGAAGAAGGGCTTATGCCCGAAACGCCAATTCGCCTGCTCCTTTGATGCTGCCTGACCTGCTACGCTTTTCCAGCAACCCATTTTTCAGCTCTGATCTCCAGCATCTGCAGTCCTCACTTTCCCCAAGTTGTGTTTATTAAAGGATACATAATGCCAAACCCTACGTGCCAGCAGTGGCAACAGTGCATTTTAAGGTGATGAAAGGGGAGGTAATTGAGAAGGCTGCTGAAGTTTCCAATCATTTATTTCTTCTTGCATGGGATATGGTTACTGCTGACAAGGCAGCATTTGTTGTCCATCCCTAATTGCCCTTAAACTGAGTGACTGGCTAGGCCATTACAGAAAGCAGTTAAGAATAAAACACATTGCTGTTGATCTGGAGCCACATGTCGCCAAACCAAGTAAAGCAGTCAGATTTCATCTGTGAAAGGACCTTGGTGAACCGAATGATTCCATTTCAAACAATCATAATTTATCATCACAACAGATACTAACTTTTCATTGCAATTTACTCAGAATCACTACAGTGTGGAAACAGGCTCTTCGGCCCAACATGTCCACACTGACCCTCCAAAGAGTATCCGCCCAAATCTATTACTCTGCATTTACACATGATGAATGCACCTAACCGACACATCCTGGAACACGGCAGGGACAATGTGCAAACTCCACACACAGTCATCAGAGGCTAGAATCAAACCCGGGTCCCTGGCACTGAGAGGCAGCAGTGCTAACCACTGAGCCACCATACTCATTGAATTTGAATGCCGTTAGCTGCTGTGGTGGGATTAGGACCCATGTCTCCACATCATTAGCCTGGATTATTAGTCCAGTGACATTACTATCATATCACCACCTCCAATTAACCCATTTGACGTAGGGAAAATAGTCATGTTTTAGTCCGAGTGGCGCACATACATGACAAAACAACATTTCACGGATATAAAATATTCTTAAGACAAGCTGTTTCTAAACATCATCTGCCTTTCAATGTAAAACAAAAGCTGACATAGGCCATTCTGTCCTTGATATCAGCTCATACACTATGTAAGATCTTTGTTAATTTTCTACCTCAAATCCAAACATTATGGCTGTTAAATCCACAGAGGAAATTTGAATGGCGAAGAATAAGTAATAGATAATAATGTTAGTTCTCATTAAATCTATGTCTTACCTTGTACTCTAATGTCTGCAATACTGCACTTTTCATCACACACAGCTACATTAAACGCATTCATCACTGCAAACATCTTGAAAGCAACCAGGTCAGCATCCTTTGAGCTTTTCAAAACTGCCAGAAAGAGTGCAACAAACTCAGATGCTTTTGTTCGTTACATCAAGCAATCAAGAAAAATACTTCAAATAAAAAGCTATTTCTTCTTAAAGTACTGTTTGGGAATAGGTAAACAGTTTGTTTATAGATATTAGTGATTTGACTTTATGCTGTGTTCCAGTCACAGGATGAAAGCATGATCTCAGAGATAATACATAGCAGCCATAAAAAATAAGGGTGTGTGTAAAGGATGGTTCGACTGTTTTTAAGGGATACAGAGGTATCCCTGCAGGTGATAAAAGTCAGATTTACTGTTCTGCAGGTGATACAGCAAAGAGGCACAGTAGGTTGTTTGACAGGCTGTAATTATGGATTGTCCTTAATAACTACTGGGCTGCAGACAAAGACAGCCACACAGTAAAGAAACAAGAATTCCACGGTTCAACACTACAAATAGACACAAACCTCATAAGGAGCTGAAAATAAAAGGTGGGAGAAAGAAAATTTATATTTGTTCCTGTAACAAACAGAAATAATTGAGCAGTGTCAGTTAACATTACTTACATATTTTAAAGTCTTCATAATCCCTCCTTGGACAACACTGCAAAATAAAACTTAAGTTCCCCATCATGATTTGGAGATGCCGGTTTTGTACTCGGGTGTATAAAGTTAAAAATCACAACACCAGGTTATAGTCCAACAGGTTTAATTGGAAACAGTAGCTTTTGGAGCACCGCTCCTTCATCAGGTGGTTGTACCCACCTGATGAAGGAGCGGCCCTCCAAAAGCTAGTGCTTCCAATTAAAGCTGTCGGACTATAACCTGGTGTTGTGTGATTTTTAACTAAATTCCCTGTGATCGCCAATGTTGGTTTGATTTGCACATGGACACAGAACCTTTATGGGCTGACCTCTCAACATATTGAACATGCATCAACTGAGATATCGGCATGAATAAAGAAAAATAATGCCATTACATTTCTAAGCCTCAAAACATTAACCCCAATCAGGGGACTGTCTACCTCGTAACAATTTTTCCTGTGGCTTCTTTTTGAAGTTGCACGTAGGCTTGCACTGCACAAGTAAATAGATCATAGGATCTGCACAGTGTGGAAGATGGCCATTTGGGCAATCAGCTCCACATCAACCCTCGAAATAGCATTCTGCCCAACCCGACACCCCCTACCCTATCCCTGTAACCCTGCATCTCCCATGACTAACCCACCCTAGCTTACACATATCTGGACAATTTCCCATGGTCAATCTACCTAACCTGCGCATCTTTGGATTTTGAGAGGAAACAGCAGCACCTGGCTGAAACCCAAGCAGACATGGGGAGAATGTGCAAACTCCATGCAGTCAGTCGTTCCAGGATGGAATCGAATCCAGGTCTCTGGCGCTGTGAGGCAGCATTACTAACCACTGAGCCACCATGCCAGCCCTGCAGGTATTTGAATACCGAGGCTAAATTAACTGGTACACCAGCTAGTGCACCCTGGAGAACATAAGAAATATGGGGACTAGATCCTTCAGCCTGTTAAGACTGCTATGTCATTCAATATGATCACAATTTTGAGATTCAACTTTACTTCCACACTACTACTTATCCTTGCATTCCGAGGGATCAAAAATCTGAGTATCTCAGTTTTTAAAATATTCAACTAAGTTACACCCTCAGCCCTCTTTGATACTAAACTAAACTCGTAAGATCACAAACCTCTGAGCAAAAAAAAAATTCTCATTTCCCTTATCCAAAGTGATCAATCCCTTCTTGTGAAACAGTCTCTGATGCTCTAGTTTCCCCAGACAGTGAAAATAACCTCTCGATATGTAGCTTGTCAAACCCCTTCATAACCTTAAACAAAAACAGATTATTGCTGATGAAACTCAGCAGGTCTGATTGCATCTGTGGGAAGAAAGCAGAGTTAACGAAGTAGAGTGTCACTGGACTCTAAACATTAACTCTGATTTCTTCCCATAGCTGCTGTTAGACCTGCTGAGTTTTGCTAGTTCTTGAAGATCTCCAGCTTCCACAGTTCTTTGTTTTATTTTCCGTTTCATAACTTTGAATATCTCAATGGGATCACCTTTACCATCTATGCACTATGATCATGTATCATTGTATCAAACTTGAAATTGATTGGTCACAACATCAGTAACTGGAGAAAATGCCAGCCAAATGAATATATTTTTGTCACACAAGAGCTTACCTCATGATGAGTCAGGATTAGGCAAGAACAAAACATTGTTAGCAAAGTTGTTGTTTCCTTTAATTAGATAATGATGTATAAACCATCTCAGTGAAACCAAATTCAAAAATTTGCTTCAAGCATAAATTACAGTGTAAGCTTGAAAATATCTCCTCAAAGCTATCATGTTTTCAAAACCCTCTCAGTAAAGTGGGTATGGAGGAGGCTGAAACAACAAATCTATTCAATTTACAACGTGACACATAATACAAACATCTCAAAGCAACTGCAAGAAAAAAGTGCTAATGAAGTCACTTGAGGAAGAACTAACTTGCATATATACAATTGAAACCAAGAAAGGCAATTCTTGGAAATCTGAAATTAAAACAAAAACAAAGTGCTGGGGAAACTCAGCAGATCTTCCAACATCTAAAGTGATAGAAGCAGAGTTAACATTGAGCCCAAGTGAGCCTTCATGAGGTTCTCATTAATATATTCGCAATTACAAGGCATTTCAGATAATCTCGGATGCCCAAAGTAGAACACATACAAAGAATTACTACTAAAATGCATCCACTGTTAAATAGGGAAACACCAACAGTGTTGCAAAGATTCTCCCTCCATCCATAGGACAACTATCATGCTCTCTGTAGCCAACCAGGAATAAAACTAATTGTGGCTACATTGGCACCAGAGTCTAAGACCATCCGTCAACATTTCATAACTTCCAGATATAAAGAGGTAGAATAAATATTATCTGGTCTTTTTAAAAAAAAAGTCACATGCTCTGCTTAGCTAACTGTGATTTGACTCCACTAACATTAACTACTCCAATTCATTAAGAAACAATTCTGACATGAAGTCCTACTAATGCTATGTACCTGTTCTCGATGTAACCCCTTTATCGAGATCCTCTTCCCGCTTTTGAGCATTTGTTTCACGATCTCGATCAATCGAGCCCGTGTCAGCTGATGGGATAACTACGGTCAGGAAATTGATGGTTGATAGTAAGGCTTTTGTATGCAGAAGAAAGTTAAGTGAAGAAAATGTGACCTGTTGGTAAAACAAAATAATAACGTCATCCATTCTATATAATTTTACTAGATTTCAGCAGTGTATTTCAATCTAACTTTAAATTGAAAAGATCTAGTGTCTATTTCTGCTTTTTATAATTACTTTTGTAATCTATAGATTTTGTATATTATATTCATGTCACTCATTCAGAAATACTAAAAGCCTCCATTTGTGAGAAGTGTGTATCTAACACACAAAAGCCATTCTATAGAACCACTAAAATGGCAAAAAATGGAGGAAAGTACATTTACAGCCTTGAGAGGAACGATTTATTTTCAATCCAAGAAAGAATCAGAGAATAAGTTTGGGAAGACACTGAGTGAAGAACAGAAATGGAGATTGAACTGATCTTCAATGGATAGCTTACATATTTTTACATTCATTGATGGGATGTGGTTATCACAGGCTGTGCCAACATTAATTACCCATCCCTAGTTGGCCTCAAGGCAACGGTGGTGAGCTGCCTTCATGAACTGCAGCAATTCATTTGCTGGAGGTCCATGCACAATGTTATTCAGAAGGAGTGATGTGGAGGTGCCAGTGTTGAACTGGTGTAGATAAAGATAAAAATCACAACACCAGGTTATATTCCAGCAGAGTTATTTATAAGTATTTCAAATATAGACTATAATCTGGTGTCAAGTGATTTTTAAATGCGGGAGTAAATTTTTTTAAATACTTCATTGTTAGGATGTAGGCATCACTGGCAAAACTTGAATTAATTATCCATCCCTAGTTATTCACAAGTTACTGCGGGCAGACCTACTTAAACAGCTGAGGTTGACATGAAGCCACACGTACAAAATGGACGGGGAGGGGGTTGAAGGAGTTTGACCTGGTCATGTTCTTGTTAATACAATCAGACAAATCAGTTGTGGAAGACATGGTCATGTGAACTCACGGACAATGCATCTATCAACTGGATTGAATAGTGCCAATGTGCCAGCTGTACCCCACCATTTATATGGAGAGTATTCCATCACATGCTAAACTTGTGCTTTGAAGGTGGCGAGAAATTTTGAGGAGTCATTCACTATAGAACTTCTGTCTTCTGGCCTATCGTATATTGCAATAACATATGCATATGCCATGCATGAACTCCTTCCACTAGTTTTCTCTTTAGTTTACTTAACTTCTTTCAAAGTAATGTGTTGCTGGAAAAGCACAATTGGTCAGGCAGCATCGAAGGAGCAGGAGAAACGACATTTCAGGCATAAGTCCTTCATCAGGAATCTGCCCTGAAACGTTGATTCTCCTGCTGCTCAGATGCTGCCTGTCCTGCTGTGCTTTCCCAGCAACACACTCTCAACTCTGATCTCCAGCATCTGCAGTCCTCACTTTCTCCTTCTTTCTAAGTAACGGTAATACAACTGAATGACATGGTAAGATGGGTATTTAGTTTCTTTTCTTTGTGAAGAGAAGGTATTTGATGAAGCAGCTGAAAATGTTTATGGCAAGACAGTATACTGAGGAACTCCTACAGTGATTTACAAAAAAGGAGCACGACCTGCAATCATCTTTCTCTTAGTGCTTGCTACAACATAAATCAGTGGAGACTTCTCACTTTATTCCTGTTGTTTTGAATTTTACTCTATATTTGACCTCAAAGCAAAACTCAGTCGAATGGTGCTCGGACGTCAAGAGCGTTCCCTCTTAGTTCACCTCGAAAGTTCAACCATTGTATTGATGTTAACCCACGACTTCTGGGACCAAGTAGCCTTAGTGGAACTCAAGCTGATTTTAGATGAATAACTTATTTTCCAGCACACTTCCTGCCATTACGGAATTGTTGATTAAACGGTGAATAGCGAAGTAACTTAGCCAGCTTGAATTTAGCCTATTTTTTGTCAGCAGGACACACCTGGGCAATTTTCGACAATCTAATGTGGATGCCAAGGTTGCAGCTGTGCTGAAACATCCTGGTTAGTGAGTGATCGGGAAACTACTGGACCACAGATCTTCAGAACTACAGCCAAGAACTAATTATGGTCCATCAGTTTTTTTTTTTAAGATTAGATTCCCTATAGTGTGGAAACAGGCCCTTCAGCCCAACAAGTCCACACCGACCCTTCGAAGACACCCAGTCCTATTTCCCTCTGACTAATACACCTAACACTACAGGCAATTTAGCATGGCCAATTCGCCTGACTTGCACATCTTTGAACTGTGGGAGGAAACTCACGCAGACATGGGGAGAATGTGCAAACTCCACGCAGACATGGGGAGAATGTGCAAACTCCACACAGACAGCCGCCCAAGGCTGGAATTGAACCTGGGACCCTGGTGCTGTGAGGCAGCAGTGCTAACCACTGAGCCGCCCCAGGTCCAATTTTTGTTATATCCATTGCACTATACTTTCTCTGGACATCATATGAAGTGATTTGATACAGCAGAAGACCAACAGGTGCGATAGTGGGAATCTCAAGAGGAAGTTGAGAAGGGTCAATCACTCACCACCTTTGATAACAACAACTGCATCAGCTTTGTACTCACGAGACAAGCTTAATCAATGGGGATTTCATGAAAGCTCCTCCTCCCTTAAGTTGATTCTCCGGATTGCAGAGGAGTCATTTTGGACTCAAAACATGAAGTCTGTTTTTCGAGCCACAGATTCTACCAGACCTGCTGACTTTCACTAGCATTTTGCTTTTATCCCTGGTACTAACCCTGGCTTACTACATGCTTCATAGAACTAGCAATGGATGCCTGCCTTAAGGGTGATAGATGAGTGAGGGAACACAATTCAGCTGCTGTTGTTGACCCACAGTGCCCCAAATAGGATGCTCAATTTTGAGCTTCAAACTTGTCTGTGATACAGGGTGCATGTGTGTCTGGTTAAAAGATATCATTCTGTGAATTACATCAGATTATTGCTCAACTAATACACAGGACAGCTCTCTGAGCTTTGGCACAAGACTCCCAGTGTTAATGAGGAAGATTCTGTACGGTCAAATGAATTTAATGAGACTCCACTATCTTGTTCAAATTTGTTCCTTATGTAAAAGGAACTTCATTTTCACAAGTACAATTTAAAATTAACAGTATTGTAATGCAAGATCGCAGGCTGAAAGGCTTGTTGGAACCTTTCATTAATCAAAATATTTGCTTCAGTTCAAGTGGAATTATGCCCAATGATGTTCTTTTAATCATAAACCTCAAAGAAATTCTCCACAAACTGTATACAACAAACAAATGACAACAAAATGCGAGAGGTCGGAGGGCTTGTTTCCATACTGTAGGGAATCTAATCTAATCTAAAATCTCCAAACTGTATTAACTAAGCCTTGCAATGGTATTTCAGAGATTACTTGGGTACTGATTAATACTGAGCCATGTACTCTTTCCAATTTTTAACACATGGTTGAACAAACAACACTTTAACTTGCAGTACCTTATCATTTTCTGTGATAACATAGATACCTATGTAATTTGAATAAATGGGGTAGAGGAGATGAAGGGGAACACACCGGATAACTGTTGCTTCTCTATTGCAATTCAAGCAGCCATTCCCATCTTCATTTTAATTCAACAGCATGAAATTCTCCACCGAATCAAGTCAACATTTGGGACTTTTAAATAGAAGGAAACAAGAATCACTTGGTATAAGGTGGGATATTTCAGAATTTACATTGTGGGCCGAAGGGCTTGTTTCTGTGCTGTACTGTTCTTAATTGAAGTGCAAACAAACTTTGCTGGAAGGACAGTGCTGCAACTGCCAAGGGTTGAAAAATTACAAACTATTTTTCCTCTTAAGAACAGGTGTTTTTTTTTTATGTAACTGCAGTCACAGACAGCAAACGTCATCATTCTGCAAAAAAGTAGGCCAAATTCCATTCCTTTGAGAGTTCATAGAAAAATTATCTCCGCCTGCACTGTGTTGTTCTAAGATTCTGCCTTCAGTATTATCAGATTAAATACTCTCCCCCTCTCTATGGTCTACTAATTTTCACAAAGCATACAAAAGGGACAGCATTTTATCTGGTTATTGAGCTTATGTCACAAATGTACTTTATATAAAAACGTAATATCATCCCTGCACACTAAATTAATGTAAATTATTATGTTATTGTAGTGAATTCAACCAATATTCAAACTTGACCTACAAATTAGACCAGAAAGTTTTATGACCCTACTCCTTATAACATCCAATATTAAACAGATTACACTTAAATGTGGGTCAAGAAACTAGGACAAAAGCTTTTCAAAAATCCTGAAATACTTAAATCATACGCAACTGAAAAAATGAAATGTATTGACATTTACATTTTTTAAAATATTGTATGAGTCAGTTTTGACAGTTCATTGTATCCGAGCAAAATCCATTTTCTTGTGAATAAAGCTCATTAACCTAGATTTCAAAGTGTTAGTCATTTTTTTCAAATTAAGTAACAAATTTTGTGAAGATGTTTTTAATCAAACCAGTCTTCTTCAGCTGGCCATCATGCTGCTGAGGTAGAACAATAATTGCTTACCTTCAGCATTTGTTCAGTGTTGTTGTAATTACTTTTAAAATGTGGTCCATTTTTATCAGCCTGCAAAACAATATTTTTACAAGTTAATTCCACTTCAGTACTGACATAATGAACAGCAAATACTGATTATTACCCTTCCTTAAGGTAATGATAAAGACTTGCAGTAACATAGCCTTTTTCACAAACATCAGACTTCCAACAAGAGCTTCAGCCCATGAAGTAGCTATTGCCACTTTTGTAAATAATGTTGGATATAATTTACAACTCCTACAAACAGCAATGTGATAATGATCCAAACTGCTGTTGTTGGTGTTTGAGGCAGGACATTGGCCTGAACTCCCCCCTTCTTCTTCCAAATAGTGGAATGGAATTTTGCTCATTCATGGAAGTTGGCAGGTGGGACTTTGGCTTAACTTTTCAATAAGTCAGCACCCCCGACAAAGTACCACTCTATCAGTAGTGCACACAAGTGTCAAGCTTTCATTATGGGCAGCACAGTGGCTCAGTAGTTAGTACTGCTGCCTCACAGCACCAGAGACCCAGGTTCGATTCCAGTCTTAGGTGACTGTGTGAAGTTTGCACGTTCTCCCCATGTCTGTGTGGGTTTACTCCTACAATCCAAAGATGTACAGGTTAGATGGATTGGCCATGGTAAATTGCCCCATAGTGTTCAGGAATGTGTAGGTTAAGTGCATTAAGTCAGGGGTAATGTAAAATAATGGGTTAGGGGCATGGGTCTGGCTGGGTTACTCTTCAGAGGGTCATTGTGGACTTGATGGGCCTAACGGCCTTATTTTCACATTGTGGGGATTCGATGGGGATTTTAATTACAAAATCAGAAGTTGTTGGAAAAGCTCAGGTCTGGTAGCATCCGTGGCGAGAAACTAGAGTTAACATTTCAGGTCCAGTCACCCTCAGAACTGACTGACTTCTCTCCACAGATGCTGCCAGACCTGTTGAGACAGTCCAGCAATTTCTAATTTTGCTTCTAATTTATAGCATCTGCGGTTCTTTCAGTTTTTACTTTGTCATGCTTTGATTTTGGTTTTCAGCCTTAAACCCAGAACCTTGTCATTCAGGTTAGAATGCCACAAAATGAGCTACAACCGATAGCACGTATAAAGAAAATACTTCTAACTCATTGGAACCATTGATATCTATGTTTTATCTTTCGGATATATTTAGAGAAACCTTAATGTATTCCACTTTCAGAAGATCGGAACCTGGCGTATCTGCACAGCTTATCAAGTCTAACTTCTGATTTTGGGCATCTGGAAAACACAAAGTCATGAAATCCAGTTTTAGCACATCTCACTCAAAGATGTCTCAGGATTAAAGCATCAGTGATTGATGTAATAGAGAGCTGTGGGTGCTTATCCAAAACCTCCAAAACCACATGTTTTCTCACCAATTAAACCACATGTGAAATTCATCTAATATTGGTTCTTAACAGGTCCCAAATCAATCAGAGTAGTTTTTTCAACATCATGATTTCCATCTTACTTCCTCACTTTAGTTTGTTAAAAACATTACAAGTTACCAACTTGGAGAAATAATTAAATGCTAGAACTGCCCACAAAATAATGATGGCAAAAGATAGCACTCTCTCCAACAAGTGCAGGTTAAACTCAGTTCCACAGCCGGAAACATCATTTGGGCTTTGGGAATTCCAGACCTCTTAGCACGGAATACATTGCAGAGCTTGTGATTTTGAAAGTTTTCCAACACAACTAGAGAAGCTAGAGCACACCACAATTCACATTATGGAACGGCTAAACAGAATTGCTCAGCGTTATCAGGATGACAACAGGGATGAGGAACTTCGAAGCAGATACCAACAGTTTTTGAACTTTAAACAAGTCAAGATGTCTGGGGACTCTGCAGGGAAAGTGTGGTTAAAGTCAAAAGATCAGTTATGATCACATTGAATCGGGAAGTGGTTATGAAGGGCTATTGGCCCACTCCTGCTCAGATTTCTTCCATCAATTATGTGGAAACATTTGAGATATGAAAACGGTTGCTGGAAGGCCATTATGATCCCATTCATGATCATGACTTATTATTTTGCAACATAGAAGTCATGGTGGGAAACCACTGAACATATTCATACAATGTACTTTGAACAAAAGAAGACAAGTTTTTATTTGCAAAAAGAAGAAAGAAAGAGCTTGACAAGTTGGGAAGATCAAATCATAAACAAGGAAAAGATAGATTAAGACTTATTTCCCAGCAATATCCTTGACAGATACTCCACCTCAGTGAAGTAATACTCCTGTCTTCATTCTCTAAATTCTTAGACAACTGATGAGGTTGCAAGCATTTCCTTTCAGCAAATTTCTGCCATTTCCTGAATGTGATTCTCCCTATTACTCTGAGACACATTGAGAAAAATCAATGAGTTAGCCTACATCAATGAGTTCTGAGAAAAACATTAGAGCTTTTTCCAGTTACTTATAAGCAGTTAAAACAGCGAAGCAGCACAACTGCTGGTGTGAATCTTTTCTTTTGAACTAAACCTGATCCTGTCCTTTTTCTTTCTATGGGTCATAAAATCTCAACTGAGTAAACAGGACTTGGAGATGCCGGAGTTGGACTGGGGTGTACAAAGTTAAAAATCACACACCACCAGGTTATAGTCCAACAGGTTCAATTAGAAGCACTAGCTTTCGGAGCACCGCTTACTCATCAGGTGATGAAGGAGTTGCGCTCCAAAAGCTAGTGTACTTCCAATTAAACCTGTTGAACTACAACCTGGTGCTGAGTGATTTTCAACTGAGGAAACATTTCAACAACTCCTTCACCAGACATTTACCCAAGTGCTTTGTTGAAAAGCTGCTTTGACCCAATGCTTACAAAAGTTTCTGGTCTTGAAATAAAGACACTTCCACAAAATTAAAAACCAAGCACCCATTTATCTCTACTTTAGAACCGAAGTTTGCAAATAAAAATAATAAGTTAGTGACTTACAGCACACCTTGTTGGGGTAGTTAATTGTGTGCTTCCTATGGCAAGAAAATCAGTAACCAGAGGTAACAAATTTAAAGTACCTTGCAATACCTGGGGAGACTGGCACAATTTCGTTCATGTAGAGGGATTTGATGAGGAACATGCTACTTGAAATGGAGGTGGAATCAACTTTAAGACCTGAAGAATACTAACTTGCAAAGTTATGGAGAAAAGTTGGAGTGGGAATCTAAATTAGGCAACTCCTTTAAACAGTCAGCAAGGACACAATGGTTTGAATGGTTTCCATTTCATGCTGTAAGATTCTGTAATTATTTAAATGGAAGGAGTTAGAGCATGCCACAAGTATACATAATACACTTGACAACTGTACCAACTCGTTTTCTCTCTCAACATTTTCACCCTACATTTTATGCCCCCATAATCACCAAGCAAAATAGCAGTGATTGGAACCAGGTGGATCTTATTGACTGTGAGTTCCCTGATTGGGGTTAATGTGGGCCATTCATGGAGCCCCAGATGACAGATATAAATTGGGGACTCAGAGTGTCTCCTCATTTCAGGAATGACTCCGAGGTGGCTAGTCACAGCCAGAGTACATTGCATGTGTAAATAAAGTCAGAAGTCACATGACACCAGGTTATAGATCAACAGGTTTATTTGAAATCATAAGTTTTTTAAGCCCTGCCCCTTTGTCAGGTGGCTATAACCTGGTGCCATGTAACTTCTGACCTTGCCCACTCCAGTCCAACACTAGCACCACCACACCACAAATAAAGTATGACTTGGTGGTGGGATACTGGCCTCTCTGTAGTTATTTCAATAAATGTTAAGCGAACCACATACATTACACAATATTTAGAGAGACCTGGCTGTATCAGTCAAGAGGGCGAAAGTGAGGACTGCAGATGCTGGAGATTAGAGTGGAGAGTGTGGTGCTGGAAAAGCACAGCAGGTCAGGCAGCATTCGAGGAGCAGGAAAATTGATGCTGTTTCGGGCAAAAGCCCAAGACATTTTACCCGAAAAGCCGATTTTCCTGCTCCTCGGATGCTGCCTGACTTGCTGCGCTTTTCCAGTGCCACACTCTCAGCCCTGCATCAGTCAAGAACCTCACAAAAGAGCCATAAAAGGATCTTCAGGCATTCCTTCCTCTTACCACACACACCTCAAGGCTAATTAACAATCCCACACCAATTCAGCCTCAGCAAGGCAAAAACTAAACAAAACCATTGCTGTCACTTGGCACTATAAATTACCAATTTCAACAACAGTATGCTATCCTGTGTTATAATAAAACACACACTAAACTATGAACTATTTGATGCTTAAGTATTTGAATTCCAACAACTTAGGAACATACAGATGTTCAGAAAAGGTTTTCAAATCTAAGATTAAAGTTGAATTAATTTTGACATTACTACGAAGGTATAAAAAGCTTGTTCAAAGTGGCTATAGTTATTAGGTTCTCCAAAGAAAAGGAATTTTTCCAAAAATCAGAATTGTGTAGTTCATTGATTTTTATTTTAGTAACATTGCTGATACAAAGGTTGAGATTCTGTTTGTGAAATATATTTATTGCCTTTTTTAAAACGATCTCATTTTATCATTTGGGGGGAGCTTAAGAGGTAAATACTCACCAGAAAATTCACAATAATCTAAGGTGATTTTCTTCAAATATGATGTAGATGTCAAATCAAATGTTCTGATGTTCACTTCAGTCCCCAACTGTGACACACTAAAAACAAGCAATGGCTTCTCCTGGTCTTCTTGCCTTGTCAGTTCAACGACTACCTACAAGATACCAAAACGTAACTCAACGTAACTCAACATAACAATGCAACAAAATGTGCTCGCTTGCTCGAAGTACATATTCCAATCTACATGCAGTTTTGACCACCTTGCTAGCAACATATAGGTCAAAGAGCCATAAATCTTTCACATTCAAGATGCAAGTTTGACTTTTGATGCAAATTTCAAGTCACTTACCATTTCACGATGTCCCTGTGATTGATGGGGAGCTGCTGAAAAGAGGCAAAAGTGCCTTTTTCTTGATTACAATCTACAATAATTAAAACTGGCTGAAAGGGTCTTATTAGAGGTGAGATGTAAGTAATGCGTCTTTCGCTGAAGTCTGTGACAATTCTTTTCATAAATACTTTTATTATGATTGAATTTTTTTATCAAAAATAAAATTACTTTAAAATAGAAGAACAATCTTGCAATATAACAACAATAAAATGTAAACAAACTACTACTCTACTCCACAAACAATTTAGGAACAAAAGAAAACTCCACACAAACTACAATTCAATAAATAACTAAATCAAAACATAAAGCAACTAAATTAAACGGAGTTGAAATAAGGCAAATTACATTAAACTATGTTAAGTTGCAACACTCAGCACAATCCCAAAACTCCCCATCAGCAGGAGCATCAGTTGGCATACCCATATTTGTTCAGAATTCTTCCTCCCAGGGGCCCCTGCTAGACACAGCCTTCATGGCCACACAAAAGCCCTGACCAATAAGTCTGCATTTTATGGTTCAAAAAGGGCCGCCACGTCCTATTAAAAAAGTTCTGTTTTCTGGTGCACCATACTTGTAAGGAAGTCCAGGAGGACATGCTCCATAACTAACCTGCGCCATCCCGAGTCCTGGGGGATTTTTCCACACCCAGCCCATCCGAATGTTCTTCCTCGCCAAAATGAAAGAATATTAAACAATGTCTTCCCATGCGCGCCCCAAGAGGGGAGATTCGGCAAACCCAAGAGGAAGGACACCAGATCTATCTTGACCTCCGTTCCCATGACCCCTTCCAAAACACTCGTTATAGTGCCCCAATATCTACGAAGCTTGTGGCATGATCACAAGCAATGAATAAGAGTACCAACATCTACTTTACATTTGAGGGTGACATAATTCTTAATCACACCAAAAATAAAGGTGACCCAGAGTGTGGGATCACTGTATTCTTGGTCTTGATCATACATCCTGGAAGATTTTGAGAACTACAAACCTTCTTTCAATACTGACTACAATTATTTTCAAAACAATACCTATAAGCTTTATCTGAGCATACAAACATGGAATGGTGCATGGAACAAGAGAAACCAGAATTATTCTGTAGAAATGCTTTAAAACAAAGAGCCACATACCAAGAACAGCGTCCACCACTTGAACCACACTTGGAAGCATGACCAGTAATAGTCATGCCATCTGATCCAGATCAGCCATAATTTAATTGACAAAGATGCAATACTGATACAAAAACAAATTCAAATGAGCTCAATGCCAACATACAAAAAATGTTTTATAAACAAAATCACAAGTTGCCGGAAAAGCTCAGCAGGTCTGGAAGCATCTGCAAAGAGAAATCAGAGTTAACTGATTCCTCAGAACTGATGGTAGCTATGAAAATATCGAGTCATATGCATAAGATGGGGTGGGGGCATGGGATAAGGAGTAAATGATAGGTGAGGAAAGAGCCCAAAGACAGGGAAGAATAATTGGACAGACAAAGGAGCGAATAGTGATCTGGCTAGAAAGGTGAATAGTTGTTAATAGATACTATTAGCAGCTAACAATAGGTAGTGCATAATGGCAGACTATGTGATAACCTGGAGTGTGGAGTTGGGGGCCCCCCCAAGTTGAAAGTGAGACGCTGTTGTTCTTTCCGGCTGCACTGAGCTTCGCTGGAGCACTGCAGCAAGCCTGAGACACAGATATCAGCCAGGGTACAGGGTGGGGTGTAAAAGTGGCAGGCAACTGGAAGCTCAGGGTCTTTTCTGCAGACAGAACGTAGATATCCTCAGTCCCCACTTGGGACCTGCAGCCCTCTAGACTCCCTATCGAGTTCAATAATTTTAGGGCCTGAACTCTTCCATGTTCATGCCCCCAACCCCACAAACCAGACGTTATCATCATATAGTCGGTTATTACACACAACCCATTGTTAGGCACTAACAGTCCCCCTTTAGAGCTATTTCACCCTTCTAACCAGTTCGTTATCCACTCCTTTGTCTGTCAAACTGCTCTTCTCTCTCTTTGGGCTTTATAATCACTTTTCATTTACTCTTGAACCATATCTTCTGCATTTAAACTGATATGTTCTTAGCCAACATCAGTTCTGAGGAAGAGTCACTTGATCCAAAATGTTAACTCAGGTTTCTCTTCATAGATGCTGTCAGACCCACTCAGCTTTTCCAGCAACTTAGGTTTTCGTTTCTGTTTTACACCATCTGCAGTTCTTTCAATTCTTAGAAAATGTTTGATACCTCTTTCACTTCGAACTTCAGCTGGAGATCTGTCAGTTCCTCACAGACACTCTCAAGGTCCTCTTGCTGAACATGATAGGGCTGTGCATCGCCAGCTGCCATTACAAGTTCACTTGGCAAGTCAGCTTCTTCCTTTGCATCACAGAACTCTGCTTCAGATTCCAGTGAACCTAAGAAACAAGATTGCATATTAGTTGAAAGGAAACAAGAAACCATGACCATTTCGAAGCAGTAGTACTCAAATTATTCCAGACATAAAACATTTGCAGGCAATAAGCAAAACAAAACAACCCACCTCCAAGACCAAGCAGAATCTTGATGAAATCAGACAGCTGTACAGCTGCAAGTTCAGAATCCGCAAATCCATCACTGGTCTTGTAATAGTTTCTTAACCAAAAGTAACAAACTGATGTGGACATCAGGTAGAAATTAATTAAAATTAAATATTAAATTGATAGTTAGAAGTCTAATATAACTGGTAAATCGCAAAAGCAATTGTGCACAAATGCAGAAAGCCCTTCTTGTCAGTCTGAGATTTGAGCCAAACGGAAAATTATGGCTAATACTAACTCTGGCAAAGGTTCCTTCCACCTGAAGTAAATTGTTGCACCATCTCACAAGCTGCATCAACCAAAACAGCAAGGGAAATGGGTGCATGAGGGCACATGTTCCAAGTTCACCTCCATGCCCCGACTCCAAAATAAATCCATGTTCCTTCATAATCTCAGTCAAAATCCTGAAATTTCCTACCCAACAGCACTGTAGTAACACCTTCACCACTCAAGACTGCAGTATTTCGAAAGGTCTACCACCACCTCAAAAGACAGTAGGCATGGTCAATAAAAGACAGCACAGGGAGCAAAATTCACATTCCAACAACAAATTCAAAAATCAAGTCATTTCGTTTCAGCTGTGCGCTTTCCATGACCGACAACAACAACACTGGCCAGTGATACACAAGTCTGACATTTCCATGTACTATATCCAATGAAAAGGACACAAACTTCTGACCAAAGTTTATCATACTGCAAAAGACTCATCTCCAACATTAGCTGTGCTGAAGCACAAAGCACATGACACTTCCCTACAGGTTAGTGAAGAATAACGAAAGTGCAGAACCCCAGTATCTTTTCCCAAGCGCAAGTAGGTGAAAGCGCAAAAGGTTGTCTGCTCATTGCCTTGGCCAAACATGGAGGTGATGAATGGAAGTTAAACCTAGTTCGACAAATATAAAATAGCTGTTCCAACTTATTAAAAGGAAGGCAGCAAGATGGAGCACAGTTATTCAAATCGCACTGGGAAGAAAAATCATGATTTTAGAAATGTTTCACAAGGTAATGCGAAAAACACTCAAAATTCAACAGGACAAGATTCACTGACACTGAAGATCTAGGAGAATTTAGAACAGAAATGCAAGAATTTTGAGAAGATTTGTAGCTCAGGTTGAAGTTCTGGATGGAAGTTTGCTCACTGAGCTGAAAGGTTTGTTTTCAGACATTTCGGCACCATGCTAGGTAACATCTTCAGTGAGCCTCCGGTGAAACACTGGTGTTAGTGACCTGCCTTCTATTTATGTGTTTAGGTTTCCTTGGGTTTCCCAGGAAATGGCATTATCCACCCAAGGAAACCTAAATACAAACTGAAAGCGGATTACGAACACAAGTGCTTCACCGGAGGCTCACTGATGATTTTGCAGAGTATGGTAATGAAACGTCTCAAAACAAACCTTCCAGCTCAGCAAGCAAACCTACATCCAGAATGCAAGAAATATAAGTGGACAACAGGGCCATTCCAGCACACAATCATTAGTTGATCAGTGACCCAAATTTTACTTCCTGAATTATCCACATAGTCCAAACATGCTTGACAACTGAGTATTCACAGTTCTTTGAAATACTCAGATCCTCAGAAAATCTTAGGTGACTTGACATACAAGAGGCTGAAAACATGTTTCGCCATGTTGGACAGTCTAGAACTAGGGGACTCAATTTGACAGTAAGATGGAGATGAGGAAATTTCTGAGGGCCATGAGTCTATGGAATTCTCTTCCCTGAAGGCTGGGTCACTGACTATTAAGGCAGGAAAGCAGCATCGGGCGGCAGAGTGGCCTTCTCCTGCTCCTAACTCGTTAGCTCAATTTCAGAATTCAAAAATTCTCAACCTCTAACTGAAGAAATTTCCCATTTTCATCCAAAATAGCTGGCCCTTTATCTTGAGCCTTTTTTCCCCCGTAGTTTTAGACACTCCTGTCAGGGGAACTAGCCTTAGTAGTGAACCCTTCTCAGAATTTTATACATTTCGATGAGATTACCTCTCATTTTTCTAAACCTCAGGGAACAAAGGACCATTCTACTCATTTAATCTCTCCTCATAGCTCAACTATTACATTCCAGGAATCAATCAAATGAACCATTTTTCTTTCTACCTGCTTTACGGCAAATACTCACTTCCTGAAATAGAGACTAAAACAGTATAAAATGTCTTGGGTGCATTTGCATGAAAGCTCTACATAATTACAGCAAGATTTCATTACTCTTGTACTCCAATCCCACTTCAATCAAATCTTTCCTAACTGCAGGTTGTACCATAAGGTTAACTTTGTTTCAAGTGCCAGAACACCCACTGCTCTCATTACCAAAATCTAATAGCTTCTTGCCATTTAAAAAATACTCAATTCTCACATTATACCTACCAAGATGAATAAATATCTTCACATGTCCCCACATTATTCCCTTTTCTTCTGCAGATTCTACACTTCTCCTCACAGTTTACTTTCTCACCTAACTTTGTATCATCAGAAAGTTGGGACACATTACATTTGGCCCCTTGATCAGTTATTGATAAAGATTGTACATAATTTCACTGCTCACAGTCTGCTGATATCAAAGTGACCCATTTAATTGTACACTGTCCATTAGCCAACTCTCAATGACACGAACACATTACACCTCACCCGACGAATCATCAGCTTGCACGTTTCGCTTTTGTCCACACAGCTTCAACGAACTTTTATAGATATGTCAAAACATGACTTTCCCCTCCTAAAGGATGCTGATTCTGAGCAATCATGAGTGATCTGATCCATTCTTATGGATTCCATCAATTTCAAGATGACTAATGCCAGGCTAAATTGTCTCTCTCTCCCTTCTTTTCCTGAATAACATTATCGCATTAGAAGGGAGATTCGGGTGAAAAGACATGTAGGGGTGATGTCGAGAAGCATTTCTTCGTACAGAGAACATCAGAAATGTAGAACTCTTTCTCTCTCTCACCCTGCCCTCATAAAACCCTGAAGCTAGGTCAATTGAAAAATTCAAAACCAATACTGCCATTACATTAGTCATAGAGATATACAGCATGGAAATAGACCCTTCGATCCAACTCATCCATGCCGACCAGACATCCTCAATAAATCTAGTCCCATTTGTCAGCACTTCACTCATATCCCTCGAAACCTTTCCTATTCATACACCCATCCTGATGCTTTTTAAATATCAACAGCTTATAAAACAGTAACTACTGCTCCTAGAATGAGGAAATCAGCTCCAACACTGAAAATATCTCAAAAAAAGGAGCAGCTCTTACAGACACAATTTTTTCCCATCCTCCATTTTAGATTACAAATTTAGTGAAGATATTAAACAGTGAAGATGACAGAAACAATATGGTAAAAAGGAATTAAATTGCAAATCAACTATTACTCCAATTAAAGATCAAAGACTCCAGATGTTCAATCACTTCTTCCTATTCTTATATTGCCATCATCAATCCATGACATTAGTGCAAGTGAAGCTGTTAAATGACAGTGTAATATTACTTCAGGAAAAAGGTTTATAATGTTACACAAATAAGTCTGAAGAGAGGGAGGAATTCAGATAAAAAAGCCACAAAACTGACAGAGTGGGGAAAGAAAACATGTAAATAAGCTAGGACGTGTCAAATACAGATTTTAATCAGAATGTAAATTGGGACTACAGCATTGAAGGCAAAAGTGGATCATATAAAGTAAGGGACAGGAGGAAATTATAATGAAGAATAAGGACATGGCAGAGTTATTAAACAAATACTTTGCATCTTTCTTCAAGGTTGAAGACAAAGAGCACTCTGGAAATAGTAGGGAACAAAGGAAAAACATGGACAAAATAAATTCATCTTGCATTAGACACTGCAGTGCAGCGCACTCAAAACAATTAGTAATAGCTTGATAGGCTGAAAAGTTTTTATTCTCACTCATGTTTAAACATTCTTAAGCTTCTGAACTAGGCTGACATTTTCCAGCCCAAAAGATGCAATAAACTATTATAAAGAGGTCTCTTTGAAATTTGGTACCTGAGAGATACTGGAAAGAATGTCATGAATTGAAAAAAAATGCAAAACTGCATATCAATTCATATATTTTCACAGGTATAACTGGAAGAAGCACAGAATCAAATTATGCTGTTACTCATTAATACCTTGGCAAGCATCTTCTATTTAGATATTAGATTCCCTACAGAGCGGAAACAGGCCCTTCAGCCCAATAAGTCCATACCGACCCTCTGATGTTTTATAGAGGAGTTTTAAAAATAGAATTTACATTTCTGATAAATATTGAATGTAGGCAAACAAAAGAACACAATTTGAAAATACAGGAACATGCAGCAATAAAGTCATCAGGCCTAAGAAGTTAAGATTCTCAAGGCTTACTTGAATCATCTCCTTCCAGTGATGCTGCAGAACCAACAGCTACCAGATGAGGGTCAAACAACTTCCTTGGTTTTGCAGCCAATGATATCTATCACAAAAATATACAATGTATTATGCTCATAGCATTTGATCAAGGAACATTGAGTATACAAGTCTAAAATTAAGGCTGAATACAAAAACATTTCAATATCAATCTTTTTAAGGTCTATTTAGATCATGAACATTGAGCTCTTCTTGAATATCACTCAAAACTCATGGGCCAGAAAGAGTCTGAATATATATTCAAAGTAAAATAGATGATGATGATGATTAAAAACTCATGTCCAACAAGATGATTTTATTTTAAACACATGCTTAAAATCAAACTGACTGAAGAATTTCTACACTAGGAATTATTTGGCGAGAATTCAAATCAATACAAGAAATATAAAGATTGCTTCGGAAAGGGACAGCAATAAAGTTTAGAGACATTAAAATGTTCAAAACACAAAACTATTAAGTTTCTAGGATGAATTCAGTGTGAAGAAAATAATGACCAAATTTCTTAATATATTTCAAGAGTAACATGCTGCTACAAATATAGAGGGCAATTAAAACACAATAAGTTCATTCCACAGGTTAAGGTAAAGTATATCTTTGGCGGGAAAGCAGGGGTGAGGACCACTTACTGGACATTGACTTCAGCACATATGAAGAGACACATATGTTGGTCTCACCAACCTTTGTATATTTGTCTTCCTTTGAGAGTAAACCTAATTGAGTAGATTGACATCTGGTTCCTTCCTTCAACTGCGATAAGAGATTTAACAACAGCTAAGCTCATACGTAGTGCGTTGACTTAAATATTGCAGATTTAATGGGTCTGATTTTGCTGCAGCTGTTTGATATGCAGAACACATGATAACATGTGGGAGCTTTGTAATTTTACTGTTTCTTGACCTTAACGTTACAGAAAAATTAGTAGGACCTCAACAGCAATGTCAAAAATTTAGAACACACTGTATACAGATTACAGGGGAACAGATTATGACAACATGAAAATAGCAAAACAGGAGAAAAAAAATGTGATTGTCAAGATTGCATAATGCAGGAAACAGTAGCCAAGTACCAATGGACAAGTAACATTTGTACAGGGAAAAATGATTTAAAAAGATATACTGTATACTTCTTGCAATATAGATTTCAGAGAGTACACAAACTGCTTAGAATCAGAGACAAACATTCTCCATTCAAATCATTAGTGCAGTGCAAAAGTATAAGTCATCACACCAACCTTGGCTTTGATGGGAAATCTGGAGGATGACCTCAGAGGTAAGGGAATGCTATCAGTGAGCTCGAAAACGCTTCTGATTTTTTGATCTGACATTCTGACATGGAGTAAAGGGAGTTCACCAGAGACTTTAAACCTAAAAAAAAAATGTTACAATTTGTCTGTATGGAATCCAACACATGAGGAGACAGGAATTCTCAAATCAAACCTAACCTATAACTGCATCAAATAGTTAAACACAGATCACAACAAAACAGATACTGAGGAACCTTGATTATCCTAAGGACACATATGGGGAGTCTTTTGTTCAGTTAATCGAATTCCCGATAATCAAATGCCGGATAACAGTTTAGCCAAGCATCGGGACCTTGCGATCTTGCCAGATAATCCGATATTCGGATAATCGAATGCTGGATAATCGAGGTTCCTCTGCACTACACTGGAGAAGGCAAAAGGAGGTTGCATCCCAATAATGGCAGTGAATCATTAAAGGTGGGAAGTCCACCATCACTGTCAGTGGCCAGGGTGACCTCACATCAGATGGGAAACATGTTTAAAATGCAAAGGCAAGCTCTTATGCCATGCAAAGGATGACAATGGTCATTATGAAAGCGCACCACATGGAGAGTCTGCAACACACAATCCATCCAGTATGAGTGGCCTACCGGTGAGATAACAGGACAAATTTGTGGTTCTTACTGTTGGGCTCGGAGAAGTGGAATGGACTGCAGGTGAATCAGTGCACTGAATGTACCACCCACAGAGAGTTAGATGGCATAATTCAGGCAGTCAGGAATTAAAATCTAGTCCACTATTTTGAATAACAAAGGCATCATGTCATGTTATCAATTTGTCATGAAATAAAATACATTTTATTGCAATTATGTAATGTTTCGATTTTTCAAAACCAATGCTTTCAAATAATAAAAAATAGAGATTACACATCTTTACAAAAAAATGCAAATCCATGGCCAAGATAATTATTGCAGTGTTATTTCCATACATTACTCGATCTGTAGCCTTTTTTTTAAAAAAAAGATAAAGCAGCACACAAACAAAACAGGTTGCAAGATACAAACCTCTCTGACCTGATGTCTGGCAGTTAGCAGCACATGCCTACCATTGGCTTTAAGTTTGCAACAATGGGCTGCAAGTCCATGTCTCAAATTCAGGTGCAGGATGTAGGGCATTGCTCATGGACAGGAATGAGAAGAAAGCAAGGAGGCAATTGCCTGGCAATATGGGTGGACTCATTATGTTTGGGGGGGGGGGGTGATAGGGGAGATAGACTATTAGTTAGATGGGCTTTCTGAGATTGGTAATGATGTCACTGGGAAAGCTTGCAAAAGCTACACAAGCATTGTTTTAAATGACACAGATGTGGCACCAAGGTAAAACAAGACCAATTTGAACTGTGCACAACGACAAAGCAGTCTGCTACAAGCAAAATCTTCAATTTACCCATTTGCATCAGTGAATACTTACCTTTGGAACTAGGTGGGAAGTATAAGAGCAATACAACATTGCATAAGTGTAGAGGAAGAAGCTCATTGGCTAAAGAAGAGCAATGGGTTTTAATACAGACACAAGTGAACATATATTAGAATGGCCAATCTGTACTTAGATGGAGTCGAAAATAGGAGAAAGTGAAGACTGCAGATTCTGGAGATCAGACTCTGTGGCACTGGAAAAGCACAGCCAATTGGGTCAGGCAACATCCGAGAAACAGGAGAGTCGACGTCTCAAGCATTAGGACTTTATCAGGAATGTTGAGGGGGTAGGGGCGCCAAGGCGACTCGGAGATAAATGGGGGGGGGGGGGGGGGGGAGAAAGAGGTAGCTCGGAATGCGATAGGTCAATGAAGGTGGGGTGTGATGATGATAGATCAGAGTGGATGGATGGACTGGTTAGGTGGGAAAGTTCAAAAGGTTGGACAGTTGGAAGGTTGCATCTAGAATAAGGTGGGGGTAGCGGAGATGAGGAAACTGATGAAAATGACTGATTCTGTGTGGTTGGAGGGCCCCAAAGCAGACGACAAAGTGTTCTACGTCCAGTTGAGTGGCTGGGTTTGGTGGTGAAAGCAGCCCAGGACTCGCATGTCCATGGCGGAGTGGGAGAGGGGAGTTGAAGTGATCAGCCATAGGGCACTGGGGTTGTTTAGCGTGTGTCCCAGAGATGGTCTCTGAAACCTTCTGCAAGTTGGCATCCTGTCTCCCTAATGTATAGGGGACCACATGAAGAGCAACGGACACAGAAGATGAGGTTGTTTGGAGATGCAGGAAAATCTCTGCTGGATGTGGAAAGATCCTTTGGTGCCTTGGATGACGGTGAGGGGGGGAACGTGCGGGTGCAGGTTTTACATCTCTTACAGTGGCAAGGAAAGTGCCAGAGGGGAGAATTGTTTTTTTTTTTGGGGGGGGGGGGGGGGCGGAGAAAGGGAAGAAATAAGATGTGGACCTAACAAGGAAGTTGCAGAGGGAATGGTCTCTGTGGAATGCTGAAAGGGCTGGAGAGGGAAATACATCTCTGGTGGCAGAAATGGCAGAGGACAATGCGTTGTATCTGGAGGTTGGTCAGGTGGAAGGGGAGGACCAAGGTTCTTGGTTACAGTTCAAGCCACTGAACCTGCACTACCAATATCTATCTCTCAGCAGCGTAACCAGACAGTGTCCATTAACAAGACTTGGAAATTAATACAGGTATATCTATCATTTAACATACAAGCTGAATCAAAACACCAACTAAGCTACTGAAATAATCGGTGATATTCATTAAACCATGAACAGACATCTGAAATGCCTAATAAACCTGAACATTTATCTTCAAAGGTGGTAATATGTCAGAAGGTTCAGAGAAGATTAGCAATAATAATTCAAATCCAGAATTTCAAGTATCATAAACATGTAACTGACAATTCTTTTTACAAGACATCTCCATGACTCTATGACACTTAAGGTGATTTGATCTATGTCTGTGGTACAGGTTCTTTGCCTGCATCACAACAGAACTAGAGAGCAATTTCAAAAGTATTAACTTCCAACAACAGATTTCTTCCCTCTCCTCCACTGTAAAGTCCTTCTCATTGTTGGGACAGGAGCAGCACTGGCTGGGCCAACATTTATTATCCATCCCTAACTGCCCTGGAATAAGTGATGAGTTGCATTCTTAAACCTTTGCAGTCTGCGTGGTGTAGAAATGCACTCAATGCTGTCAGGGAGGGAATTCCAGGATTTGGACCAAACTACTGTGAAAGAATGGCAATATACTTTGAAGTCAGAATCAAAATGGTCTCAGCAGAGAACCTGCAGGTGATGAACCATCGATCTGCTGTTCTTAATCTTCTAGGTAGTAGAAGTTATGGGTTTGGGAGATGGTGTCAGATAATCTAGGTGAGTGAGTGCATTGCATCTTGGAGGTAGTACACACATTGCTACTGTGAGATAATGAAGGGAGTCAATGTTGAAGATGATGGATGTACTGCCAATCACACGGGTTACTTTTCCCTGGTTACTGTCAAGCTTTTTTGATGTTACTGGAGCTACACTCAGCGAGAAAGTGGGAATTTTGTCCCTTACAGATGAAGGGCAGCCTTTGGGGAGACAGAAGCTAAATTCTTCACCACAAAATTCCTAGCCTCCAGCCTGCCCTTGTAGCCACAGTATTTACATGGCTGGCCCAGTTGAGTTTCTGATCAGGTGACCCTCCATTCCCATTCCATGCTTTGTTATGCATTGGTGTTCAATGTTATCATTTGCATTTCAGTAAAATCATTGCAACATCTCAAACTGTCTGAGTCAGACTAGAAAGTCTCTTTCTTGTCAAGCAACTTGACTATTTAATCCTCCAACAATACTGCTGCTTCTACATAAACAGGTGGCATTAGCATAGTGACAGAGACATCTTCATATCAATATATTTGCACCATACATTTTGTTTGTGCTGCTGGAAATATCCCATTTTCATAGACTGAAACAAAACTACAATTGAACATACTTAGGGATTCTGGTATCTTTCTCCACTATGGCTCTTGAAAGCTGAACCTTGACATCCATGGGCTGTAATATATGCTGAATCGAGGAGTATTGCTTCCTAGCAGATTTCCAATCTTGACCTAAAGAGGAGAGATTACATACTTAAAACCTACAAGGGAAGTAAATGCAAAAACAATTAAGCAGAGGTAGTCATACTGCATGCTAATTTCATTCTCAAGGAACCCCAAGTTGCATTTGTACAACAATAACCAACTTCTATTTACACAGCATCCTTAATGAAATAAGATGTTCCGAAGGCACTTCACAGGAACATTACAATGCCAGACTTGATACTGATCTATACAAGGCATTAAATCCTACATCAAAACAATGATTACACTTTCAAAGTCCTTCATTGGGAGCTCCATTGCTATATTAACACCCTTTTACAAAACAAAATTTTGCCACCATCTTTAAAAGAAAAAATGTCTTCTTCATCTGGACGGTTTTCATTTTGGAGTAATCCATAATATTAATCATTTTTATGGAAATTGGCTGTCATGTTTGGTTACATCACAATGACCACAATTCAAAAACTGATGCACTGATTCTGGAGGAGGCCTGGATACACTGTACTGCTTTGCTGTGGACATCATCTTCATTCGTACTGCTTGGGATGTGTTGAATTCAAAATAGAGGGGAACAAGAGAATCCAACATATTGCACGAGGCAGATCTAATCATCAATTCAGCAGAAAAAAATTCCTTGGATTCCAGTTGAGTTCCACATCAGGACCAAAAGCAACATATTGAGACCCAAACAATTAACTTGAATGTGAAGTCTATCAAGGAGGAACAAGGAAATAGCTAACAAAAGCTGTCTGAGATAACTAGATGAATATCTTCCCACCTTAGGACTCTCAACCACATGGCATCAACACGAAATTGACTTGTTTCCAAATCTTCCCTCCCCCACCTCATCCCAGATCCAACCTGGCACCGCCCTCTTGACCTGTCCATCTTCCTTCCCACCTATCCGCTCCAGCCTCCCCACCCACCTATCACACCGATATCCACCAATCACGCTCCCAGCTACCTTCACCACCACTCCCCCCCCCCCCCCAAAGAGGCCCACACCCACCCTATTAATCCCCTCAGCCCGATTCCAGCAGCCCCCACATTCTTGAAGGAGGATTCATGCCCGATACGTCAACGCTCCTGTTCCTCAGATGTGCCCAACCTGCTGTGTTTTCCCAGCGCCATACTTTTCAACTCTGACTCTCCAGTCCTCACCTTCTCCTAGGTATAGTAATAAACCAAGTTGAAACTTCCATGGTATTAGGAGCAGGAGATACTTCAGTATTTGAGTCGTCACAAACATAATGCAATCATCAGCATACATCCCCACTTCTGACCTAATGAATAAGGGAAGGTCATTGATGAAGCAGCTGAAGGAGGTTGGGCCTAGGACACTACCCTAAGAAATTCCTGCAGCAATGTCCTGGAAAAGAGATGATTGACTTTCACGAACCACAACAATCTTGTTTTGTGCTAGTTAAGACCGGAAACATTTTCTTCTGATATCCATTAATTTAAATTTGGTTCTGACTCCTTGGTCAATGATGCTCTGTTGTCAAGGGCAATTAATATCATGTCACATCTGGAATTTAGCTTTTCTGACCACATTTGGATCAAGTCCACATTGAGGTCAGGGGCCAAGTGGTCACGGTGGAGCCCAAACTGAGCACCAATGAGCAAACCACTTGCTAACTTGATGCTGATTGATAGCACTGTCAACAAAATATCATTATTTTGGTGACAACCAAGGAGGCAGAGTGACCGGCAAATGGTCAGACTGGATTTTTTTTGTGGGCAGAACATAAGTGGGCTATTTTTCACACTGTCAGATATATACCAGTGTTGCAGCTGCACCAAACAAATACATCTACAGTAAGTGGCTGTAATTAACGAAACATCAGCACAGGGTAATCGAACTGTGGACCAAGGTACAGAACAGAAGAATTACCAAGATATTTCAGCTCTAGGAAGCAGGTACAACCCATTAGGATAGGATGGTCTGATTTGGTCAAAGTTCAGGATTAGGAGAGGGAGGGAGGTAAGGAAGTTGGGAAAGTGAAAGTGGAAGATTTTCAGTCTTGGTAATTATCCAGGAGATTTACTGCTCTTGCACCTTGCACAAATGAAACCTGGAGTTGCAGAGTGAATGAATGAACTGACCATGGCACTGAGAGACAGGAAATGCAGCAGTCAATTTGTATGCAAAAAGGTCCCATAAACAGTAATAATATAATAATTTTATGAACATGATTCAGCAATAAATATTGGCTTAAACCCAGGGAAGAAAGATTCTGCTCTTCTTCAAAACAATGGCAGGGTATCTTAGGTTCACTTGAGAAAGCCATAATTTCACAATTCATTCCAAAAGATTACCAAAGAGGAATAATGCCATTCGTTACCACCCAATGTCACCCTGGAGGATACGTTCTGGTCTCTGGTGTGGAACTTGGAATACGCAAAGTTAGAACCCAGAGATCAATATGTTACGATTCACTGAGCCACAGTTGATACCACCTTCCAATTAGCTGGTGGAAGCAGAGTCTCTTAGCCATATGAAGCTTGAGACAGAGTATTCTGTCAAAGATTCTTAAACAGGGTTGGAGTAAAAGCGAAGATTAATTCCAAGAGAGCAAGATAAAATCGACAATAAAATAAAGGTCTGCAGATCCTGGACACCTGAAACAAACTCGTAGGAATTCCTGGAGAGCAATCTGGCAGCATCTGAGAGGAGAAAACAGAGTTAACGCTTCGAAACCAGTGGCTCTTCTTCAGAACTTAAGATAAAACTCATACCTGGCTTACTGAACAAAAGTTGAACATTTCTGAGTTCCACATCAAACTTTTCATAGGCTCGTTCCAAAATTTCCTCCAAAGATAAACTTGGGGATGTTGCTTTTTGGTCATTGTTGCTGATGCTGTTTAACTACACAAAAGTAGATTTATGACTTCGACAAGCTTTGTTATTCATAGCTAGTCAAAATAACAAAAACATTTTAAATCCAATAAACAGCGCAAGTTTAGTTGAATTCTGTGCAGAGGATAAAACAGCTAATTTGTATTTTTGCTGATTCAAAGTGAAGGTCATAAACCTCCATTAACAGATTAATAAACTCAACATGATCTGGGGGGTAAAAACGGTTGCTTTAAGGAACCTCTGAAGATACTTTAAATATAGCAGTCAATATTGAAGCCATTAGAAATCTGCTAACCTCTTCAATAAAATTAAGAAATTGACCTTTTTCTTCGAAAAAAACTGCAGCAAACTGTTTCAATCTCCCTACACCACATAATGCAAACAGCTGAGACCTGTTTCCAAATCACTGCCTAAACTATTCTGAATCAGAGTGTAGTGTGTGGGAGAGCCTGTGACGCCTTTGAGAGTTTTTCCTTTCTTTTCATGGGTGATACGTAATATTTGCTTGGTCACTTCCCCCATGGCACAGCAAAGGCCAACAATTCATTGATCGAGCTGACCTCTCACATTAATGCAGAATTCATCGCTTTATGGTGTCTTACTTTCATCATGAAAAGGAGCTGCTCATATTAACGTAAATAAAAACTTCTTCAATCTTACCACAACTATTCATAGTTTCTACACTGCTTACTGAAAGACGTTGCCTGAGGTTAGCACCACAAGGAACTGACTTTTCATTAGTCTAATCTTTCCCCTGTGAGCTGGTCCAAGACTAGAAGTCATAAATTTGAGAGAGAGGGATTAATACATCCAAGAGGAGATTCACGAGAAACATCTTTACATAGAAAGAGTTCTTGGAGGAATTTATTACCATGTCATATAGTTGCAATGGATGTCTTCAAGGGGAAGCCAGATAAGCAGCTGAGAGAGATTTTACGATAATCCACGATTTCCTTAACTAATGATATGTTTAATATCACATTTCAGAAAAGAATGGATATGCTGGTCAGATGAGATGCAATGGGGTGGAAGGAAGCTTAAGTAAAGCATAAACAATTGAACTGAATTTTACGTTTGTTTGTAAAATCTATATACCTGGTGGTAACCAGAAACAGACAGAACACAGATCACATGTACGTGACTCAATTCAACAGGCCATGCCAGTTTTAAGTCCCACACAAGTCTCCTCTCCTATCTTATTTTCATTTCACTCAGTCAAAACATCTCTATTCTTCACTACCTCATTCAGTGTTCCCTGAAAAGAACCTGGTTCAACCACTCCACGTAATAAGCTCTACATACTCATTTCTCTGAACCAAGGGAGATTTGTTAAACTGGTCAAGTAAGATGACAGTAGGCTTAAGCAGCAGTGGTATGTTATCAGATTCCTAATCACAAGACCATACATTTAGGATCTGAAGGAGGCCATTCAACCAATCAAGTCTGTTTCACCAGTGAGATCATGGCTGATCTGATAATCTTCAACACCACATTCTTATCTTTTCCTCATGCCCCTTGATACCCTTAGTGATTTACAATTAGTCCATCTCAACCTTGATTATACTTAATGATCCAGCCTGAACAGCCTTCTACTGCAAAGAATTGCACAGATTTACTACCTTCTGAGGGAAGATATTCCTCATTTTTGTCATGAATGTGCAACCCCTTGTTCAAAGATTATACCCTCTGGTCCTAGACTCAAAGGATTAACCACCCCTCTGCATCTACACTGTCAAGCCTCCGAAGAATCTTGTTTGTTTCAAAAAGATTGCCACTCTTTCTGCGAAACTCGAAAAAGTACAGGCCCAACCTACTCAACTTCCCCTAATAAGGCACACCCAACATCAGACTCGTGACCCTTCTCTGGGCTGACTCCAATGCCAGTATATCTTTGCCTGGATAAAGGGACTCAAAACTGTTCATAGCATGCCAGTTGTGGTCTGACCAGTGCCTTGTATAGTTTTAGCACAACCTCCCTACTTTTATCAAGTAAAACACTATAGATGCTAGAGATCTGAAACAGAAATAGAAATCCCTCTGAGAAACTCAGCACGTCTGGCAGCATCTGCGGGACGAAAGCAGAGTTAATATTGAGTCCAGTGATACTTCTAAGTCAGAGCTGTACAGCATGGAACAGACCCTTTGGTCCACCTTGTCCACATCAACTGGATAACCAAACCTAATCTAGTCCTATTTGCCAGCATTTGACCCATATCTCTCTAAACCCTTCCTGTTCATGTACCCATCCAGATGCCTTTTAAATATTGCCATTGTATAGCCTCTATTCCCTTCTCTGGTTGCTCATTCCAGTTCTCTGCATGAAAATGTTGCCCCTTGGGTCCCTTTTATATCTTTCTCCTCTCATCTTAAAACTATGCCCTCCAGTTTTGGATTCCCCCACCCTGGGGAAAAGATCTTGACCGTTTACCCTATCCATGCCCTTCATGATTTTATAAACCTTTATAAAGGCCACCCCTCAGTTGCCAAAGCTCCAGGGAAAATAGCCCCAGACTTATCAGACTCTCCTTATAGCTCAATCCTACCTACTCTGGCATCATCCTTGTAAATGTTTTCTGAATTCTTCCAAGTTTCACAACATCCTTCCTACAGCAGGTAAACCAGAACTGAATGCAGTATTCCAAAAGTAGCCTAAACAATTTCCTGTACAGGCGCAATATACCTCCCAATTCCTTATGCCCAATGATCTGACCAATAAAAGCAAGCATGCCAAACACCTTCTTCACTAGACTGTTTACTTCCAACTCCAGTTTCAAGGAGCTAGGAACATGCACTCCAAGATCTCTTTGTTCAGCAATACTCCCCAAGACCTGACCATTAAGTGCATAAGTCCTGCCCAGATTTGCCTTTTCAAACTAAAGCAGCTTACATTTATTTAAATCAAACTCCAGCTGCCACTCCACAGCCCATTGGCCCATCTGATCAGGGTCCAATTGTACTCTGAAGTAATCATCTTCACTGTCCGCTACACGACCAATTTTGGCATCATGTGCAGACTCACTAACCATACCACTTGGGTTCACTTCCAAAAAGAACAGCTGATTTTCTCCTATAATTTCTGTTTTTGTTTTATACACAACATTCCCTTCGAGATAAAAGCCAGAAATCAATTACCTTCACCAATCACCTGAACTTATATGCTAACTTCTTGCGATTTAATCACCAAAACATCCAAATTTCTTCTGCTGTATCTTTTTGCAGTCTTTCTCCATTTAAATAATATCCAGCCAAAGTGCATACCCTCACATTTACCCATATTATTTCATATTTGCCATATTTTTGGCCCCTTAACTTACCAATATCCCCTTGGAGAGTTTTTGTGCCATCCTCATCACTCACTTTCCTACCCATTTTGTATGATCTGCTAACGTGGCTAAAGATCATTCATTTTTATCTTCCAAGTCATTAACATATCTTCTAAATAATTTTTGCCCTAGCACTGATACCTGTAGCATTTCACTAGTTACCGGTTAGCATTCTGAACTGAAGGAAAGACAAATGGTCTAAAGACACGAATTTAAATGTCACCACGGAAATGGAGAAATTTAAATTCAGCTCACTATTTATATCTGGAATTAAAAACTTATAACCATTAGGTTTCATGGTATCACGATAATCATGTCACTGTGGAATTGTGATAAAAGTCTCTCCTCTCTGGATCATACTCTTCAGAGAAGAAAATCAGTCATCCTCATCCAATTTAGCCTACATGGGAGCAGTACGATTGATTCTTAGCTGAAATGGTCAAGCACATCATTTAGATGTATGGAATTGTTACAACTGAGAATCATTATTTCAGACCCAATACGAAACATGTGCTTTAATCAGCAGTGACTTTTCTACACAGGTAAGCAGCTTCAACCACCTTCACTATACTGTTTACCTGTGACTCTTCTTTCAAGGAGCTATGAACCTGCACTCCAAGGTCTCTTTGTTCAGCAACAGTTCCCCCAGACCTTACCAATAAGTGTGTAAGTCCTACCCAGATTTGCCTTTTCAAACTAGAGCACCTTGCATTTATTTAAATCAAACTTCAGCTGCCACTTCTTGGCCCATTGGCCCATCTGATCAAGGGACCATGGAGGAACCCTAAAGCATCAATGCTGCCACAAAAGGGTCTTAAGATTTCCAAAAAACAGATAGATCAAATATAGAGGCTATGGTAATCTCACTTGAGCTAAGATAGATGGGATATGAGGAGTTGTGAGATACCCAAATAGGAGATGTACAAACAGGTGTCTGATCCAGAACTACTCCAGGAACCATTTACACGGGGACTGCTCAAAGCACATTAAACTTCTGAAAGGCACAAGTTACGGAGGTGATGGAATACTCTGCACTTGCCTCACTATCTACAGATCTGACAGCACTCAAGACTGTAATTAGGTTTGCTCGCTGAGCTGGGTTCATGAACCTTCCAGCTCAGTGAGCAAACCTACATCCAGAACCTCAACCTGAGCTACAAATCTTCTCAAAACTTGCTAAACACTCAAGACATTCCAGGACAAAGCATGGCACGCCTTAAACATCTTAATCATTCACCTTCTCCACAAGGTGTACTGTTGCTGCTGCATGTACCACCTCCAAGATGGAGTCGATCAACTCACCTCACTGAAGTCTTAAACCCATCATCTAGTACAAGGACAACATGTGCACATGGGATCGCCACAACGCTTCATCCCAAACTGAAACTCACCATCTAATGGTAACATGGAACTACCTTGACCACATGTACTGCAACAATTTCAGATAGCTCATAAACACCTTTCAAAGGCAATTAAGGATGAACAATTAATTCAGGCATCCTTCCAGTGAACAAATATTAAGAAAATGAAACACCAACATGGATCACCAAGGCCAAATGACATGTTTCTGCACCTTAAATAATGGAGTGTCAATAATTTTTTTTAAGATACATCACTGGATTTATTACAGACTCTCTGATGTTGTGGTCCTGGCTCTATCCTACAGAACCCCTTTGTAATTTTAGACTTTTAAAAACCTCCCATTTCTTAATCTGTCTGGAATGGAAGAGTTTAAGGCCATTCAGTGCTTGCTGATATTTATACTCCTCTGTTTGGTTAGCAAACTGTTTTAGAAATTTCCTCTTCTGTCTCTCTGTAACCTGGCAAGTCTAATCAAGGCTTTATTAATTTAACATTTCATTTCTTACACTAAAAAGAAAAGTAATGAGGGCTTCATTAAACTGCACAACTATTCTCAAATTGTGAAATCATCACAGAATCCCGACAGTGTGGCAACAGGCCCTTCAGCACAATAAGTGCACACTAACCCATTCCCCTACTACGCTACAATTACCCTGACCAATGCACCTAACCTATATATCCCTGAACACTGAGTAATTTAGCTTGGCCAATTCACCTAACCTGCAAATCTGCACACCTAACCTGTGGGAGGAAACATTAGCACCCAGAGGAAACCCACGCCAACATGGGGAAAATGTGCAAACTCCACACAGACAGTTGTCCAAGGCTGGAATCGAACCCAGGTCCCTGTGCTGTGAGGCAGCAGTGCTAACCACTGAGCCACCATGCCACCCAAGTTTATCCATCGATGCTTTCGCACCTCTACTCAATTTAACTTGACTCTTCCACATCCTAAAATGCACTTTTTGACAATTACCAACACTGAAATTCATTTGCCATTTATGCATTCATTTTGTATCTCTTAATACTTCACAATACTTGGTTACAGTTTGCCTCACTATTAACTCATCACTCAACTCTGTTGTCTGAAAATTTTCGTACTGTACTCCCAATTTCCAAAGCCAATCCATGCACCTAAATGTAAATAATGGTGGTCTCAGGACTGATCTTTGTAGGGCATTTCTTCCCAGCTTCCATAAACTTAAAATACAATGGATCTAAAATAAAAACAAAGTATTAGAGAACTTTGGAGAGAGAAACAGAATGGGTTGTATTGTACTTGAAACATGAACTCTCTCTCACCCTTACTATCAGGCCTGCTGAGTTTCTCCAATACTTTCTGCTTTTAATTTCCCTTTTCTGCCAGTTTGACATTCAACTACTTTCCAGTTTTCTATCTGGGAGACCTGTTTCCATTTTATAGCAACCGTTCATTTTACCGTGTGGCCTTGATTCTATATATACTGACCATGGTTATATGTCTACTATGTTGCCCGTGCTACACCTTCAGCTTTATATATTCAAAGATGCAACTTGAGAAAACTGAAAATTCCTGAACATCAAACTGGAGGTAACAGTTCTCTATAAAGAGGAAGCTTTGAAAATAATATGCACTTTCATACCTGCAAACTTCCAAAGTCCACAATCAATAAGTTTGAATTCACATCATAAAAGCCCGTCTGTGGAACCACAAGGTAGGATGGTTTCAAGTTGATACGGAGATCAAATGTTTTACGAGTTTCAATAATGTACGACAGACCTAAGCATTTAAGCAAATACTTGGGTTATAAACATAATTCATGTTAGAATACAGGCATGTTAGAACTCAAACTGTCAAAAATAAATAAAAATCATGACGACATCATATTAGATATAAAATGTATTAAATTGGGGACTCAGTTTCTTAGCTTCCATTTTCTGGGCACTTCAGGTTTTTACCTGTTGCAGTCTTTTCTTTGATTTCCTCCAACTTGAGCAAAGTGGCTGAAGTCAGCTGCTCAAGATCAAGTCCTCGGCTAGTCTGGAAAAACTCCACCAAACTATTTATTGTTTGCTATGAAAAAAAAAGAGAAGGAAATAGAAAATAAATTTCCAACATTTGCTGTAATAGAGCAAAACCATGATTTAAAAATACAACTTGGAAACGACGAATGAGTTAACGCAAAATTAAATTATAAACTTACACCAAATATCATTTTCTCATCTCTATGAATGACAAACTCTCTTGTATGCTTGGCTCATCTAGGTTTTCATTCACCGACAATCTTAGCACTTACCATATCATTCAACCTACTTTGTCTAAGTTGTTAAATAGAGATGTACTACACAGAAACAGACCCTTCGGTCAACTTGTACATGCCAACCAAATACACTAACCTAATCTCGTCCCATTTGCCAGCACTTAGCCCATATCCCTCTAAACCCTTCCTATTCATATACCCATCCAGATGCTTTTTAAATGTTGTAATTGTACAAGCCACCACCACTTCCGCTGGCAGTTTATTCCAAACATACATCACCCACTGCGTGAAAAAGTTGCCCCTTAGGTCCCTTTTAAATTTTTCACCTCCCACCCTCTATGTATAACTATAGTCCCAACACTGACCCCTGAAGAACTCCACAAGCCATTGGCTGTCAACCTGAAAGAGACACCTTTATCCCCACCCTCTGCCTTCTGCTAGTCAGCCAATCCTCGAGCCAAGCCAGTATCTTGCCCCGAACACAATGGGCTCTTCTTTAGCAGCGTCTAGTGCAGCATCTTGTCAAAGGTCTTCTGGATATCCAAGTAGATCATGTTCACTGACTCTTCTTTGTCAAACTAGTTCATTATCTCCTCAAAGAATTCTAACAGATTTGTCAGGCCTGACCTCCCCTTGAAGAAGCTATGCTGATTCAGCCCTTTTTTACCATGCACTTCCAAGTACTCCGTAATCTCATCCTTAATAACAGACTCCAAACCCTTACCAACAAGAGCAATTCCTGGAAGATCACCACCAGTGCGTCCACAATCTCCTCAGCTCCCTCTTTCAGAAGCAGGGTGTAGTCCATCCAGCCTGGGTGATTTATTACTCAAACCTTTCAGCTTCCCCACTATCATCTCCTTAGTCATGGCTGCTACATTGACCTCTAACCCCTGATCTTGGAAGTTCTAGCATGCTACTGGTGTCTTACACCGTGAAGACTGATTCGAAAACAAAAGATCCAAAACAACTTCAAGCCAAAACACCAGCAGTTCCGACTACTCTCAATTTCTGTCTACTGGTCATCTGTGAATGTGCGCTTTTTTTTAAAAATGGAATTACCTAATATAAAATATTCTGAACAAGCCAATAACACTATAAACTATCACATGCATACATCTAGAATAAACACAAAACTGATCAACTTTAATGCATCACACTTTTGCCATTTAATGCAACACCTTATAGATGATTTTTGCAGCGTCGCTGACAATACATGGTGTCTAGTTTTCACCTGCTGTCTATAAACTGAGTTCTTGCATATCATTCGCTGGGTAAAATAATCCCAATCCAGACCAGTTTAAATTTATTTTTCAGTTAAGTATTCTCTGATTCACTTCACGGATGCCATTACACATATTTCATTATTCAGTCAAGGTCTCTCTTAACTAGTGTCGTTGGGAATATAGCTTGAAGTTCCTTTAATCTTGCCACTCAGGCATGGTGGCTCAGTGGTTAGCACTGCTGCCTCACAGCGCCAGGGACCCGGGTTCAAATCCCCCCTCGGGCAACTGCCTGTGTGGAGTTTGCACATTCTCCCAGTGTCTGCATGGGTTTGCTCCGGTTTCCTCCCACAGTCCAAAGATGTGCTGGTCAGGTGAACTGACCATGCTAAATTGCCCGTAGTGTTAGGCACAGTTGTAGGGGAATCGGTCTGGGTGGGTTGTTCTTCGGAGGGTCGGTGTGGATTTGTTGGACCGAAGGGTGTGTTTCCGCACTGTGGGGAATCTAATCTAATCTCTTTTATGTCTGGAATCATCCTTTGTGCTATTTGCGGTAACCTCAAGGGATGAATATTACTTTTGAAGTGTGAAGACGAGGATGGTAGAGAATTACAGGTATGGTCTGAATGGTTCTCTGTATATCCTTGTTACAACATACAAGAGACAAGTTGTTCTACGTTTGTCTCCCGACACAATTTTTAAAAATTAATTTTCCAACTTTGAAGCCTGCACATCTAGCATTCCTGATAGGTTTCACTGCATGGGAAAAATTGTAACAACTCTGGAATATAAACCTTGATTCAGTAATGGTGACCATGAACTACATCAATTGTCAGAGAAACCCATCTGGTTCACTTATGTCCTTTTGACAGGAGACATGCCATCTTTATTCACTCTGACCTACAAGTGACACCAGTCCCACAACAACGGGTTTGACTCTTATCTGGCCAGTAAATCCAAGAGCATTTATTAGTGGGCATGAAATGCTGGTCTCATCAGCAACAGCTACATCAGAGGAAAAACTGCTGTTTTTCAGACTGGAGGCCTGTGACCAGTGGAGTGCCGCAAGGATCGGTGCTGGGCCCTCTACTCTAAGGCTAAGGGGTGGCCTTACAGAGGTTTACAAAATTATGATGGGCATGGATAGGATAAATAGGCAAAGCCTTTTCCCTGGGGTCGGGGAGTCCAGAACTAGAGGGCATTGGTTTAAGGTGAGAGGGGAAAGATATAAAAGAGACCTAAGGAGTAACCTTTTCAAGCAGAGGGTGGTACATGTATGGAATGAGCTGCCAGAGGATGTGGTGGAGGCTGGTATAATTGCAATATTTAAGAGGCATTTGGATGGGTAGATCAAGAGGAAGGGTTTAGAGGGATATGGGCCGGGTGCTGGCAGGTGGGACTCGATTGGGTTGGGATATCTGGTCAGCATGGACGGGTTGGACCGAAGGGTCTGTTTCTACGCTGTACATCTCTATGACGCTATAACTCTAAAATCTCCTCGACTATTTCTTGTTAATTTATTCTATTCCTTTATTGTCCACTTATTCCTGCAAACTATGGAATTAAATTGAATTTAATTGAATTGAATTTATTGTCACGTGTACAGAGGCACAGTGAAAAGCTTTGTCTTGCGAGCATTACAGGCAGATCAGAGTTAAGTAGCAGAGATCAGTAAATAATAGGTAAGCAGCAAAAATAAAAACACAGGTACAGGCGAATGTTGAGATTCAGTATTCTAACAACAGTAGGGTAGAAACTGTTTCAAAACCGGCTGGTGTGTGTGTGTTCAGGCTTCTATAAAACGTTGCCAGGGTGGGATGGATCTTTTAGAATGCTAGCAGCCTTTCCTTAATAGCGGCCCTGATAGATGGATTCTATAGGTGAGAGGTAGGCCTTTGTGATTCTCCCGGCCGACTTCACCACTCTTTGTAACCGTCTCCAATCTTGAATGGTACAGTTGCCATACCAGGCAGTGATACATCCAGCTGAAAATGTGTTGCTGGAAAAGTGCAGCAGGTCAGGCAGCATCCAAGGAACAGGAGAATCGACGTTTCGGGCATAAGCCCTTCTTCAGGAATGAGGAAAGTGTGTCCAGCAGGCGAAGATAAAAGGTAGGGAGGAGGGACTTGGGGGAGGGGCGTTGGAATTGCAATAGGTGGAGGGAGGTCAAGGTGAGGGTGATAGGCCGGAGTGGGGTGGGGGCGGAGAGGTCAGGAAGAAGATTGCAGGTTAGGAAGGCGGTGCTGAGTTTGAGGGATTTGACTGAGACAAGGTGGGGGGAGGGGAAATGAGGAAACTGGAGAAATCGGAGTTCATCCCTTGTGGTTGGAGGGTTCACAGGCAGAAGATGAGGCGCTCTTCCTCCAACCGTCGTGTTGCCATGGTCTGGCGATGGAGGAGTCCAAGGACCTGCATGTCCTTGGTGGAGTGGGAGGGGGTGTTCAAGTGTTGGGCTACGGGGTGGTTGGGTTGGTTGGTCCGGGTGTCCCAGAGATGTTCTCTGAAACATTCCGCAAGTGAGCGTCCTGTCTCCCCAATACAGAGGAGGCCACATCGAGTGAAGCGGATGCAATAGATGATGTGTGTGGAGGTGCAGGTGAATTGGTGGCGGATATGGAAGAGTCCCTTGGGGCCTTGGAGGTAAGTAAGGGGGAAGAGGTATGGGCGCACGTTTTGCATTTCTTGCGGTTGCAGGGGAAGGTGCCGGGAGTGGAGGTTGAGTTGGTGGGGGGTGTGGACCGGACGAGGGAGTCACGGAGGGAGTGGTCTTTTCGGAACGCTGATAGGAGAGGGGAGGGAAATATATCCCTTGTGGTGGGGTCCGTTTGGAGGTGTCGGAAATGACGGCCGATGATACGTTGTACATGGAGGAGGTTGGTGGGGTGGTAGGTGAGGACCAGTGGGGTTCTGTTCTGGTGGCGGTTGGAGGGGCGGGGCTCAAGGCAGAGGTGCGGGAAGTGGAAGAGGTGCGGTGGAGGGCATCGTCGACTACGTCTGGCGGGAAATTGCGGTCCTTGAAGGAGGCCATCTGGGTTGTACCTTTTGGAACTGGTCCTCCTGGGAGCAGATGCGGCGGAGACGAAGGAATTGGGAATATGGGATGGCGTTTTTACAGAGGACAGGGTGGGAGGAGGTGTAGTCGAGGTAGCTGTGGGAGTTGGTCAGTTAGTAGTAAATGTCCGTGTCGATTCGGTCACCCGAGTTAGAAATGGAAAGGTCTAGGAAGGGGAGGGAGGAGTCTGAGACGGTCCAGGTGAATTTGAGGTCGGGGTGGAAGATGTTGGTAAAGTGGATGAACTGTTCAACCTCCTCGTGGGAGCACGAGGCAGCGCCGATACAGTCATCGATGTAGCGAAGGAAATGGTGGGGCCAGTGTAGCTGCGGAAGATGGACTGTTCCACATATCCAACGAAGAGGCAGGCATAGCTGGGGCCCATGCGGGTGCCCATGGCTACTCCTTTCGTTTGGAGGAAGCGGGAGGATTGGAAAGAGAAGTTGTTCAGAGTGAGGACCAGTTCAGTCAGTCGAAGGAGGGTATCGGTGGAAGGGTACTGGTTGGTATGGCGGGAAAGGCAGAAGCAGAGGGCTTTAAGTCCTTCGTGATGGGGGATGGAGGTGTACAGGGACTGGATGTCCAAGGTGAAGATAAGGCGTTGGGGACCGGGGAAGCGAAAATCATGGAGGAGGTGGAGGGCGTGGGTGGTGTCCCGAACGTAGGTGGGGAGTTCTTGGACTAAGGGGGACAGGACCGTGTCGAGGTATGCAGAGATGAGTTCGGTGGGGCAGGAGCAGGCTGAGAGACAATGGGTCGGCCGGGGCAGTCAAGTTTGTGGATTTTGGGCAGGAGGTAGAAACGGGCGGTGCGGGGTTGTGGGACTATAAGGTTGGAGGCGGTGGATACATCCAGAAAATGCTGTCGATGACATACCTATAAAAGTTGGCGAGAGTAATCGCAGTCATGCCAAATTTCCTCAGCTGCCTGAGGAAGAGGAGATGTTGTTGAGCCTTTGTAACCAGTGCGTCCACATGAAGAGTCCAAGAAAGCTTGTTCTGGATGACCATTCCCAGGAGCTCGACACTCCACCTCTGTGCTTTTAATGTATAGGGGGGCATGAGTAACATCCTGCCGAATGTCAATAATGAGTTCCTTGGTTTTGCTGTTCTCAGTGCACCATTTTTCTAAGTTTTCCACCTCCCGTCTGTAGTCTGTTTCAACGCCATCTGAGATTTGACAGACTATGGTGGTGTCATCAGCGAACTTGTAAGTGGCATTAGTCTGGTATTTGGCGATGCAGTCATGGGTATACAGAGATTACAGAAGGGGGATGAGTATGCACCTGTGGGGGGCTCCAGTGTTGAGTGTTAGGTATATTAGATTGATACAGAATTTGTTATGCAAACCAAAAAAATGCTGCAAATGGCAGCAAGGACAGGGGGAATGGGTGAGTAGGATTTGATGTGGTTTACAACTCAGATAATTAAATTTCAGGTCGTCCAAAATTCTAAGGGTAGAGGATGGGGACAGAGTCAGGAAAGACTCCAGAGGTGACAAAGGCCTGGTTGAAAATTCCAGATGGATGGACAGAGAGACAGGTAAGTAATATTACAGTAATAACAGAAGGATGTGTGCAGTCTTTGCCATAGACATGGTATGGTTGTTGTTAGCTCAGCTCCAGAATGAATTTGAAGTTGAGGTTGCAAGCACCTCAGTCTGCGACAGAAACTGGAAAAGTCTTGTTCCACTATTCAATGAGGTTGAGACCGATTTAGACGTGCCTTTACTCGATACTCACCGATATCCTGAACAAACAAGAGCTGTTGAGCTGAGTACTGAAATCCGAGCTTACATAGTTGGTTAGGGTGACCACTCCACATTTTCATCATTTGTGAATAAGCATGTTCTGATTTCACTTCCAAGTGATTTTTTTTTTATTCATCTGCACTGTACTTCCTCATTAGAATAGCTTCCATGTTGCATTCCTTAAACATTTTAATCAGTAAAATCATCCCTCAATCTGCTAAACTGACAGGAACACGAATTTGATGCGCAAGGAATTTATCTGCATAACTGAACCCTTTAAACTCTGTAGAATACAACTGACATCTGTACTGTTAATGTAAGACCAATGTACCTTTTCTGAAGGTGCTGTTCCCAAAACTGAATGCAAAACTCCATAGGGGATCAGACCAAGGGTAATGCAATTGGAACTTGCTCACTTTTGAACTCCAACCTTCCTGAAATAAAGGCCAACATGCTATTAGCCTTTTCAATTCCTTTTCACACCATTGTGCTAGCATTTCGTGATTTATAAACCGGAATAGCCAAATCCAACACTGCTCCAATCTCTCTCCATTTAGGATATATTCTGAGTAATCTTGACACGGAGTGGATAAAACTAGGTCAAATGTTCAATGGTGCTTGGTAACCTTTTCTTTCCATTTGCACAGTTTATCTCCCAATTCTGTAAACTTGGATGTACAACTGCTATTCCTGGAGCCGTTTCTTTGACAGATGTATTAAAAATCTGACGCCTCGTATACTTCTCTAGGCAACACTATTAGTTAAGTTTTGCCTCAGTCAACAATTTTCATCTCTACACTTAATCTTCCATGCTCACACCACCTATTAAACAACCCATAACCAAAAGACTATCTCTGGTTCACTACATTTTTATTATCTTTTACACAGAACCTAATCAAAAATCATCTGAAAATCCATGCAAACAAAAATTAGCAGGCAGTCCCTCACGTGTCATGTTAGTGACTTGCTCAAAATTTCAACTAGATTAAATCAAACATGCCCAACCTTTCACAAATCCAGCCAATTGTACAGTTACAAGTAAAACTAAAAGGAGGGAAATGGAAATGAGAGCACAGGCACAGGAAGATGCTGCAGGTGGATGTTAAAGCCTGAAGACTAATAATGAACAAATAAGGACAGCCATTTTATGACAATTGCAGAAACCAGGTTGGAGAGACTCCAACAACAAGGAAGATGGGCACAGGTGGATACATCAGGTTTAACAAGTCTAAGAGGGCTTTGAGAAATTTGAGATGCCCTGTACTTTGCAGCAACAGTGAAGTCAAAACGGGCTTTTTTTGAGGAGACAAGTGACAACAAGTGTTTTAAGGGCTGGTGAGGAGGAAAAAAAGTGGGTAAAGGAAGGGGAAAACAAAAAAATCGGTGGCTAGAAGTTTAGAGAAAATGGAGTTGAAGAAGCAATTAACTGAACACAAATTAGAAATAAAATGGCAGGATGCTTTGTTTGGTGTAACTGAATACCATGCTAGTTAGTGCATTCAAATATCAAGTGACTGGGGAGCTGCATTATAATAGAACATAGAAATGTACAGCACAGTTCAGGTTCTTCAGCCCATGATGTTCTGCCGAGAATTAATCCTGATCTAAAATAAAATCATCTAACCTACGCTCCTCTCAATTCATTGCTGTCCATGTGAATGACTAGCAGGTCGCTGAAATGTCTCTAATGACTCTGCTTCCACCACTACCGCTGGCAAAGCATTCCACGCGCACACAACTTTGCGTAAAGAACCTACCTCTGATGTCTCCTCTATACCTTCCTCTTCACACCTTAAAACTATGACCCCTCGTGGCAGTTGATCCTACCCTGGGGAAATGTCTCTGGCTGTCTACTCTATCCATTCCTCTCATTACTTTATACACCTTGACCAGGTCACCCCTTTTCCTCCTCCTCTTCAGAGAGAAAAGTCTGAGCTTAGTCAACCTCTCCTCATAAGGCAAGCCCTCCAGTCCAGGCAGCATCCTAGTAAACCTACCTTGCACCATATCCAAAGCCTCCACATCTTTCCTATAATATTGCAACCAGAACTGGACAAAATATTCCAAGTGTGGTCTCACCAGGGTTTTGCAGAGCTGCAATAAAACCTCACAGCTCTTAAACCCGATCCCCCTGTTAACAAAAGCCAAAATACCATATGCTTTCTTAACAATCCTATCCACTTGGGTGGCAACTTTAAGGGATCTATGCACTTGAATAGCAAGATCCCACTGTTCCTCCACATTGCCAAGAATCCTGTCTTTAATCCTATATTCAGCATTCGAGTTCAACCTTCCAAAATGCATCACTTCGTATTTATCCAGGTTGAACTCCATCTGCAATTTCTCAGCCCAGCTCTGTATCCTGTCAATGACATTCTGCAGCCCGCAATAGCCCTTGATACTATCAACAGCACCTGCAACCTTTATCATTGGCAAATTTACTAACCCACCCCTCAACCTCCTCATCCAAGTCATTTATAAATAACTACAAAGAGCAGAGCCTTGCGGACCCCACTGAACACTGACCTCCAGGCAGAATACTTTCCATCTACAACCATTGTCTGCCTTCTGTCAGCCAACCAATTCTGAATTCAGACAGCCAAATCTCCCCGTGTCCCATACTTCCTGACTTTATGAATGAGCCTACCATGTGGAACCTTATCAAATGCTTTGCTGAAGTCCATGTACACCACATCCACTGCTCTACCTTCATTGACCTGTCTCGTCACCTCCTCAAAGAACTCAATGAAGTTTGTGAGGCATGACCTGCCCCTCACAAAGCCATGCTGACTGCCTTTAATCACATTATGCTTTTCCAAATATAGTCATAAATCCTATCCCTCAATTCTTTCCAAAACCTTGCTGACCACAGACGTTAGACTGACTGGTCTGTAATTACCAGGGATTGCCCTATTCCCCTTCTTGGGAAGGGGAACAACATTCACCTCCTTCCAATCCTCTGTTACGACTGACGTGGAGAGTGAGGAAGCAAAGATCTTCGCCAACAGCTTAGCAAACTCCTTTTTCACTTCCCGGAACAACCAAGGATAAATCTTGTCTGGTCCTGGGGACTTATCAATCTTAATGTTTGCCAAAATTTCCAGCACATCAACTTCATCAATCTTGATCTGGTCAAGCCTGTTTCCCAGCTCTTCAAAGTTCTCATTCACAACAAGGTATCTTTCCTTAGTGAAAACAGAAGCAAAAAACTCATTTAGGGCTTCCCCCATCTGCTCAGACTCCACGCACAACTTCCCTACGCTATCCCTTCTCCATGATCATTTTTGTATTCCTCATGTATATGCCTTTGTGTTCTCCCTAACCCTTCCTGCCAAGCCTTTTTCATGCCCCCTCCTGGCTCTCCTCAGTCCATTTTTGAGCTCCTTCCTAGCAAGCCTGTAATCCTCAAGCTGTGCTAGACCCTTGCTGACTCCACCTTACATAAGCTGCCTTCTTCCTTTTGACGAGAAGCTCCTCGGTTCTAGTCAACCTAGGCGCTGGAACAAATTTATGCATCACTTGCAACAACTGCTCCTTAAACAAAGTCTCCACGCCTGTTGAGCCAGTCCGTGGAACAATTGCTCCCAGTCTGTACTTCCCAACTCCTGTCTGATAGCGTCATGATTTCCTTTTTCCCAATTAAATATTTTCCTGTGGTAAATACTCCTTTCCCTCTCCATGGTTATGGTAAATGAGAGACAGTTGTGGTCACTGTCAAACTGTTCCCCCATCACAAGATCTGACGGCCGGCCTGGCTCATTGCTGAGCACCAAATCCAAAAAGGCCTCTTCCCTCGTCAGCCTGTCTACATACTGAGTAAGGAACCCTTCCTCAACACACCGAACAAAAACGGCTCCATCCAAACCATTGGGACTAAGGAGGTTCCAATCAATATTGAGAAAGTTGAAGTCCACATAACAACAACCCTGCTATGTCTGCACTTTTCCAAAATCTGCTGGTCTATGAGTTCTTCAATCTCCCTACTGCTATTAGGGAGTATATAATGCTGAATGCAACAGGAGAAGAATGCATTGGAAGGATCTTAACATGGAAATAGATCCAAACCATTATCAAGCAAGAGAGAGAAAAAAATCTTAAGAATTAAAACGTCAATCGAACAAAGAACGGAAGTCTGAACCATCAGAGTAAATACTTTTGTTTCTCAAGCACAAAGCATTAAGCTTTGGCTCTATGATTGAACTAAATCAAAAGCAGATGAACTGGTCGTTAATTTCTTAGCTGTCAGTACTCTCTGTAAATTAAATATCACATTTTCCAACATTGATTGCATTCCAAAAAGACTTAAAAGCTTTGGATGTGAAAGGTGCTACATAGACTGACCTTCCCTTCACTTGAAAAAATAGCTTTCGCTTGCATTAGAATCAATACTTACAGCATCATAAATCAGTTCCACGGGTTGGGACTCAACACTTAGAAGTTGATCTGCTTTGCTTTCTTCTGGATTAATCTCAAAACACACATTCAGCAAAGACGACTCTGTTCCTCCAACAGAAGCCATGAGAGATGGAACTGTATTCTGCTGTTTCAAGCCTGTAACATACCAGTGTTCCAGTCGAGCCTCCACCCTGCAAAAGGGGACACAAGTGTGATTAGTTTTAGAAGGTAGCGATGTGGTTAGGTCAGACATGGCAAAAGTGTGCTCAGTGAGGTTCTGCAGAACACATTGGTGGGTGCATTATCCATTTGCCCTCCAGTGGCTGACAAATTGACAGCCCAGCCTTAACCAACTACCGCTGACATTCCAAATTAATACAGCAAAGCCCAGCTCCACCAACCAATTTAGTAGTTAAACAATATGGTGCCGATTTTTGTCTAATTACAACAGAAAACCCATCCACATTTATGTAGTTCTCCTTCCAAAGAAAATAAAAACATCTGCATTTAATGGGAAATTGTAAAGCATAGAGGTTCAATAATCAAAAATATTACAGTAACGTGCAACAATTTATTTACTTAACACAGCGATGAGAAATAAAACTCTTACTTCAGGCCTTTGGCTCCAGGACGTTGAAACACACTTGTACTCAGATCTATCATCTGCACATTGAGTATCTCTGGAACATTGGGTTCTTCTCGGATTGTGATGGAGGTAGCAACCAACTTGAAGCTAATCACATTTGCTACATACTGCAAAACATCAATAATAACAGGAAATGAAAACTCTTCAACTTCAACCTAACCTGTTCTCACTCTTATCAGAGACCAAAGTGAATAAACTTCATGCTATGACAGTGAACACACAATTGCTGGAACAGGATATTGACCAAATTTCAACAAAATGAGACCACTAAAAATGATAAAACCTCTTGTTCTATTACCAAATCACCATAGCTTTACCATTTCAAAATTAAAACTTTGGGATTTCATAGAACAAGACCTCAACATGCCTTAAAAAAATTGCAAGATGTGCAAGAGACAACACACAAAAATGCAAAGGAGAAAGAACAGATCCTAACTATTGGGAAATATACCAAGGACAGTGAAAAGTTCAACATTTACAACTCGAAAACAAGAACGGCCATTCCGTTGAAAAACAGTTGTTGTCAATGAAATAAGGAAGTGGCAAACATGTTGAGGTCAACATGCCAGACATGCAAATGAAATGAAGATTGCATCAATTTCAGGAACTGATCAACCTCCAGAAATATCCCAGGAGTTAAAGGAGGTCAAAATTGTCACAACTTTCACCTTCCAAAGTTGTCACAGTTTGGCAACTGTTCCTTTCAACTACAAGGTTCTGTTCATTATTCAGTTCCTTAAGAAAGGCCAAGTAAAGCAAGAAAACTATAGGCCTGTTAGTAAAACATCTGCTGTTAGCAAATTGGTGGATTCTACATTGAAGGACAGGGTGAATAAGGACCTTGAAACTTTTCAGTGAATCAGAATGCATTTATAATGATGGGTGGCAGCTGATTGAAATGACTGAATGTTTTGTAGAAGTGACTGAAGTATTGGTCATGGGCAAGTTCATGAATGCCATTTACATAGACTCCCAGAAGGCACCTGATAAAGTCCCTCATAGCAGACTGTTTGCTAAAGACTGTTCATGAAACTGAAGGCAACTTACTGACCTAGTCCAGAAACTGGCTAACTGACAGGGAACAAACAGTTGGAATAACGGACGAATATTCACATTGGCAAAATAGGACTAATGGAATCCCTAAAGGATTGTGTTAAGAGCCATACTCCTCAATGACTTAAAGTTTGGAATCGTAAATCATAGATCAGAAATTTTAAATATAACACTCAAAACAATGTTAATTAAGTTGTACCATTGTAAAAAGGCAGTGCCATCGTCTGGAAACAGACCCTTCAGTCCAACTTAGTCCACACCAACCATGTTCCCAAACTAAACTAGTCCCACCTGCCTGTGCTGAGCCCCTACCCCTTCCTATTCATGTACTCATCCAAATGTCTTTTAAACATTGTAACTATACCTGTACCCTCCATTTCCTCTGGAATTTCATTGCACACATGAACCACAAAAAAAGTTGCCCCTCATATCCTATTTAAATCTTTCCCTTCTCACCTGAAAAGTTTGACCTCTAGTTTTGAAAACCACCCCCATCTAAAAGACCTTGGCTTTTCACCTTCGAGATATTTATAATATCATGAAGGGGATTTATAAGGTCAACTCTCAATCTCCTATGCTCCAGTGAAAAAAAGTCCCAGCCTATTCAGCCTCTCCATAAACTCAGACCCTCCATTCCCGGCAGTTTTTGGGAGTTTTTTTTTTCGAACTAACTCCAGTTTAATAATATCCTTCCTATAATAGGGCAACCAGAACTACACAGAACATTCCAGAAGTGGCCTCACCAACATCCTGCCCAACCTCAACATGACATCTCAACTACAATGTTCAAAGGTCTGAGCAATGAAGGCAAGGGTGCATAATGCCTTCTGAACCTGTCTACCTCTGATGCAAGTTTCAAAGAATTATGTACCTGAACCCATAGGTCTCTGCTCTACAATACAACCTTGCCTTTATCCCAATTAAATTCCATCTGCCACCACTCAGTCCATTGACCCAATTGATCAAGATCTCATTGTAATCTGAGGTAATCTTCTTCACTGTCCATTATGCCACCAATGCATAAACTTTCCAACCGTGTCATGTTGTCATCCAAAGAGTTCATATAAATGACAAACACAAGTGGACCCAGTACTGATCCCTGTGGAATACCACTGGTTTATTGATAGATTTCAGTGAATGGGCTATGAAACAAAACTCTGGCAAAGGGAGGTCAATGTTTGCAAATGCAATCTAATCCACTTTGGAACTAAAAAGGGAAATAAAAACTTTGTAAATTCTGAAAAGCTGGAAACTAATAGAGGTCAAAAGAGGATCAAGTGCATGACCAATTAAAATGTAATGAGTAGTCAGAGAAAATAACCAAAAAGGTTGATGGAATGTGTGCCATTCTATCTCAATAGAGTAGAAAGCCATGCTTCAATTATACAAAACCATAATCAACCTCATCTGGAGTATCTAGCGTAATACTGAGCAACGAAACATATACTGGCCTTGAATGTAATACTGAGTAGATTCATTGAAAGGAAAGCTGGATTCTAAAGGTTGTGTCACGAGGAGAGATTACACAAAATAGATTAGTGTTTCTTGAAAATTGAAAGTATAAGGGATAACTGAGGGAGATGGGAAGGAAGGTATGTTAAGCTGTGCGTCAGGTAGTCCAAGTAGGGGACAGAAGTCAAGCAGATGGAGGTGGGGGAGGAGCACTTGGTGCTGAGATGTCAAGTACTAAGCAGGGTTCGGGGAAGACCACAATCGGACTAAATCAACCTGTTCTTATCAGTACACTAAGAAAACCAGAATTAGACTGAGAGGAGTCAGGAGGGGTTCCCAAAGTGGAGTGGGTTAAGAGTTGCCTGAATGAGATTCCAGGATCCCAATGATTCCATTGTTGAGGGAAGTATGTGCTGAACAAGAATTTATTTTCGAAAAAAAATTGACTGAAAAATTTTGAATTCTGTTAAAAGTCATTGACCAATTATAATTATGTATTGCTGTCAATGAAATATACAGTCAATTCCCCAATCCAACAGCATAATCAGATTATACTAGTGAGATCTCAGAAATCATAGACAAGAGAATTCCTTCAAGTATCATTTCTGCCCTGGCAATGTTGGATCATCCAAACAGCTGTTATTCAAAGTTTATCGATGTACTATTTTGTTACATTTAATTAAGAAAATTAGGCACCTCTTTGGGCAAGGTCAGGTTGTGGGAGCTCTCACTGTATCCAATAGCAGTGTACAGCTTGGTCTTTTCTTCAGCTGTCATAAGGTCATTAATACCTGGTTAAATCCAATCAAAGAAATATGAGCAAATTCTGAGCCATACAAAGAATACTGAAAGCTTCTGAGACTTCAAACTAAAATTCTGTAACAGAGAAACATTGATAAGAAATGCACATTTAGTATGTTATAGTGTCCATCAAGTCCACAGATTTTCAAGCATTGATAGAGCAGTTACTTTTGCACATAAACACCAATTTTAATTTAGTGAGATGAAATGAGAGATTTTTATATAAAAAGTTTCAATCAAAGTTAGAGCTTGGATTTCAAACAAGTGGTATAGCTTAACAATAAAGACAAGATCAGCATGTCTTTACAGAACCAATATCTAAACGCAATACATGACAAAGAGTGGATGATCCTTTACAGTGCCCTTGATCATGCACAAGACAAACTTTGAACTATACCTGCTGCAAGAAGCCAAAAGTAAAAACAACGATGAAAGTGGATTTCTTTACCCTGCAACAGTTCAACTCTGACAAGTTGCTTGGTTTTATAATGGACTGTTTGAAAGGCAGCAAAATGATTGGGTCAGTTGGCTTCAGTGGTGTACTTACACAACCTCTCAGCGAGGACAAAAACACTCCAAACAGAAAAAGTAACCATTTTGCGCTGACTACTATTCTTCAGGGTTCTGGCAGGACTTGAAATTTTAACCTTATTTCACTCTCTACAAATGATGCTAATTTAGTATTTCAAGCATTTTCAGTACTTATTTCAAATTATTACACTTATTAAATTATCATGGATTATTATCAAATTATTAATTATTACCACAGTTTATCATGGATATTTCACTAACTTTCTGGAACTGATTTTTCTTCCTCTTCACCCTTCTTCTTGGACTCTTTTCTTCCCCAAAATCCACGGAACCAACCCCCACTCTGCTTCTCTGATCCCTTCTTCCCCAGCATCTTATGTCCTGATCTGATGACCTGGAAACACAAGAAAACATTTTGTGAGTAGGACATTAAAATCTAGAATAAATCACTCAAAGTTTCACAATCAGAGTTACCTCCACATGTGCCTGTTGTCTCGCTAATGTGATGTTGAAAATATCCAGTGATTTCTCCAGGTTCTGAGAAGAATACAAAATAAATTGATAAGTGCACAATAAGAAATACATATAAAGCAGCAGAGCATTTTAAAATATAATGACAAGTTCTTGCTGAATGGATGGAACCTCTGAAGAATTGAGTCCTCCTCATGCACTAACTCACATTCACCCCTGAAGAAACACCGCAAACACAATGTGTTGTCATTTTACCTTCATATTGTCTTGGAGATTGTGCATGTACAAATTGGTTGTTGCATACGCCCAAATTACAACAATTGCAACATATCCTGGTCTCAATATTAAAAAAGGACATAGTACCACTTAGGAAGATACTAGCTCGATTTGAGAGATGATGCCAAAACTTAAGATTGCAACTAACAATAAAAATTGAACAGTAAAAAGTCTCTTTTCTCAGAATTGTCAGTTGAGCTGATTGAAATCTTTGTCAAAGGACTTAATAGGGTCAAAGAGAAAGGTTTTCATTTTATTTACTAACCTATATGGATCTTTATCGAAAACCTGAAAAGCCAAATACACCACACTCACTGCTTTCCACTTATTCACCTGCATGTACATCCTCCAAAAGCTCAGTCTTCCCATTATTTACGAAGTGTACAGTTATCACATACTTCACATTTGATTCCAACACCTTCCCTGCCCCGATATAAGACTAATAGGACTGTTATTGAGTTTTCACTCTTTTCTCTCCGTAGTCTACAGGGATAATTCCAGAATCTGAACAATTTTGTAAGACAGTCGTCAATGCATCCACTATCTCTACAGTCAACCCTTCAACACCTTGGGACTAAAGCATGAAGTCCAGGGGATTCATGCTTCTTGCCACTTGACTTCCATAAAGTATGGTCCATTCTTTATCAGTTTGAGTCTTTGATTGTTGAATTCTAAATATTTGAGGAGAAAGTGAGGTCTGCAGATGCTGGAGATCAGAGCTGGAAATGTGTTGCTGGAAAAGCGCAGCAGGTCAGGCAGCATCCAGGGAACAGGAGAATCGACGTTTCGGGCATAAGCCCTTCTTCAGGAATGAGGAAAGGAATTCTAATTCTAATTTAGAATTAGAATTCTAAATATTACCAATCCTCGGGTTTACAACCTTATGCCAAGTCCTACGGCAACTTGACAACACTGCAATCTTTGTTATCTCTTATTTGCCAGAGCTTAATCACTTTCCGTGTCAGGCTTTGTTCTCATAGGAATATATTTTTGTTGTAATCCATGTTGATAATTCTTGAATTGAAAGCCATAATCTCATATCCTCATACATTTCAATGTAGTTTTCCAGTCTCTCATAGCCAACCTGCCTCTTACCTTCTATTTCCTTTATTTAGATTCAAGATTTGAATGCTGATTGAACGACATCACTTTCAGAGCAAATGTAAAATTCTAGCATATCTTCACTTTTCCTTAAAAGTTTCTTTTAACAATAAGATTAACAACTAGGCCTTCACCACTGTACAATGCGAGACCAAAGAATTGTTCTCTATTTGATTTACCAACAGTACTGATCAGAAAGCCCATCTTTTACACAAACCAGGAATTGTGTGGGATAAGGAGAAGAAATTTCTTTTCTTTAATTTTTTTCATTTTTCTTCCACAGAGAGCAAAAGAGGTTGTTTAGATAGATGTCATGACCCCAACTGCCAAATTAATGCTACAATCTGGCTCGGGGCTAGTAACTTTTCATTTTCAAGTGATCAAACAGCGAGATCCAGGGACTTACTGAGAGAACTAAGCCACAAGATTTCACAGTCACAAGTGTGGTGCTGGAAAAGCACAGGTGGTCAAGCAGCATCAGAGGAGCAGGAGAATGGGCGTTTTGGACATGAGCCCTTCATTAGAAATAACACTTGTGGGTCGGGAGGCTGAGAGATAAATGGGAGCTGGGTGGGGCTGGGGGCAAGGTAGCTGAGAATTGCAATAGGTAGATAAAGGTGGGGGAGAAGGCGGTATATGTCAGAGGAGAAGGTGGAGCTGATTGATAGGAAAGACAATGGATAGATCAAGTTTTGAACAACCATGAACTTTACTGTATTACTGTTGTAATGCTGCAATGTGCTAAACATGTATAACTTACTTCTAACACCCAGGGTTAACATGTGGAAAGTCAATAATAGATTGTGATCAGACATCCTAAAGCACACACCAAACAGCAAATGAGATCAAACCAGATCCCATAGATTTCTCAGCAATTCTCATCAGTCATTAAATGACATGTTAGGCCATCAAATCTCACCCGAATTTCACAAGGGATAACAATTCTTCATTTTCGCCAAGTTGGCCTTGAGGAGCTTTCTCAAGAGCTATTCCATCATGGACTGCCTCAGCAACAGCTCTGGTTCAAGTCAAATCACTATCCTTTCCACAGTCTACACCCTCCGGACTCCGGAAACCACCTTCCACTACTTATTCATAGGCTCAACGCTAGCTTTCCCAAACTATAACCACTCTTGAACATATTTCTGAGCTCCAAGCTAGTCCCTTGTATCAAGCAAATACTGCTCAGGAGTTTTTCAATCCCCAGGATCTCAGCTGCACCAGATGCTTGCAGGCTTCTTTTAAGCTTCTCACTGCTTCCTCCAATCGCAGACACCAACAACCTTCCAATTTTCTCAGCTCCAACACTTAACTGTCAACTAATTCCCAGAACTTCTCAGAGTTATAACTCCTCAGAACAATTCAATTATTCTTGACTCCTCACCAAGTCCCCTATATATAATCCATGTAGTTCAACTGCCTTCCCAGCAGTACCGCTGACTGAAGCATTCCTAACTTGGAGTCTACAGTCACAGAGAAGAACAGCACGGAAACAGACCCTTTGGTCCAATTCTTCCATGCCAACCAGATATCCTAAATTAATCTAGTCCCATTTGTCAGCACTTGGCCCATACCCCACTAAATGTTTGCTATACATATAGCCATCCAGGTGCCTTTTACAGGTTGTAATTGTACCAGTCTCCACCACCTCCTCTGGCAGCTCATTCCATACATGCACCACTCTACATGAAAAAGTTGTCCCTTATATCCCTTTTAAAATCTTTCCCCTCTCACCCGAAAACTATGCCCTCTAGTTCTGGATTCCCCCACTGCAGGGGAAAAGACCTTGTCTATTTACCCTATCCATGCCTCATGATTTAAAAAATCTCTATACAGTCACCCCGCAGCCTCCAACACTGCTGTGAAAACTGCCTCCGTCTATTCGCCCTCTCCCTAAAAGCTCAAACCCTCCAACATCCTTTTCTGAACCCTTTCAAGTTTCACAACATCCTTACTTCTGTCAGTTCCTTTCTCCAACTTAGTGTAATCTTTGAACTGTTGACCCCAAACCATGCAATAAGCTTCCACCCTATTACTGCGTATAATTGAAATGTTGCTACCTGGCAACTCTTGGATTCCTTTCAGAAATGTTATGAGCTAGGGATTTCTGGCTTGCTTATTAGAAAAATGGATAGAGGATTTCAATGCACAGATGTTGATCTACAAAGGTGTACAATGATAGATGTGCAGACAAGAAAATGAGTTAAGACCACAATCAAATCAGTCTTCATCCTCCTGACCTTGTTCAAATTGTTTTAAAAATTAGTTTTACCTGAAGTTGTTTCAATACTTCTTCAGAAAGTTTGGTCTGTGTCAGTTTGTTTTTATAAGCCACTTTGTAAGCCTTCAGATTTTGCCTGTGACTTTTAATGTTGCCCCAGGACCACATGCGATATCTTCTTCGGACATGAACTTGCAGAATTCCTGTAACTGCATATTTCCACCTAGGAAAAGAAAACTTACTAATTTATGGGTAAAAAAATTGCGTTTCCTTGGTAAAAGTGCCACAGAAAACAATGAATTAGCAAAGCAAATCACAACAGCATTGAGACAGCATGCCAGAATGGATTCTTGTATAAATGGTTTTCATGCTTTTCTCCAACTGCATTGAGTGAGAAGGAGGGATTTTCTTTCTAGCGTACTGCATACACTGTGCCAAATGCACTAGCACAGACACTGACCAACAATGCTGCACCTCCAGTGACACAATCATTCAAATGAGCTGTTAAATCCAGTGCACCTCAGTCCTCAAGTTTGTTCGCATTCTGTTTTCCAATAAGGAAACAGAAATAACTAAAAAAAAAGTCTAATTTCATCCTGTAAAGAATTTACTTAATTATTTACCCAAATGTAAAGATATAACTAAATGAACTCAGTTATGATTCTTGATTAGTTACCTTGTTAAACAATAAAAAATATCCACCACTTCCAAAAGCAAACCAGCAACACATGGTCCTTCCAACACTATGTTGCCCTTTAAATCATTGCATATAGCACTCATGCCTGAGTCAGAAGGTTCAAGGCTCACACAACAGAGACTTCAGCACATAATACAGGTGAGCTGGCAAATTAGTGCAATATCACCGGAGTGCTGGACCTCCTGAAGTATACATTTTTAGATGAAACATAAAACTAAAGGTGCCTGAGCCTTCCAAGGGATGGACAGGGTCTTATGGCACCACTTTAAATAGAGAGCAGGGGCCATGTCAACATCACTTAAAACAGACTTGGGCACATGTTGAATTGATGTTCCAGGAAGTGGACTATAATGTTCCTGCATTGCAACAGCAACTTTTATCCAATAGCTGTGAAGTGCTGTGGAATGCCAAAAGCACGACAGAGATGCCAAGTTCTCTTTCATTTTTGGATGAAAAGGAAGTGTACAGATTTCATTACATGTGCACATGATACATGTAAAAATGGACATCTAAGTTTGGCTAATGGCTGTAAATGCACCATTGGCTGTGCTCAGACTATTCTGCAGATTAAACCTGTGATTTCTCCCTATAAGAGTTCTCAAATCTCCAGAAAGCGCTGGGTTATAGCCTCGGGGCAAGATTTGTAATATAGGTTAGGTGGCAAGGGCTGAGAAGTAGAAAAGGAGAAAGGTGATGTCAAATTAAATGCGCACTATTTATCCATAATGTTCAAATAAACTTACCATTTACTGGCATTTTTATGAAGAGGTACATTGGGCTTATATTTTCTGTAAGGAGCGTTTCTAACCATATAGTCCACAGATTCCAACAGATCTATAATACTGAGATACTGGAAACATAAACAATTGTCAGTCCGCACATATATAGAGTCTGTCTGTATTTCAAATTCACTCTCACAGCGTTGATCAGAGAGACAAATTTATATCATAATATTTTAGTAAAGCCACAATTTGGCATTGAGATTGACCTATAAAAAAGTTAGTTGCCTAGAAAATCCTGGACTTGGAAATCAGAGAATAAAAAGTGATCAAATTAATTGTGTTAATTCATGTTCAAGATCTTTGCACATTCCTTAAAATGTGGAGTCCAGTACTGATCAGAATATGCTCAAGGTGGGGCCAAATCAATGATTCTGAACTGGGTGGTTAGGTCATTCTTACACAAATCCTGAATGCCAGACTAAGCAGAAGAACAGTCGAACTTCTGCCAATTACCTTTTCAGTCAGCGTGGTGTGCAAGAATGAAAACTGAAGAAATATTTTAAGTAACTTGCAGTAATGAGAATGTATGAAAAACATCAGCACTTTACTTCATCCTCCAACTTAAAAGTAACATGAAAGCAGAGAAAGATGATATGATGCAGATTTTTAAGTCTATTAAAGACACAGATCAATTAACATTTTGTTTAGTTAAAAATCACAGCACCGGGTTATAGTCCAACAGGTTTATTTCAAAGTACGAGCTTTCACAGCACTGATCCTTCATCAGGTAGCTAAGGAGTTGGATCATAAGACAGAATTTAGAGCAAAAGATGAAAGTGTCATGCAACGGAAATGATATATTGAACAAACCCATATTGCTGTTAAGTCTTTCATCTTTTAGAAAGAGTTACAGGTTTCGGTTCATTGATATGTATATCTCAGAACTTCTTTCAAGTCACATTCTCAAGCTACTTAAGGTTTCACAAAAAAAAGGGACATCGCAGCTCAGACAATGCATTAAAGGAGTGAGGTTAGAGTCTGTCTGTATCCCAATCTAGAGGCAGACTGGTTGTATTTCCAAAGTGGGAATTTATAAAATGTTACATGGATTGACTACATGTAGGCTCCCAAGCACTGAGGATGTCACCTAGACAGGGGACAAAACGTCTGCAACACAAATTCCCAGCTCGGCGAACAGAACCACAACAACGAGCAACCGAGCTACAAATCTTCTCACAAACTTTGGATTGACTACAGATTGTGAGTTTTTGAACGAAATATAACATATCCACAAGTAAAATTCTGCAAACGCAACTTCATCCAAGGAGAGGGAGGGAGGAAGGAGAGGGAGGGAGGGAGGAAGGAGAGGGAGGGAGGGAGGGAAGGAGAGGGAGGGAGGGAGGGAAGGAGAGGGAGGGAGGGAGGGAAGGAGAGGGAGGGAGGGAGGGAAGGAGAGGGAGGGAGGGAGGGAAGGAGAGGGAGGGAGGGAGGAAGGAGAGGGAGGGAGGGAGGGAGGAAGGAGAGGGAGGGAGGGAGGAAGGAGAGGGAGGGAGGGAGGAAGGAGAGGGAGGAAGGAAGGAGAGGGAGGAAGGAAGGAGAGGGAAGAAGGAAGGAGAGGGAAGAAGGAAGGAGAGGGAAGAAGGAAGGAGAGGGAAGAAGGAAGGAGAGGGAAGAAGGAAGGAGAGGGAAGAAGGAAGGAGAGAGAAGAAGGAAGGAGAGAGAAGAAGGAAGGAGAGAGAAGAAGGAAGGAGAGAGAAGAAGGAAGGAGAGAGAAGGAGAGGGAGAAAATGGATGAGAGATAAACATTGGGAATGCATGTGACAGTGTGTGCTTGATCGAGTATGTAAGAGAGTCTGACCGAATATTCAGCCTGAGAGAGGGTGTCTTCATTGGTTTGATAGTGTGTGCGTGTGCGGCCAGGGAGAGGGATCGAGGTGGGGTGGGTGAACCAGGGAGAGAGCGCGAGAGAGAATATGGATGCGCAGAGGTTTTATTTTCCCCAGGAGTTAACTTTCAGAATGGAATTTCAGAAGAAGCAATGAAGCCTGATTGGTGACTGTCCGTCAAGACGGAATTAGGAAGAAAATAATCAGGGTAGCTGCAAGGCCTAGACAAATCATTCTGCAAAATAACAAGTGCAAATACATCTGGGACCTTGTCACATTTTCATGTATATACTTCTGATGACGAGTCTGGATCGCCTTTTTTGAGCTCCTGGAATCATGTTAGAAGTGGGGACAAAGGGTATTGAAGTTATTACATTCGGCTGCAACTAGCCAAGGAGGATGGAGGCAAGCACATATAGATCTGGCACTTTTTGTGATATCATACCATGGTTATAGGTGCATTTACATTATAGCAGTGTTAACATATACTTGCATATTACATTACATATAATACATAATTTTTGCGTAACTATATTATTAAAGCAGGACTGTATGATTCCATTAGAGCACTGCTATCACAGTCCTTCATGTCAAGTTACATTTGAAAAATCACAATGGCAACTCTTAGGAAAATAACTTTTTTGTTACATGCAGTCTCAATTGATTTCTCAATTTTTCAGCATCTTCCATCTTGCTTTTCAAGTTCCCAGAAAACTTTGGTGGAAATGTCAAACAGCAGCAAAGCTGATGAACACAATCTTACCTGCGGTTTTGTCATTTCTATGTCAATGCTCTGTACTTCCATGTCCAGATTTATTTTGGGTGAATTCAATTCAGCTTCAGCAGAAGGATTGATGCAAAGTTTTGCAGACGCCGATATAGGCTTAAAAACTTTAACACAAAACACAACACTCAGTATTACTATCTACTTAGATGCATTGTTTTTAAGTAAAATGAACTGACTTTGACTTAAAAGCAATTTCTTCATTTAATGTTTCAGCTTTCAATTTTAGAAATCCTACATGGACAGATTCAATTGTATAATAAAGCCCATTTTCCTACAGTGTATTTGAGATTACTGTGTGTCACTGTACTTGTCATGTGAAATGACAAGAGAAATTCAAATTCAAACTCAAATAATCAAAACTAAAGTTATTTCTGTCCTTTGAATGAGCTTCTCAAATTGCAATTGGGACCTAAATAGAAAGTATAAAGACCAGTCTAAGCATTTGTTTATATTGGTTCTGCATGTGTCCTGCACTATGTCTTAAATACCACTTCAACGGATATTATTGCAAGCAAGAATTTTTTTAAAATTGTAATTGAACAAAGTGTGTCCAGGTCGACCACTCTTCCAGATACATGGAAAAATCACAACAGTCCTATGCTTTAAAGAGAACAATCCCAACTTCTCTAGTCTCTCCACATTAATAGCTCTGATCCTTGGGACCATTTCAATAAATCTGCTCAGCACATCTTGACATTGAGCCTGAAGTGTGGCGCCCAGAAACGAACAGAATATTTCAATTAGGAAGAAACTAGTAAATCATAAATGTTTCGCGTAATTCCTTGCCTTTGTACTCTGTACTTACATTTGTAAAATCTCCATGGGTTCCTTATGCAAAATTTAACCAGCCCCATACAATCCAGACCTCTTAACTCCAAAGTATTGCTGTACCACTTGGTTCATATTTTCTCTCCTCAGTCAAATATATCCCATTTAAAGAAACGTACAAAGGCTCTTTTGGAAGCACCTTTCAAACCTATGATCTCTAGCACCTAGAGGACAGAAGCAGCAGTTGCACAGGTTCACCAGCACCTGCAAGTTCTTCTGCATGCCACACACCATCCTGACTTGAAAGGATATTCATTCCCGCACTGTCACTGTCAAAATCCTAGAATGCACAGCATGGACTGCAGCTGTTTCAAGGCAGCAGCTCAATAACTACCTTCTCAAGTGTAATTACATACAGTAACAGATGCTGGTCTAGCCAGCAATCCTCACATTTGGGGACTTTTTTTTTTAAAAATGTATTGCTTTATAATTCTCTACATCAAATTTCATCTGCCAGGTCCATCCCATTTTAGCAATGTCTCTCTCTTCCTGAAATCTAACTAGCTTCCTCATGGTTTCCTACATTTCCAAGTTCCATGTAATCTGCAATGTTTGAAATAAAGCTCTCTATGCTCCAATTCATATCATTACTATTATTTATCTACATGCATCAAATTCAATGGTACAGACACGGATTCGCAAGACAAGTGCGATTTGATCAGTTATCTTAGAAAATTCTCATTTGTCAGCCTTAACTACTACCTCAGCAATATCCCCTTCTCCAACTTATTCCCTGTGGACTCAAATTGAAATTTAACTCCACCACGTTTCAGACTCTCACACAATTTAAGTAATACCAAAATATTCAGTATTTCTCAAACTGCTGTGTCCACCACATTAATCCATATATCATGTCCTGGTGATAAATCATCCTATGATTTAACAAAAATGTTTTTTTCTTCTTTCCAGGTGAGATGAATCATAAACTTTAAAAATTCTTGGATACCAATACCCATCCGTTAATTCAATCTCAACCTTTACCATTATTCACAATACCCTCTGCATTTTCCCTCTCTGAACATATACAATCTGCCTTTAGCTTCATTTCCTCATGGATTTCTCAATTAATTTCAACCTCAGCATGATAATGAGCACTTAGGCCTTCATCTTTACTTCTGCAACCACTCCTTTGGCCTGCAGTCTATTCCTGACTCATGAATCCTTTCACATGTTCCTCAGTATTCTTCCACCATCCTCTAGCCCTTTATCCTCCCTAAATCCTTCCACTCTCTTTACTAACAATACAATCAGTACAAAAATAAGTTCAAAGGATACAGGGAGTCTGCAAAGGCACACAGATGATGCAAGTGACTGGGCAAAAATATGTGCGTGGAGTACGGTGCTGGGATTATCCACTTTGGTAGATAAAATAGAAACAGTTATTTAAATGGAGGGGAGGTAGAATGATGTGATACGGAGGTGCTTGGGAGTTCTTAAATGTGAATCACAAGAAGTTACTATGTTGGAGAGGCAAATGTTAAATTGGTCCTTATTGGAAAATAGACAGATTAGCATATTAGGAAAGTCAACACACAACTATTCAGGGCACTGGCAAGACTGAGCCTTAAGTACTGTACATAGTCGAAGAGTGTGGAGCTGGAAAAGTACAGCCGGTCAGGCAGCATCCTAGGAGCAGGAAAATCGATGTTTCGAGCACAAGGAATGAGGGGGTGGCCCAAGTGAGCTGAGAGATAAACGGGAGGGAGGTGGGGCTGGGGGGAATACTGTATATTGTTCTGGTTTCCTTACTTAAGGAGGGATTCACTTGTATTGGAAGCAATCCAAAGATGGTTGACTTGACTGACTAGAGAGGCTGAGGGAATTTTCTTGGGAAAAGAAAGTTGAAATTTAGATCTTCGACATGTCAGTTAACACTAAGGAGGCTTGACAGTCTGCTTTTCCTTCAGCATACAAATCCAAATTTCAATAAGGTAACTCGCATCACCACTACCTTCTCAGAGCAGTTCTGGATGGGCAACAAATACTGACATTTTTAGAAACATCTACACTCCAAGAATGAATTTTTAAAAAATAGTTGAGTGGAATTTCACAGTTCCTGCATATACAAAACAAATGAAATAAGAAGCCTTTCAAAAACAAAGAGTTCCAGTCTCAACTGCAATAGGGTTTTACATTTTTGTAAACATATTCTACAAGTACTCAAGTAGGAACAGGCGACAGTAACTAATGCAATGATAACACTTACTGTAATCATGACTTTTGGGTTCATTAGCACTTGAAGCTATCCCTTCTTTTAGCTGCAACTATTAGACAAAAATCAAGATTATAATGATGAAGCAGTTAGAGAAACAAAAAAAATTTAAACAATACTGCCCAATTTGTGATCAATATATTTTCCTGAAATATCTGTAAAATGGAGGTCTGCTCAAGGAGTGAGATACTCGATTTAAATGTCACACAGTCATAAAATATTGCTTACAGCATGGCAAAATGCTCCATGAAGAACAATGGGGCATTTTTAGAGATTTACCAGTGCTACTTAAATACAAGCTAGCATGACATTTGCTCAAACGTGATGTATGCAGTAATATATTACCTAAAAGACACCAAATCTGAGGGGAGTCCATTTACTATAGGCAAGTATCCATTTCGCCTGGACAATATTTATCTGCTTTTTTTTTAAATACAGGAGAGATAGCGGCCTAGTGGTAAATCAGGGATGAGGACTTGTTCAAATCCCACCACAACAGCTGGTGAAATTTAAATTCAAGTACTAAAATCTGGAATTGAAAGATAGTTTCATGGTCAATAAAAACCCATCTGGCCCACTGATGTCCTTTAAGGAAGGAAATCTATCATCTTTATCTGGTCTGTCCCATGTGAGACTCAGATCCTTCCTTAATTAAAAGCAAGAAAAATAAAATGCACCTAACTCACTTTCTACAACCAATGAAAAAGGAGTTATATTCTCTTCCATCCCTTTAAAATTAGCCTATTATCAGTCTAGTGGCTCGTAGAGTTATCACAGCACATGTACCATTTACAAAATACAATGATTTGTAACTGGAGACAGAAATGCACAGAAATCTAGAAGATCATTCCATTGATATATATCAGGCAAACCAAATTCAATGTAATTGCAATAAGATATACATAAGCGTTGTGAATGAGATTATAGGGGACATGGTAAGTTTGAAGAGGATACCAAAATTGGTGATATAGTGGACAGTGAAGGTTATCGAAGAATGCAAAGGGATCTTGAACAACTGGGCCAACAGGCCTAGGAATGGTAGATGGAATTTAATTTAGATAAGAGTGAGGTGTTGCATTTTGGAAAGACAAACCAGGGCAGGACTTATACAATTAATGGCAGAGTTGTCAAACAGAGAGATCCAGGGATTCAGGTACAGAGATCCTTGAAAGTGGTGTCACAGTTAGATAGGGTGGTGAAGGCATTTGGCACGCCTGTCTTCTTTGGTCACAGCACCGAATACAGGAGTTGGGACATGACGTCACAAGACATTGGTAAAATCAAATGTGGAGTACTGCATACAATTCAGGACGCCTTGCTAGAGGAAGGATGTTATTAAACTGGAATGGGTAAAAAATGATTCACAAGTATGTTCCAGAGACTGCAGGATTTGGGTTATAAGGAGAGGCTGGAAAGGTTGGGACTTCTTTCCCTTGAGCATAGGAGGCTGAGGAGTGACCTCAGACATTTATAAAATCATGAAGGGCATAGATAAAGTGAATAGCCAAGGTCTTTTCCCCAGGGTAGGGGAGTCCAAAACTGAACATCATAGGTTTAAGGCAAGGGGAGAAAAATTTTAAAAGGGACCTGTAGGGCAACTTTTGCCTCACAGAGGGTGGTACGTGTATAGAACGAGCTGCCAAAACAAATGGCAGGAGTACAATTACCACAGTTTTTAAAAAAAACACTTGAACAGCTACATGGATAGGAAACGTTTAGAAGGAGACTGGCCAAACACCGGCAAATGGTTACACTTCAGTTGAGGAAACCTGGTCAGCATGGAGGAGTTGGGATGAAGGGTCTGTTTACATGCTGTTTGACTCAGTAATTTGTGGGCGGCACGGTGGCACAGTGGTTAGCACTGCTGCCTCACAGCGCCTGAGACCCGGGTTCACTTCCCGCCTCAGGCGACTGACTGTGTGGAGTTTGCCCGTTCTCCCCGTGTCTGCGTGGGTTTCCTCCGGGTGCTCCGGTTTCCTCCCACAGTCACAAAGATGTGCAGGGTCAGGTGAATTGGCCATGCTAAATTGCCCGTAGTGTTAGGTAACGGGTAAATGTAGGGGTATGGGTGGGTTTCGCTTCGGTGGGTCGGTGGGGACTTGTTGGGCCGAAGGGCCTGTTTCCACACTGTAATGTAATCTAATCTAATCTAATGTAATCTAATCTAAAAAAATAACAAGATGGGCAGAAATATCAATACGCAGGTTAATGCAGATTCATTAATAAAGCAATGTAGTGAGAGAAAGGCAAAACAAATTCATTGTTTACTAAAGCAAATAGGGCAGTGTGCAACTACAACAAGGAAACCGAAGTAACTCTGAGGAAGTATCGGAAAAGATACAGCATAAATTCCAGATGTAATTTGTACTCGTGCTTTGCACGGACAGACAATCAGATCTGGAACACTGGTTACATTTCTGGTCACTGTAACCCCAAGCATTGGCAGCAACATGAAAAAAGGTAGCCAAACCGATACCTTACTGAACACATCTGAACAAAGAGAAGTTGAAGAAACTGGAATTGCCATTTCTGAAGGCAGCTCAGATGATTTTTCAACAAATATTTCCCTGGCTTTCATCTCTGAGGAATGGCAGCAAGATGTTTCATGGGTCAAAGGAAGGAAATGAAGGAAAGTACAAAATCTCATATGGGATTGTGCCATGACAATTCACAAATGAAACTATTATAAACACTCAATTCTTCCAAGTCAGTGACACAAATACATACCAAGATTTGCTCCCTCGTGTTTTTGCACAACAGCAAGCTGTTCACATTCCAATAAGCACAAAGGCAATCTAAGCGGACAAGCTGAAGAACAAACAGCTGTGATTACTCCCAAAGTAAAACAGCTTTGAAGTTAAATTCACAAAAAAAATTCAAGGATTACATCATCACGATTGCAAGCAATCAATATTTTATAATCACAACACGAGTGACCTTACATCCCCATTTAAATACGTGAACAATTTTGGTCAAACAAGGTTTGTAGCATTACTCCAAAACACTTTGTAAACATCTCTTCAACCCCACCTGGCTCATTGCCGAAGGCAGTGACTCGAACTACTGTCATGTTCAGGGAATCATTAGTATAAGAGGCTACCATTTGGGTCATTTGCCTGTGCCATTGTAACATCAGAGAAGCTATTATCTTACATTTAAAAAAAGTACAGATCTTCAAAGTCTGAGGGAAACAAATCATGTTTATGTTCAAATCAGGTATCTGTGGAGTTTTCATGATAGACGAAGCATCAATTCAGTTTATTTTTGCTTGGTGTGCTGTTTCAATCCTACTTTTCCTGCACTTTCTTCATTTCACCTTCAAGTTGCCATGCAATTCCATTCAAGATGTGGTCAGTTTATATTTGACAAACAGTGTTGTACTGACCCTCTCATACCAAAAATGTTCCCTTCATTTTTCCAAGTGATAATCTTCAGCCTTTCCTCTATTTGTTCACAGTCAAAAAGTGTGGCGCTGGAAAGGCAACATTGGAGGAAGAGTCGACGTGTTGAGCATTAGCGCTTCATCAGGAGGGCTTACCAACCAGTGGAAACAATCTTTCATTCTTACTCTTCCAAAACCTTGTATGATCGTGTTTTCAGGATCACAGCACCCTTATTAACCTTTTATGTTTTGAGAGATAAGTGACACTGCCCAGAACCTTTATTCACACCGATATCCTTACTTCCAAATTATTTTCCTGATTCACACCACAAGATAAAGGAGCAGACTAAGGCCAATCAACACTGTTCCACCATTCAATCATGGCTGATATGTTTCTAAACCCCATTCTCCTGCCTTGATCCCCTCACTCATAATGATCCTATCTCTGTCTTAAATGCATTCCATGACTTAGCCTCCACAGCCTTCCATAACAATGAGTTCTATAGATTCACCATCCTCTGGCTGAAGAAATTCCTCCTCATCTCAGGTCTAAAAGGCTGTCCCTTAATTCTGAAGCTGTGCCTTCAGGTCGTAGTTTCTCTTACTAGTGAAAGCACCTTTTCCACTTCCACTCTTTAGATTTGCAGAATTCTGCAAGTTCCAATCAGATTCCCCCTGCTTATACTTTTAAGCTCCATTGAGGACAGGCCCAAAGTTCTCAACGACACCTGATATGACAAAGTTCTTCATCCCCAGGAGGATTTTTTTCAACCTCCTCTGAACCGCCCTCCAAGACCAGCACATTCTTCCTCAGATTCAGGAGGGAAAACTGCTCACACTCTTCCAAATGTTGTCTGACCAGACCTTTATAAAGTCTCAGAAGTTCATCTTGTATTCTAGCCCTCTTGAAATGATTGCTAACATAGGAGTTGGGAAGCCAAATACAAACTGAACCTACACGTTAACAGAATCCTGAACTAGGATTCGCAAGCCCCTCTGCACTTCCGATTTCCAAAGCCTTTCTCCATTTAAAAATAGTTTATACCTCTATTCTTCCTACAAAGAGCATAACCTCAATTTCCCACATTGCATTCCATCTGCCATTTCTTTGCCGACTCTCCTAGCCTGTTGATTCTGCAGCTTTCCCGCTTCTTCAACACCATCTGTCCCTCCACCCTCCTTTGTTGCATCTGCAAACTTAGCAACAATGCGCTCAGTTCCTTTATCCAGATCATTCAGAGTCTCAGAGTCATAGAGATGTACAGCAAGGAAACACACTCTTCAGTCCAAAGCATCCTCGCCAACCAGATATCCTAACCTAATCTAGTCCCATTTGCCAGCACTTGGCCCGTATCCCTTGAAACCCTTTCTATTCATATAACTGTCCAGATGTCTTTTAAAACGTTGTAATTGTACAAGCCACCACCACTTCCTCTGACAGCCCATTCCATAATGCACTAACTCTTGCATGAAAAAGTTGCCCCTTAGGTCTCTTAAATTCCCCCCCCCCCCCCCCAACCCTCTATGTATAACATTAATAGTTGTGGTCCAAACACTGACCCCTGCAGAACTCCACTAGCCATTGGCTGTCAACCTGAAAGAGACACCTTTATCCCCACCCTCTGCCTTCTGCTAGTCAGCCAATCCTCTAGCCAAGCCAGTATCTTGCCCCTAACACAATGGGCTCTTCTTTAGCAGCCTCCTGTATAGCATCTTGTCAAAGGTTTTCTAGATATCCAAGTAGATCATGTTCACTGACTCTTCTTTGTCAAACTAGTTCATTATCTCCTCAAAGAATTCTAACAGATTTGTCAGGCCTGACCTCCCCTTGAAGAAGCTATGCTAATTCAGCCCTTTTTTACCATGCACTTCCAAGTACTCTGTAATCTCATCCTTATAACAGACTCCAAACCTTTACTAACAAGAGGGGTCAGGCTAACAAGCCGACAATTTCTCTTCTGAAGCAGGGGCTTACATTTGCGATATTCTAGTCCTCTGGGGCCCTCCGACTCCAGCGATTCCTGAAAGATCACCACCAGTGCCTTCACAATCTCCTCAGCTCCCTCTTTCAGAAGCAGGGTGTAGTCCATCCAGCCTGGGTGATTTGTTACTCAAACCTTGCAGCTTCCCCACTATCATCTCCTTAGTCATGGCCGCCACATTGACCTCTAATCCCTGATCTTGGAGGTTCAGGTATGCCACTGGAGTCTTCCGCTGTGAAGACTGATTCAAAAACAAAAAGTTCCAAAACAACTTCAAGCCAAAGCACCAGCTGTTCCAACTACTCTCGATTTCTGTCTACTGGTCACCTATGAATGCGTGCAGTTTTTTTTTTAAATGGTATAAACCAAATATAAAGTATTCTGAACAAGCCCAATAACACTAGTAAATATCACATGCATACATCCAGAATAATCCCAGAACTGATCAACTTTAAATGGAAAAAGCTTGATGCATCTACTGTGACAAATACCTTATAGATGATTTTTGCAGTGTCGCTCAAAATACATGGTGTCCAGTTTTCATCTGCTGTCTAGAAACAAAAGTTTGATTAATATAATGTGGTCTTTTCAAAAGCTATTTGCACTGCTATAGATATTTTCTAATCAACCTGTTTAGAAACGTTATTCCGCACCTGTGGAGTGGTGGGATTTGAACCTGTACCTTTGAGTTCAGAGACAAGGATATTACCATTACTCCAAAGAGCACCTCACCCCAACCATTTGAACAGCTACATATTTGTTTGATTTTGATGTTTGAATTTTAAGTACTTTTCAAGCGACAGTAGAGTCAACATAAGAGGGGACGTAAGTAAAGCAGCAGTCACTCTCTTGGTCTATTCCATTACAGGTTTAGAGTAAGAAATGAACTGTGGCATGCACATGATGGACCAATGACTGCCTTTTCTGCTGTAGTATTCCAACAATTGAGAAATTATTGGAAAAATTAGCTCTTCAACTAGTAATCAGAAATATTGCAGTGCGATGATATTTGGCCCATGCAGTCTACACCAACGCTCTGAAAGAGCATTATTTACTGCCATTCTCCCACCGCTTTTCCAATGACCCTGCTTATTATTGCCATTTAAGTAGCTGTCTGATGTCCTCTTGAATGTTTCAACTGAATCCACCTCTACCACTCCCTCTATGCACACCAATCGCAGCATCGACTTGCTGTTCCAGAAGTCATTTCCGCGCACAGATCTCATAGGCCTGTGTGGTGGGAAAGAAAATTAGAAGGAATGCCACTTCCAGGCCCTACATGCCAGACCCAAAGCACTTGCTATGTAAAAGTTTTGTTTCAATCTCATTTATTCCTTAAGCAAATAGTTTTAAATTTATGCCCTCTAGTTCTTGATCTTTTTACAACTAGAAATAATTCTGCCCTTTCCACTGCTCAACCTTGAATAATTTTGAAAACTTCAGTCAGATCTGCTCCATGCAAGAAAATTAGTCCCAGCTTCTCCATAACCAAGATTTCCCAACCCTGGAACCATTCTCAAAGCTCTTACGCATTCGCTCCAAAGGTGTTCACATGTTTTGTAAAGTGGGATGCCCAGAGATGCACACAATACTCCAACTGAGGACTAACTAATATCTTACACAGGGACGCAAAACCTCCCTGCTCTTGTTCTTTATGACCCTATTAACAAAGGCTAGGATATACTGCATTTTATATTAACTGCTATCTCCACTTATCTTGCCATCTCAAATGATAGATGCACATATCCACCTGATAACAGTCTTTCCATTTTATTCCAGCAATTAATGGTAATTCCCGGGATGGTGGAGGATATCAGTAGTGGAAACGTCAGTGTATATTAAGAAATGTTTATATTCTTTTAGCTTGAACACGATCATAGCTTGGCACTAATGTGCTGTGAATCTTTGTTGATTATCAGTCCAAGCCCACATGTTCCAGGTCTTGCAGTATGCAGGAACAGATTGCTTCAGTAGGAGTCACAAATGGTATTTAACATTGTTTAGAGGGCTTCACCTACTCACTTCTAACCATATGTCGGAGGACACGTCTATGTTGAAGTGAAGATAGTTGGGTGTTGGACACTACCCTGACTTACTGTGAATCACAATGACTGAGACAACTGATCTCCAACAATCACAACCATTATCCTTAGGTATGGCCCAAAGCAATGCAATTTTGTTTCCTTATTTGCATTAACTTCATCAGATTTAAATTTTGCATGATCTCATTAATGTCATATTCAACCAAATTCTAAACTGATCCTATTCGTCAGTGGTGCTCATCTCACTTGTTGAAATCAGCTCTTTTGTCCATGCTTGGCCCAAAGTGTTTTCAGATGCAAACTCAAGTGGTCCTGGCAAAACCCAACTGTATATTATGGAGCATTGTTTGTCATCACTTGGTTGATTATCCAGAGTGGACTGATGGGACTGTGATAACCAGATTCCACACCTCCTAATTTTTTGAACAGAATACACCTATTTGGTTCATCAAACAGATGCTGGTTGTTTTATTGCACTGGAGCATTAGGTTTAGGGATACAATGAAGTCTTCAGTATTGCAGTCAGGATGTTGACAGATTTTACTTTTCAGCTGTTTCTTGACAAGTGCCGACTTCAGAAGGCAAAAATAGATCACCTACTTAGTTCTTCTGACTGAAGATGGTTGAAATTGTTTCAAACTACTAGGCTTTCCTGTCATTAAAGATGGAAATGCTATGTAGTCTCCTCTTGTTTCTGTCAGCTGTTTTAGTTGTCCACCATTGGATGTAGCAAGATTGCAGACATCTTATTTGACACATTGATTATTGGGTCATTTAGCTCCATCTTCAGCAAGCTGCTTCCACTCTTGACAGCATGCAATTCTGTGCTGTGGTTTCTCATGCTGATATAAGCCTGAAGCTACTCCAAGCATACTCTCCCACATTCCGCAATGGACAAATAATGGTGGTATGAGGCCAAGAAGGTACAGACTGTCACAAATTAGCTCTGCTGCTATTAATGACCCAAAGCGGCTCATGAAAGCCCACATTAAGCTATTCCAAAATTTATTCCATTTAGCAGGATAGTAGTACCACACAGTATGCAGCTGTCCTTGGTATGGAGTCATACCTTAGCCTCCACAATGACTGTGTGGCAGTCGCTCCTATAAATACTGTCAATGACAAATAAAGACAGATTGATGAGGTGTAGTCGGCTTCTCCTTCCTGATGGCTACCTCAAAGCTGGTGTTTAACGTATACCCAGACCCTGGTATAAATGAGCAAGACAGCAAAAATTTTTATATCAAATCACACTAGTTCAATGGTTAGCACTGCGCCCTCACAGCACCAGGGACCCGGATTCGATTCCAGCCTTGGGTGACTGTGTGAAGTTTGCACATTCTCCCCGTCTGCATGGGTTTCCTCCAGGTGCTCCGGTTTCCTCCCACAATCCAAAGATGTGCAGGTTAGGTGAATTGGCCATGCTAAGTTGCCCATAATGTTCAGGGATGTGTAGGTTAGGTGCAGTGGTCAGGGGTATATGTAGAGTACTAGGGTAGGGGAATGGGTAGGGGAATGGGTAGGGGACTCCTCTTCGGAGGGTCAGTGTGGACCTGCTGGACCTTATGGCCTGTTTCTACACCGTAGAAATTCAATGATTCTATTCTATGAAATGATGCATTTGTTCATATTTAACATCACATGAAACAGCTTCAACTTCACAAAGACTTAAAATTTCAGAAGCAATCAGATTTAAGAATTAAATCCATTACAATATTACTTTTGTAGCATGAACTGTATGCATCAATTGTTAACATATTCCATTTATCCAATAAAATTACATTTTCTGCTTATTGAGCTCAAAGTCAATAAGCAAAAAATTTCTTCAGCAACTTTTCAATTAGTCGAATGACATCAGTTTCATAGCAAGGACTCCTCTGCTCACTCCTGCCAACTCATATTCCTACAACTGAGCTGACTTTCCAGTTGGTTGCTGTATTAATTTCACATTTGGTTTAGCTTATAATAAAATTCGGGTGATGCATTAAACTAATCTTGCGTCTATAAAAGCAAATCCTCCAGCCATTTCCCCAGTTTATAGTTGGAACCTCATCAGTGTCAACAGCAATGAAATCTCATTAGAAATCTCCGAATAAATGAATTCAAGTTTTTTTTTTCCCCCAATGAACAACCTTTTTAACACTTTTTCCATAATTGGAACGAGAATATGAAGTTATGCATTTGTGTTAGATAAAGTGTAATGTTTTGACACCAAGTTTCCTCATCTAAATCATTAATATATATTGCGAATAGTTGCAGTCCAAGCACCGATGTCTGAAGTAGTCCACTAGTTCATGTCTGCCAATTGGAAAAAGACCCATTCAATGCTAGCCTTTGTTTCCTGCCTACCAGTTTTCAATCTGTTTCAGTGCACATCCTCCAATATCTTGCACTTGAACTTTGCATAGTAATCTCTTATGTTGGACCTTAGAGAAAGCCTTCTGAAAGTCCAATTAAGTCACATCTACTGCCCAATCACCTCCCCATTATCTACTCTACTATTTGGATCCTCAAACAATTTCACATCTGTCAAGCACGACTTTCCCTTCGTAAACAACTATCATAACTTGATCGAAAAGCCCAAATGGATCATCAGCGTTCTTCAGGGAAAGAAATCTGTTCTTCTCTGGTCTGGCCTAAATGCAACTCCGGGGCTACAATTTATTTGACTCTTGACCACCTTCCAAATGGCAAGGCAATGGTTTAACATGGATGGTCACCACATCTCAGGTTGAGTCCTTCCTGGTAACCGGAGCCAGTGACAGAATCTCACACACCCTGTTGATATCATTTGGCATCACAATCCAACTGTCCAACAACTGAGCTAATTAAACCCCTATCCTCTGAATGGCTTAGGAAGGCACAGCGTTCAAGAGCAATTCCGGATGGTGACCAAATGCTGATTGTACCTCTATTGCCTGCATCCCATGAAAGAATAAAAAAATTACAAATGGTTCCTGAATATATTGGAAGCACTGGGTGTGCAGAGTTCAACTCATTTAGATCATGGGGAAAATTCCAGCACAAGCTAAGATCTTGCATGACATGCAGCCAGAAACTGCATAATTTGTGGATGACATTATTCTGAAGTCCTAGGGTCTGACTGTGTATGGAAAATTATCCCACGTGGATGCATGACAGGAGGCAAGATGGAATGAACGCCTCCTTACAACAAACACTGAATGCGCCACTATCAGGTATGACCTGTCACTCAGTCACCAATGCTCTCAAAGTAATTTCAAAGAATAACTAGGTAATTACTTTTAGTGATGCTGGTTGGTGGATGACAAATGCAAGATTCAGTGCATTTAGCAGCCTTATGTCAACAAATTCAAATACCACATTGCTTCGCATGCCTCCTCATAATTTACTTTAACAACTGTCAACATCGAACACAACACTAAATTATGTTAATAACAGGATCTCACTTCACTTAATAAGCAGTTTTTTGCAATTAATTGCCAAGCTGCACCGCCTAACATCTTACAAACCTAAAATTAAGGAGATTGGGGAGAACTCCTTTTACATGCCTAAGGACTAGGTGAGAAAAATACAGAATGCTGAAGAAATTCAACAGCTCTGGCAGCATCTGTAGAGAGAGAGAAACAGCATTAATCTGGAGTCAGATACGGCTCTGGCTAGATGAAACCTCAGTTTAACATCTTGGCCTAAAGACAGTACCTCCAACCTTGCAGTGCTCCATCGTTGCGAATTGGACTGTAAGTCTAAAATACATGTTCAGCTTCCATAGTGAGAATTTAACCCATGGCCTTCTAACTCAGGTCAAAGGGTGATTTAGTGAGCCACAGTTTGGAGGCCTACATGCGAGGAGAAGCAAGTGACGTTTCTCAAAATAATGAATTACTTTGACATCAGTAAGCTAAATCATTCCCTTCACATTGCATCTGTTCATACATTGGCCATAGCACTGACGATAAACTATTAATTTGCCGGGGCTATAAGCAACTACAAATGACCATCATTGTACTTTCGTGGTGATGAGCTATATTGAAAACTGGGTACATATTATCCCTCCTTTACCTCATTTTAAATCACTTACATTATTTAATGAAAAGATTTTTTTAAATCCTTTCATAAAATGAAAGTGGTACAAAGCCAGTATTTGCTGCTCATCTCTAGTTATCCCAAGGTGGTAGAGAGCATCTTTGTGAATCACTGTAGTCTATGTGGTGTAGGTAAACCACATGCAGTCCCTGGGTTACAAACAGGTTCCATTCCACAGTACATTCACAAGTTGATTCGTACACAAGTCAGAACACGACGCAGTACAATAAAACAGCTATGACGTGGAGGTGCCAGTGTTGGACTGGGGTGGACAAAGTTAAAAAATTACACAACAGCTGTCAGCACGAGTGAACGCTCACATCAGATTCTTAACATTAATCTGGAATCTCATCGCTAAATATAAAAAAGTGCTCATAAATCGGACGTTGGACATTCATAAATCAGGGACCACCTGTATAGTGTAGTTTGAATGGAAGTCCTACTATTCTGATCTAGCTGAAGCACACGAACAGCAATTCAGTTTCAAGTCAACAGGAATTTCCAAGTAGATCTTTCATGCACTGCGACCCTTGCCTTTTCCAAGGTTGCCAGTCATGGCTTTGGACTGTGCAGAAATGCCTTAAAAATAGATTTGCAGAAACCTCAAAGAAAAATCCAAATTTTGAAAACCTTTACAGAAACTAGGTCTGTGAATCAAATCACCATCCTTGGATTACATTTTCCTTTAAGTACTCTTGCTGACTTTGTATCATACAACATTGACTAATAAACTGGATTACATTTCTTGGAAAGGCATGTTTTGGAGATGCCGGTGTTGAACTGAGGTGTACAAAGTTAAAAATCACAACACCAGGTTATAGTCCAACAGGTTTATTTGGAAGCACTAGCTTTCAGAGCACTGTCCCTTCATCAATTGGTTGTGGAGTATAAGGTCATAAGACACAATTTATAGCAAAAGTTTACAGCGTGATGTAACTGAAATTATATCTTGGAAAAATACCTGGATTATTTGTCAAGTCTCTCATCTTTTCGAATGACCATGTTGGTTTCAGTTCTTTTATATGTAAATCACAGACTTTTTTTTAAAAAGTTACATTCTCAAGTGAACTTTAACAATTGGTGTCATGTTGGCCCAGATAATGCACTTAAGGTGTGAGCTGCCCTATATGAGACTGACTATGCCACAAATGGTCAGACTGATTCTAATCTAAAAAACAGATTTACAGAATCTTACATGGATTCATGAAGTTTTTGAACAAAATAAAAGGTAATTCTGCAAGTACAAATTCCCCCCACAAACTTATATGCATGTTTGTGCATGTGGATATGTTTTTTTTTGGGGGGGGGGGCTGGGTTTTATTTGTCTGAGAGTGTGTGTATGTATGTATGTGTGGGAGTGTAAAGGGGTACAAGTCTGTGAGACAGTGCGTGTGGGAGTGTGTGTGTGATATTCTGCAAATCCATTTTTTAGATTAGAATGAGTCTCATACAGGGCAGCTCACACCTTCAATGCAGTATCTGGGCTGACATGACACCAATTGTTAAAGTTCACTTGAGAAAGTAACTTTTACTTGTGAAAGAACGGAAACCAACATGTGCATTCTAAAAGATGAAACTTAAACAATCCAGGTCTTTTTCAATATATAATAATTTCAGTTACACCACAGTGTAAACTTTTGCTATAGATTCTATGTCTTACGATCTTCTACTCCACAACCACTGATGAAGCTAATGCTTCCAAATAAACATGTTGAACTATAACCTGGTGTTATGTGATTTTTAATCTTGGAAAGGCATATGCTTTGAAATACTTCAGACCAAACATTTGTCAATTTATGGCTGTAGATCCGTTGTTGTTCATTTAGTCTGTTAAACACAATTTTAATTCATGGTTGAGACTATCGCAAGGATTTTCTACCCACCATCTGGAGTTGTGTGTGGTTACTGATCATGTGGTTACTGCAGCTCCAAATGCAAACAAGCAAATATCTGGGCTGCAGTAATTCAGCTTTCGAGCATTATTAAATATAGTTTAAAGTCGTCCTTTCTTTTAGGAAATGCTGAGTTCAACTTAATGAAAAGAAATTTTTTTAAAATTGGAAAAGCCTTTAGTGGAGGGCCGTGATTTCACGCATCGTAAGAAAGTAGTAATGGTTTAATAAGGCCAATATGGGCTTTGAAGCAGGAGAAGGAGAAAAGATAAAGGCAGGTAAATAATTTCAATACTTGTTGGCACTGGGAAGGAATACATTTCCAAATGTTTCAAGTTGTCTGTCACACATTAGAATTATTTGCAGTTACATTAATATTATGACTAGTGTGAAGTCAGATCAAGTCATAGAGATATACAGCATGGAAAAAGATTCTTTGGTCCAACTTGTCTATGCTGAACAGATCTCCTAAATAAACGCATGGTAGCTCAGTGGTTAGCACTGCTGCCTCAAAGCAGCAGAGAGCTAGGTTCGATTCCAGCCTCGGGTGATTGTCTGCGTGGAGTTTGCACATTCTCTCAGCGTCTGCGTGAGTTTCCTCCGGGTGCTTCGGTTTCCTCCCACAATCCAAAGATGTGCAGGTTTGATGAATTGGCCAAGCTAAATTGCCTGTAGTGTTAGGTACATTAGTCAAAGGGAAATGGATTTGGGTGGGTTACTCTTTGGAGGGTCGGTGTGGACTTGTTAGGCCAAAGGGCCTGCTTCCACACTGTAGGGAATCTAATCTAATCAAACCTTGTCCCACTTGTAAGCATTTGGTCCATTTCTCTAAACCCTTCCTATTCATATGCCCATCCAGATGTCTTTTAAATTTTGTAATGGTACCAGCTCACTCCACACATATACCACCCTGAGTGAAAAAGTTGCCCTGATGCCTTTTTTAAAGCTTTTCCATCTCATCAACAACCTATGCCCTGTAGTTTTGGACTTCCGCATCCCTAGGAAAAATACCTTGTCAAACCACGCCCCTCAGCCTCTGATGCTCCAGGGAAAATAGTCCCAGCCTCTCCCTATAGTTCAAACCCTCCAACCCTGGCAATATCCTTCTAAATCCTTTCTGAATCCTTTCACGTTTCACAGCTTCCTTCCAATTGCAGGGAGACCAGAAATGAACGCAGTATTCCAACAGCGACCTAACCAATGGCCTGTACAGCCACAGCATGACCTCCCAACTCAATATACTGACCAATAAAGGCAAGCATACCAAATGCATTAGTTTATAGCATTGCAGGCAACATTCTTATAGATTTCAGATAGAGATTCTATGAACATTTTTATCGAATGCAAGAACCGTAATTTTTCCCCTCCTTAATCATTATTTCTTATTCCTGAAATGTCCACCATGAATCAATGTTCTGGACTTCTCTTTTATTCCTACGTGGGAGGTGGGCATCATTGATTAGGCCAACATTTATTACCTTTTCCAATTGCCATTGAACGGCCTTCTAGAACCAAGGTCATGCTTGGGCAGCATGAGTGGGTCCAACAAGGTTATGTAATTCCAAGTCAGGATGATATGTGGCTTAGAGTAGATCTTCGAGGTGGTGGTGGTATGCCATGCATCCGGTATTTTTGTCCCTTCAGTTGGAAGAGGTAATAGGTTTGAAAGAAGTCTGGAAGTTTAGAAGACTATGGTTTTCTCCTTTATCTGCTGGGGTACCTAAACCTGCAAATAGTAATACGGAGGTGTCTTAATCCAGGTGTTCCGGGTTGTGGCTTGTGGCTCCCTGATGTGATTGAAGATCACATGTGGGGTCATGAGCTGCCCCTGTGCAGATGAGCATATCCAATCCAGATGTTCACAACTCCCTATTGCTTACCCCCCTTCCCTTACACCCCCACAACTGCCCACTCAAAAGAACAAACAAACGCATACTCAAACACCCGAGCTCAAGTTTCCAATCATGCTCAAGATTCTAAACTTGAAATTCTGTCACAGCAAGTGAATTTCCCTCAACATGGTCACTTGCACTTTCAAGTTTTCCCATTAACATACACATTTAACAACTTTTAAATTCAACGCAGACCCTCAAACATTTGTTCTTCTCTTCTTAGAGATATGCATCATACTTTGTATAGGAATGATTTCAGAATTTACACACACTTCAATTCTGACTAGGTCATGTGTCCTGCTGCTCAAGTGGGTTTATTACTTTCTCTACTGTACCCAAGACAACAAGTGCTTTGCAGCCACCAATTACATCTTTGAACATACTTTAGTACATATCTGTGTCTACACATCTGATAGCACCAAATCAACATTCTAAGTTATCAAATTTCTTCAAAGCCTTTATGAAACTAAATTTCCATTGTACTCCGTTTCTTTTTCAAGTTACATTTTGAATGCACCACATTTTGAACATAAGTTTCTCTCACTTTGGCAACATCAACCATTCCTTCACAGCAAGTCTACTGTTTTTACCCATTACGACTTTGAAGACCAATCCATAATTGCATGCAGAATCAATGACACCAATAATAGTCCCAAGTAAACCCAAAAGCTAAAGCTTCCCAACTTAATTTAATTAGCTGATCTACTAAATGTTGAGAGCGTGTTGCTGGAAAAGCACAGCAAGTCAGGCAGCATCCGAGGAGCAGGAAAATCGACGTTTCGGGCAAAAGCTCTTCAGAAATCCTTTGTTTTATAGATAGTTTTATTGAAATTTTAACATGTTTTTACAAGTTTACAAAAGAAAACTAAAAAAAACTCAAGTATAAACATTGATATACAGTTAAATCTTAAATAAATGATCACCAAAATCTATCAAACAAGAAAACAGAAATACCAAGAGAAAAAAAAAGACAAAACTCAACTACTCGTCTAACTTACAACTAACCAGAGTGTATCATTAAAATTCTTACATTATTCAAGAGAAAAAAAACCCAACGGATAGCACATAAATTGAGCAGTGATATACATGCCCGGAATATGTTAACATCGGATCACAACACAAACCCATATTTATCCAAAACATCCCGAGCATAGAGCATATAAAATTCACAAAAATAAAAGCTCTTTAGTACATTCAGATCAATATACTAAAAAAACTATTTCTAAATAGTAAAAAAAAGTATAAAATGTATTTAAATGGAGATATCCCCCTTATTCCCAGGGGGCATCACTTCCTTTCCAAAAAACCCATCTTAACCTCTCCCAACCAGTGCCCCACCCTTGACCCAGGCACCCCACGATAGGATAAAGAAAATTCAAGTATCCTACTGAACTAGAACTAACAGTAAGTTCCCTATCGGCCACCTCCCCCCCAACCCACACCAACACCTGGATATATTTGGTAATGTTAATACCATGTATGAACATATAGGACTATAAAATTACAGTCTCAGCAAATAATAATTAAATATATTAATATAAAATAACAGGGGAAGGGGAGAAGAAAATCGATAAGTAAAAGATGAATAAATAAACCCTTCTTCCCACTCCCCGGAGATAATATTAAACAGTAAGGTAATGAAAGGTAAAAAAAAGGATAAACCAGGGAGGGGGTAGGGCAAAACAACATCAATTAACTCTTATAGTTTGTCTAAGAGAGTTCAAAAGTTCCTGGGCCTTCTCCAGTGATCCGAAGTTATACACGGACCCTTCATGGCTGAAGCGTAGTATAGCTGGGTAGCGCAAGGAGTATTGAATGTTTAAATCTCTTAAACACTTCTTTGCTTCATCAAACACCTTCCTCTTTCAGACCAAAGCTCGGGAAAAAGCCCTGAAATAACATCTTGAATCCTTTATAAGCATGGCTTGGGGACCTTTCCCAAGATTTCTGGAGGCTTCCAAGAGCATCTGACTCACCCTATAGCTCTGCAGCCGGAACAGGACCGAGCGGGGGCGCTGGTTCACGCCGGGCCCGCGTATTGCGACCCGGTAGGCCCATTCCACCCTTACCTGGCCTGAACCAGCCTCCTGCGGAAGCCACTGTTCAAGGAACCTTGTAAGCTGGCCTCCTACTTCCTGTTCGGGAAGGCCCAGCAAACGGATATTTTTTCGACAACCTCTATTCTCGAGGTCCTCAACGTGATTCTCTAAGGTCCGGACTTGCTGCTCGAGAGTCCGGACCCGATCCACGGCCGATTCTGCAATGGCCTCTGAGGTCGTGGTCTTTAGCTCCGCCCCTCCGACTCGGCATTCAATTTCCTCAATGTCTCTGTCATGCTTTTGTAGTGCGGCCGAGAATGAATTCCATCGGCTTCGGGACTCTTCAATGAAAGCATCAATCTTCGCATCAAGTTTGGAGATTATTTCCACGAGGCTCGCCACCGTAGGTAAGTCCCCCGGGACGGCTGCGGACGCCTCTGCTGCAGCTGGGGAGGGTGGGGGAGGGGCTCCTGCCTGCTGAGAGCTGCGGGCTCCTTTCCCCCTAGTCATTTTTACAGGTGACTGAACTATTTAAACTGTTTAGTACTTAACCACTAACTACATTAAGTAAAAACTATTTTTAATTGATTTGGTTGGTGGGGTGGAGGAGGGTAGCCAACTTTGCCTAGGTCTTGGGAGGAGCACTATAGACTCAGACTTACTGAGTCGCCGCCATCTTGGATCTCCCATCAGAAATCCTGATGAAGGGCTTTTGCCCGAAACGTCGATTTTCCTGCTCCTCGGATGCTGCCTGACCTGCTGTTTTTCCAGCAACACACCCAACTCTGATCTTCAGCAACTGCAGACCTCACTGTCCCTCCTGGTCTACTAAATGCCCAATTCACCCTCTGCTCAACATGTCGGCTGACTACAGATTCATATTAACAGTTATTCCTGCTGTTCAGGAGGGAATTTCATGAAAGATTAGCATCCAAACATGTTTGAGAAGGAAGAGTACTTATTCAAACACATTGTGTGCACTGGAAGCAATTCCAACTTCTACGTGGTGACTGAGTGAATGAGACAACAGCTGCAGTAATAGATAATATAATCCTTGCCTCCCAAGAAAACTAAAAATACATAGAGTCATAGAGATGTACAGCATGGAAACAGACTCTTCAGTCCAAATCATCCATGCCGTCCAGATATCCCAACCAATTCTACTTCCACCTGCCAGCACCTTGCTCATATCCCTTCAAACCCTTCCTATTCACATACTCATCCAGATGCCTTTTAAATGTTGCAATTGTACCCGCCTCCACCACTTCCTCTGGCAGCTCATTCTATACCCGTACCACCCTGTGTGAAAAAGTTGCCCCTTAGGTCTCTTTTATATCTTTCCCCTCTCACCCCAAACGTATGCTCTCTAGTTCTGGACGCCCCCACTCTGGGGAAAAGACCGACAGTTCAACCTATCCATGTTCCTCATGATTTTATAAACCTCTATAAGGTCACTCCTCAGCCTCTGACACTCCAGGGAAAACAGCCCCAACCTTTTCAACCTCTCTGTACAACTCAAATCCTCCAACCGTGACAACATCCTTGTAAATGTTTGCTGAACCTTTTCAAGTTTCACAAATTCCTTCCAATAGGATGTTCCCAAAGTGGCCTAACCAATGTCCTGCACAGCCAGAACATGACCTCCCAACTCCTGTACTCAATACTCTGACCAGTAAAGGAAAGCATACCAAATGCCTTCTTCACTATCCTACCTACCTGCGACTCCACTTTCAAGGAGCTATGAATCTGCATTCAAAGGACTCTTTGTTCAGCAACACTCCCTAGGACCTTACCATGAAGTGTATAAGTCCTGCTAAGATTTGCTTTCCCAAAATGCAGCACCTCACTTTTATCTAAATTAAACTCCATCTGCCACTTCTCAGCCCATTGGCCCATCTGATCAAGACCCCGTTGTAATAGGAGGTAACCTTCTTCACTGTTCATTATATCTCCAATTTTCGTGATATCTGCCAACTTACTAACTACCTTTTATGCTCACATCCAAATCATTTATATAAATGATGAAAAGTAGTGGATCCAGCACAGATCCTTGTGGCACTCCACTGGTCACAGGCCTCCAGTCTGAAAAACAACTCTCCACCACCACCCTCTGTCTTCTCTCTTTGAGCCAGTTCTGTATCCAAATGGCTTAATTCTCCCTGTATTCCATGAGATCTAACCTTGCTAATCATTCTACCATGGGGAACCTTGTCGAACACCTTACTGAAGTCCATAAAGATCACATCTACCATTCTGCCTTCAATCCTCTTTACTTCTTCAAAAAACTCAATCAGGTTTGTGAGATATGATTTCCAATGCACAAAGCCATGTTGACCATCTCTAATCAGTCCTTACCTTTCCTAGTACATGTACATCCTGTCCCTCAGGATTCCCTCAAACAACTTGCCCACCAGCAACGTCAGGCTCACTGTTCTACAGTTCCCTAGTTTGTCCATACCACCTTTCTTAAATAGTGGCACCATGTTAGCTAACCTCCAGTCTTCCGGCACCTCACCTGTGACTATCAATGATACAAACATCTCAACAAGGGGCCCAGCAATCACTTCCCTAACTTCCCACAGAGTTCTGGAGTACACCTGATCAGGTCCTGGGGATTTATCCACTTTTATGCATTTCAAGACATCCAGCACTTCCTCCTCTGTAATATGGGCATTTTTCAAGATGTCACCATCTATTTCCCTATATTCTATACCTTCCAAGTCCTTTTCCACAGTAAACACTGATGTAAAATACTCAGTTAGTATCTCCCCCCATCTCCTGCGGCTCCACACAAAGGCCACCTTGCTGATCTTTGAGGGGCCCTATTCTCTCCCTAGTTACCCTTTTGTCCTTAATGTATTTATAAAAACACTTTGGATTCTCCTTAATTCTATTTGCCAAAGCTATCTCATCTCCCCTTTTTGCCCTCCCGATTTCAGTCTTCAGTATACTCCTACTGCCTTTACCGTTTCTAAGGATTCACTCAATCTATCCTGACTATACCTGACATGTGCTTCCTTCTTTTTCTTAACCAAACCCTCAATTTCTTTCATCATCCAGCATTTCCTACACCTTTCCTTTCACCCTAACAGGAATATGCCATCTCTGGACTCTCATTACCTCATTTCTGAAGGCTTCCCATTTTCCAGCCATCCCTTTACCTGCGAACATCTGCCCCCAATCAACTTCTAGAAGTCTTGTCTAACAGCATCAAAATTAGCCTTCCTCCAAATTAGAACCTGAATTTTTAGATAGAGTCTATCCTTTTCCATCACTCTTAAAACTAATAGAATTATGGTCGCTGGCCCCAAAGTGCTCCCCCACTGACCTCAGTCACCTGCCCTGTCTTATTTCCCAAGAGTAGGTCAAGTTTTGCACCTTCTCTGGTAGGTACATCCACATACTGAATCAGAAAATTTTCTTGTACACACTTAAACTCCTCTCCATCTAAACCCTTGACACTATGGCAGTCCCAGTCTATGTTTGGAAAGTTAAATTCCCCTAACCACACTATTATTCCTACAGATAACTGCAATCTCCTTACAAATTTGTTTCTCAATTTCCCGCTGACTACCAGAGGGGTCTATAATACAATCCCAATAAGGTGATCATCCCTTTCTTTTTTCTCAGTTCAACCCATATAACCTCCCTGGATGTATTTCCAGGAATATCCTCCCTCAGTACAGCTGCAATGCTACCCCTTAGTAAAAAAGCCACTGCCCCCTCCTCTCTTGCCTCCCTTTCTGTCCTTCCTACAGCATTTGTATCCTGGAACATTAAGCTGCCAGTCCTGTACATTGTCACAAAGCTGGTTTCTTTTTCCTAAAAGCGGTTCCTTTTCGCAAGGTTACTCTGTCCTTGGTTTTTTCAGATGGGTAATAAACCGCTCTCAGTTCCAATTAATCTAGTTTGGTATAGAAATTAAAGGGTATTGAGAGGCCCTTTTGTTTAAATGTAAACAGATGAGACTTCAGGCCAAGTCATGTTTTAGAACTGACCTGTAGAATGAAAGGGGAGTGGTCAGCTCTCTAGCTGAGCTGAGCAGTTTAGTTCAGTCCAGAATTGGTTGGGAATTCAATGGTGAAATGTGCAGAAATTCTCTCTTCTGCCCTTCCAACTTCAACCTGTACGCATGCGACCCTTTCTTTGTACTGTGTTTGAAGGGGGTTTGCTTATTGGGACTGTAGCGTATATTCGGAACAGCATAATTAAGTCTAGTTTGGGCAGACTCAGTTCTATAAGGGTTCTTTATTCTGTTCATGTTTCATTGTGTAATTTTGTGAATAAATTTTTGTCTATTTTAAACCTGGTAGTCAACCTCACTAACTTAATCTGACTAATTTTCACTGTATACTTCCTGTTATGAAATATGGGTGTACCTTTGATAGTTAAAAGCAGAACTACCGGACACAGCACCAAGCATTCTCAATAAGGCAACAATGTAACACTCGGTCGAATAACTCTATTAGCTCGTTGCCTGGAGCCAAGAACAAATTTGAATTTGGCCACTCAGTTTAAATTATACCCCGAAAAATATCAAACTCCAATCCAGTTTGAATTGAGTATACTGACAATCTTAAAAGCCAATAACACAATCAATGCTTTGAGAGGGTATAAGACCGGGGAGAATTGAACAGTGGAGAGGACAACTGACAAGCCCAGCAGATAAACAGACTGCCTGAAAAATAGCTCTCTTAAAAAGGTACCTTTTCGATCAGTAACCTGTGACGCAAAAATTCCCAAGAAAAAGAAAAGACGATACAAGTAGATCCAAACAGAAGAACGGAAGCTGCCTAGTTTTGAGATCAGAAGGGTGGTTTTGTAAATCTTAATTGGGAGTTTTATCGGTATTCTAGAAGGGGAGGTAAAAGATAGGTTAGAGAAAGAAATAGTAAATAGTTGCTAGTTAATTATTCTCCGTTATACTTTAGAAAAAGAATTGTTAATTTTTATAGTTCTTGGCCACTTGAATTTTGACAGATTACTGTACAGGATAAATCTTTGCTGTGTTGCTGGCTTTAAATTAAGCAGGAGGGTTTACCCCGTCTCGTAACACTTTCCGAAACAAATTGCAAAGTTATGACCTGGGCTGCCTGCTTAGGAATGTTTTGAGTGGTCTGGCCTAGTCCATAACACCATCCCTGAGCCACGTTTCTGTAATGGCTATGATATCCCAGTCCTATGTTACTAACCATGCCCTGAGTTCATCTGCCTTCCCGGTTAGGCCTCTTGCATTGAAATAAATGTAGTTTAATTTGTCAGACCTATCTTGTTCTATGCTTTGTCCCTGCCTGCCCTGACTGTTTGACTCTTCTGTTCTCAACTGTATCAGATCGATCTCTTTCCTCACCATCTCCCTGGGTTCCAACCCTCCACCTTACTAGTTTAAATCCTCCCGAGCAGCTCTCTCTGCCAGTGCATTAGTCCCCTTCCAACTGAGGAGTGCAATCCGTCCTCTTGTACAAGTCACTTCTACCCCAGAAAAGATTCTAATGATCCAAAACGGTGAATCCTTCTGCCATACACCAGCTCCTCAGCCATGCATTCATCTGCTCTATCCTTCTATTCCTACCCTCACTAGCTCATAGCACTGGGAGTAATCCCGATATTATTACTCTTGAGGACCTCTTTTTAAAATTCCTGCCTTACTCTCTATATTCTCCTTCAGAATCTCATCCATTTCCCTTCCTATATCATTGATTCCAATGTGTACAATGGCCTCCCACTGGGTCCTCTTCCCCTTGAGGACTTTCTGCACCCTCTCTGGGGCATCCTTGATCCTGGCACCAGGGAAGCAACACATCATTCTGATGTTTCACTGCTGGCCACAGACCTGTCGGTGCTTCGGACTAGAGAATCCCCTAACACAATCGAACTCTTGGAACCGAACATACCCCTCATTGCATGAGAGCCAAATATTGATACCAGAAACCTGGCTGTTTGAGCTGCATTTCCTGAGAATCCATCACCCACTACATTTTCCAAAATAGCATACTTGTTTCAAATGGGGATAGCCACAGAAGACTCATGCACTACCTGCCTACCTTTCTTAGCTTTCCTGGAGTTAACTCATCTATGTGACTGTATCTGAGACTTTTCTCCCTTCCTATAACTGCCATCCATTACACCCCAATGCTCTTGTAAATTCCTCATAGCCTCTAACTGTCTCTCCAACTGATCCATTCAACCTGATTAGTTGGAAATCCCATTGCATTTATTGCAGATATAATCCTCAGTTAACATGTAAACTCTCCCTAAACTCCCACATCCGACAAGAAAAGCATATCACTCTACTAAAGCCCATTTTTGCTTCTTTCAATCTTAGACCCAGAAAAACAGCAGTCTTATTTCTCGACAAAACACTGCTTCAGTCTAACTTAATACTTAATATATTTTTAAGTTTCATTAAGAGACATATCTCAATAAAACATCATCAAGAACCAACCCACTTTACTAACTACTGCAGACTTACAATAAGGCCACACTTAAAATTATTCACTTTTCTGTTTCTGTGCTGTGACCTCTTCCATCAGGTTCCTCCAAGATCAGGTGTGAATTTCACTGTTTGTTAATTTTCCCAGATGCACTCCCATGTCCAGTAATACGCGAATTCAAACAACAAAGGTAGTAATGGTGCAGGCTCACTGCTGTGTCAGTTAGCAGTGTGTGTTTCTTTCCCTCTCATTCTTCTGCACTGACTGACCATGTGTGACTTTTTAAAATGCTGTTGTTTTGACTAATTTTTCTCCAAAGTTCCAAAACAATGCAACAGCATATAAAACAGTAATTGGTGTTCCTGAAATTTGAGGAAATCACCTCCAACACCTAAAATACCTCAAAAAAAAATAAAGAGCAGCCTATTACAGCCAGAAATTTTTCCCGTCCTCCATCTTGGATTACCCAGAATCCATGAGTACCTCAACTCAATCACATTAAACTGTTAGCATCACTTTGTAATAGTAGAAAGTGTCAGATTGAATTTAACATTGAAAAGTGGGAGATAACATTTTGGCAGAAAGGACAAGGAGAAACAAATGAGACAATTCTAAAGTGTGTGCAGGGACAGTCAGACGTTTTAAAAGAATTTAAAGTGGCAGTAATATTAATTATCAAAGCAAAGAGTGATCTGCAGTTTCAAACAAAGGTACAGAATACAAAAGCAGGAAAACTTACCAAATTTTCATAAATCTCTGCTTAGGCCATAATAGCATTGTGTTCAGTTCTGGTTATTATCCTTTAATATAGATGTGAGAATCCTTGAAAAGGTTAAGATAATTTGTTTTTACTGTTTCACAGGATGTGGACATTACTGGTTAAGCCAGCACTTAATGCCCATCTCTAATTGCCCAAGGTGATGGCGATGACATGCTTGTTTTGAACGACTACAGTCCATGTGCAGTAGGTATAGCTATAGCGATTTTAGAAATGGAGTTCTAGGATTTTGATAGAGTGATAATGAAGGAACAAAATCCAGAATGGATACAAAGTTTGGTTGGAGAACCTGGATTGTTCTCCTAACAGCAAAGGAGATTGAGGAGAGATTTTATGGAGGTGTGCAAGTCTATGACAGACTTGCAGAGAGACAAAGTAAGGTTGTTTCCATTACGTCATTACCCAAAGACTTGGGGTGCAGATTGAAGATTCTAAACAAAACATGTAGGACTGATGCGAGGAAGAACTTTTTAATAAAGCTAATAGTTATGAATGGAACTGGAGACTAATTATCTCATTAAGGAAGTTAATTGCAGGATCACGGATAGATTTGATGAAATAGGGTTGGTTAAAGCGTTCAATACAAATCCAACACTGACTCAATAGGCCAGATGTCATTTCCTACTCCACAACAACTCTTATAAAACTTAAAAAATCATATATCTGGATTACCTGTAAACTGAGTTCTCCTAATGTGACACCAACAGAGACTGGCCTCGAAGAATCAGTAATCTAAAAAAAAAAATCTACAGTTATAAATCAACTTAATTACTTAACTGCATTAAGAATAATAAATGATAGTTGTACGAAGAAAGATTTACCGTCCTCACATACCATATACTAACCCTGAATTGAAGCTCTGTGATAACATACAATAATTGGAATCTATATAAAACTGGTAATAAAGCAATACTTTCAGCAAACAAATACACTTACAGCATCTTCATATCTCACATGAATGCTTGTTATTTTGATTTGCAGATTTTTAATAATCTGTGTTGCAAGCTTTTCCGCAAAGGAGTCCTTTTTCTCTTCTTTAGGTTTATCTTAAACAAGAATAAATAAAGTTAAAAATCACACAACACCAGGTTATAGTCCAACAGGTTTAATTGGAAGCACACTAGCTTTCGGAGCGACGCTCCTTCATCAGAAGAATAAATAAAAATGTCTGTCATTCTTCTTCAGAAAAAAAAAGTATAAAGTGCAAGCCAATTAACTAGGAGAAAGTAAAGCTTCTGATGCTGGAGATCAGAGTCGAAGAATGTGATACAGGAAAAGCACAGCTGGTCTGGCAGCATCTGAGGAGCAGGACAGTCAACGTTTCAAGCATAAGCTCTTCAATGAAGACCTTATGCTCAAAACATGGATTGTCCTGCTCCTCGGATGCTGCCTGACCGGCTTTGCTTTTCTAGCATCACACTCTTCGACGCAAGCCCATTAACTGACAAGCAATCCTGAGCTGTGGTTTTAGACAATTTTCTGAACATCAAGATTGCTCACAAATTAGAAGCTGCCCTAGAGAAGTCCTTCCATTAGTGAAATCAGAAGTCAGCCATACAGCTGAACAGGACACACCATTGTTGGCTTGGAATCTCAACGGTTTGACACAATGTTGTAAGGGGGCATTCATGCTCATGAACTACATGGCGTTTCATGCTGTGCCACCATAAGCACCTCAGAGTCATAGTTGTTTCAATCAAGATACTCAAACTTGCACTGGCTGGTAAACAAGTTTTGCTCATCCCTCTTGGGAAGTTAAGAGTTACAAAAGGAGGTGAAATTCCATCACTCTTCTGAAACAGATTCAGGGATCTAATATCTCAGTCAGGTAATTGAGTATTACTGAAATATCATTGCCTTGAAAGTCAGCCCCATTAATATAAATCTGGCAAAAGCACCCGTCACCAGATCTTACCTGCTTGGTTCCTGACAACCCTTTTTCCTCACTATCTGTGCTGTCACATTGCATAGTTTTAAACACATTTAACTGGAGTACGAAACCAAATAATAATCAAGCATCCTAAACCCTGCCCAAGCAAAGTTTTATCCAAGGTCTCTTGGGCTGCAAACCATCAAGAGTTTGTTTTGAAAACAAAAATCTGATCATATGCAGCTTTTCTTTTTGCTTAGTATGTTAATGATTTCATTTTGAATACAAGTAATGCTATAGTGCAACACCCAGGTAATTAGATATAATCCATTTAACATTTCTACTCATTCTTTGAGTCAAACACTTGACTATGTACCCGATGTGCTATTATAATGCCATTATCTACCACATGCTTTGACCAGTTAATCCACCTCAAAGCATCAGAAGAAATTCAAAGAAAAGTATCCCAAGAGTGCTGTTCAACACACAGCAGTTCTCCCTTTCCCAATGTGAGCACAATTCCTCTCAAAGTGGCAATCACCTGTGAATGCAAACTGTACATGAGATCAGACTCCAAATGTACTGGGGAAGCACTTGGATCACATTTTGTTCATTTGTTTGCAGTAGCTATAGTCACCCCCTAACCCTAATGAGTATTTGTTTTTAAAACGCAATATCAATGATCTTTCTTCCCATAAGGAAACCACTTCCCAAAGAAAGTAATTATTATCCTATCACTGGAAATAGATAAGACTAGTGTTCAGATTATTTCCATTTCAAGGTTTTTTTTAAAATCAGTATAACCATTTCAGCAGAAAACACCGAGTTATTTCGTGCTACCCCTATAAATATTGGCAGAATACGGATAAAAGATCGAAGTAGAAGAGGCAGACTTTTATACAAGAATATGATCCATATCTTTACCTCGCCAACATCAACTCAGAGGCATCTTGCATAGACGAACTGTATCCAGTGGATGTACATGAATTCTAAGATAGTTCACTGAATGAACCATTATGTCTGCTTACACATATCCATTCTAGAGATTAAAAGATCCTTGACAGTTCCAGTGAAATTAAAGGGCAATAATTGATGTCAAAGTTATGGAAACCTCTAACTTCTGTAGCGGTCCATCCAGGTTCTCCATGTAGTTTGTGTGGATGCTTGTGTCATGTTTGGTCACTGCCACAGGTCACCACCAGGTACTTGCTTTTGTCAATTCTCCGAGTCCATTCCATATTTCATGGAACATGCTATGTTTACCACTTCTCTCCTATGCTAGACTGATTCCCAATCCAAATCTTTGGTCCAGGACGTAACACTGGCATTCTTCCGATACGGATTCATGCAGGATGTCACAGCATGTCCATCATTTTATCACTTCAAATTTTATTGACGTTGCTCGCCATATAAAGAATCCAAAAAACAATATGCATATACCAGGATTGGATAAAGTGTTTGACTTTGCTATAAACTCGTATTTCTGTCACGTTACTAAAGGGTTCTCTTCATGAATCCAGGAAACCTGTTTAGCATGGATGTTCTCTACTGAATGTGGAATCGCCATTGAAGATTGTTTTTAAAGTGAACTCCAAATGGACATGTATTTAACAGGTCCAGAAGCGAATTACACCCTTAAGGCTGTTAATTTATCCTATTTGTTCCTGATTCACATGAAATCGCACTGTTTTGGTATTGAATGCCATTTCCCATTGGTTTTGCCATTTGTTCATTTTCAGAACTTCATCTTGCAGTGAATTCATATAGAGATTTTGCTACTGCACAAACCATACAATCAATTGCACAGACAGTTGGGTTTTCAATTTTTGGAAAGGTCATTTAGAGAAGGTCAAGCCCCTCCCCAACCCCCGGTGCTGTTCCAAGAGGTACTCCAAAAACTACAGCTCTGGGAGAGGATGGTACAGCATTCTTTGTTTCCCGTTAGTAAGGAAGTAGAGTGGACTGCTTGAAACAGAGCTCCTATAGAGTAATGAGAACATTCTGCTCTTACAGATGCCTAGACAGTCAAATACATGATCAGAGATAGGGTAAGAAACGGATTCTGTTCAAGTCTGCTCCTCTGAACTGGATTCAAATTCTTTGCTGGTGGACAGAATTCCAGAACAACTTTTCATCAAGGGTCTGTGCACAACCACAACCCACTTTTCATCATGTGCTGAAAAGGAAGCAACAATCATCTGATGTCACTCAAGTCAAAGCAGCGAAAAGTGACTTTCCTAAAACTCGTGATCAAAGCAGTCACAATCTGCTGCTAAAATGCAATTAAATTAAATAGTTCACATGGATCTCAACTAGGCTTCCCTCTGTTAGGCCAATACGCACAAAAGCCACATGGAAACTAAACCCACCATGTATAAAGGCAGTCTGCATCTGGGGTGCATCTTTCCATCTGGATATATGAATGCGTTCCGCCTTCTTTCCAGAAGAAAGTTTTCCAGGGATTTATCCACCAATTCGTTTACAATCTCAAAAACTATTCGCCCTGGTAAGAACTTCCACTCTCAAAAATATGCAACTGAATTGCATGATCTGGCAGTTGCTCAAAACTGCCCTCAAGGATGGCAGATGACTGAATTAGTGCTAAAACACAAGGTAAACTAAATGTAAAATAACAAATCGTGTAAGGCAACAAGAATAAACTTATTGCCTGCCTGAAACCAAGTGTAGCTCAGCATAGGTGGGAAACATTCCCTCACCCAAGGGGAAAAAAGATTTCTACTTCTACATGTAATGGACTTGCACAATTTTCTCCCAGGCTTCTAATTTTGAAGATATTCCATTGTACAACGTACAAACACAAATGGAAATAAAATGTTTCACATACTTCAATTGCCTGCATGCAGACTCACTTCCAATATTGTTTCCTAAACATGCTTAAGTTAGCCACTGGATTTTCGTTTTGAGGTATTGATCAGGTTGCAAATTTCAGATCTGATCACAACCTGATGCCAATTAGGAAATAGATTTTGGACTCGGAAATAGTGAAGCTATTGCCGAGAACACATTTTATATGATCAACATGGTACAGACTAAGAATGCCTTCCGAACCAGAGAGGCAATTGCAACAATGAAGGCACAAAAACCATGGTCATAATGCCCTAAAAAAAAAGAGAACAGACAAAAATACAAATTCCATCCAAGAAATTGAAATAACTCTGCCTAAAAGTTCTGGATATTGATGTAACATCACTATTGTTTAAGCATAACCAGATTCTCCATGTTCTCAGTGAAGAAACCTGAACGCCCCAAATTACTCAAGTTACCGAACTGACCCTGGTTTGACGCTAAATTTCATACTTCAATTCCATCATGAGTAAACATCTCTTTGAAACACTCTACCTTTGCATTCCTCCAACTCTGCAATCCAAGTTTTGATGAAATAGCTTATTTATGTCCATCCTGTTCATCATCTTCAAACAGTTCCCATCTTTACAGTTTTAAGTGGAAATGGTTGAGGAAAGACTAATTCACTTCTCCCAGTTTTGTACCAGACATATTTCACAAAAAACAAAAGAGGCTCCACATCAACAGATTACTGAGATATTGAAAGCTATTCCCATTGTTTCTTTTCTCCCTCCCCACAAAGCCCAAGCGTTTCCTTCAGCTGTCAAATCAGTAATTTATATGCATTCACTCTTAAAATTCAATCGCATTCCCTAAACAAATAAGTTTAGCTTTCGGGTCCAGTTACCCAAAAAAGAATTTTGACCCACTCTACAACAATTGATTTGGTGCCACCTTCCACACAAACTACAGTTTAAATGAGTTAAACTTTACATTCAGTTCATCTAATTAGGAAGTAGCCATCTGAAACATGAACATATAATTAGGAGAACATACAGTTTATGGTGAAAAACAATTGATAAAGTTATTTTTCCTACACACAAGATTATTTAAAGAACGCAAGCAACCAGTGGTTTTAAAGCATTGGAATAAGAGCAAAAATCAATCAAGGATAAAATGCAAAGTGCATCATAAAATATTCATACATACCTTTGGAACGCACTTTGGAAGATTTCTTAAAATACTTTTTAGACTTTTTACGTTTACGTCCTTAGCAATGCAAGCAAGCAAGACATACAGAAAGAGGATAAAGTGATGTTAGTCAGAGCTAGAGACATGCAGCACTAGAAAATAACCACTGTGTTGGTTAGTAGTATCTTGTGTGAAGAAGAAATAAGAAAAGTGAAGGAACAATTTGAAAAGCTGAACAATGTGGTACAAACTCTACAATAAAACAAGCAACATTCATTTTCAAGTTCAAATGGATTCCCCCACAATGAATGCAAAAATAGTGTCAATTTTCACAACAGCTTTCATCACATGCAGCTCAAGGGGTGCAGGGAGACATAACAATACACTGGATTTAAAAACTCAAACACAGACTTAACAGGTTCTATTATATAATCTGCAAGTAATCTTAACCAAATTCTCAGTTTTGCTTTAAATTTAAAATCATTAGGCCCATTAAATACTGTATAGAAAAATTGTCAGCTGAATTAATTTTTTATCACAGGCTTAATTAATAGGTTACTTGTGCATTAAAAGAGCAAGTGACAACATAAGCAATAAACTGAGCAAAAACAGGAAACAGTAGTGGTGAGGATTTTTATTGAACTGGTGGAAGATCAGAGGACACCCGCTCCTTGGTAAGTAGTAATGATTTATATTTGGGTATATAGGGCACAATTTCAAAAATTGTAGAGGACTCAAAGCTTATAAGTATTGTAAACAGTAAGGATAACAATGAACCTCAAAAGATGATGGTGAAATGGGTGGACAAGTGGTAGATCAAAGTTAATACTGAGCAGTCTAAAGTGATTCACTGTACTAAGACAACCAAGCAATTCAATATAAACTAAAGGGTGTAATTCTCAACCAGATACTGGGAGCTATATCTGCATAAATCAGTGAAGATGAAAAAACAGTTTGAGAAATCAGTTCTTAAAGTACATGGAATGCACAAAGAAGTAAGGATATGATGAAAAACCCAGGTAAAACTCAAGTTCAGCCTCAAGTGGAGTAGTATGCAGAGTTCTGGACAGCACACGTTTGGAAGGATGTAGAAGAATGAGAAAGGGTGCAGAAGAGATGCATGAGAAAGAAACTCATCTCTGGAACCAGTTACATCAATAGAGTGGAAAGGCTGAGACGCTCCCTCCAGAGAAAAGAACAGGTGAAGACTTGATAGAGGTGGTCAAAGACATGAGGGTCTGAACAGAACACAAACCTTTCCCATTTGTGGAGGGATGGAGAAACACAGGATTACACTAAGATGATCGGCAGAAGAAGCAACTGTAACATCTGGAAGTTTCTAAAACACAGCATGTGGTCTCAATCCACAATACACTGCCTCAGCACATGGTGCGGGCAGGTTTAATTGCAGCTGTAAAAAGGAAACTGGATAATTGGTGAAGTAAAATTGCAAGGTTGTTGGGAAAAGCTAACAGGGCAAACTAGGGGAATTGCTCTTGCAGAAAACCTGCTCAGATATGACAGTCCAAGAGCTCTCCAGCTGTATTGTAACTATTCTATGAAACTATACAAAGTGACTGTTACTTAAAGATTCATCCAGCTGCATTTCTTCAAATTATTTCCCTTATGGCATTCTCTCAATCCGGTCACGCCAGTTCTATTGAGGCTGTTATTTCTGTGTCTCCACTGTCTCTCAACCATTGGTAGGGCTGTAATTCAAGGGTTTTATATATTGAATAGCAGGCAATTCATTCTCCCATTTTTGAAGCTGACCAGTCACACTTCAATAACTAACTTCATGTGACAGCAGCAACCTCAAGGTTGAAGTAATACAAAGTACTTTTCAAAACCTTTCAATTTCCATGTACGCTTACTCAGTAAGACTAGCAAAAGCATATGGTTTATTTAGTTTCACTGTTATAAAAACATTGCTTCATTATTTACTGCAAGTTAAGACTAAAAAAAAAATCATTTTGCCGTCTAGTCACTAAAACTTGCCATCTAGTTGCACAACAAAAAAAGATAAAGCCACCAGTCTTGCTGGACCACAAGCTGCTCTCTCAATAGAGCGCAACAACTTGTGGTGGTTTAACCAGAGGGTCAGCATGCCTTAGGTAAGGGAGAGGTTGAGGAACAGCAAACCTCAGCCAATGTGGGAACTGAACCCACGCTGTTAGCGTCATGCTGCATCACAAATGAGGTATCCTACCAACTGGACAAAGTACAGTATGGACAAGAAACACATCAGATCGGGTTCAGAAAAGTGAAATCTATTTAAATGGGTTTTATTTTTGTACAATGAAGCAGGAATCACAATAAAGCTTCTACCATTTAAATTGTCTGCTCAGTTCATATTTCAGTAATTTAATGTATTTCTTGCCCAAATTGTACTTCACCCAGTTGGCAGGGCAGCTCACTTGTGATGATAATAGCGTTGTTCAAAGCTGACAAGATCCACAATCCTGACAGTTTTACCCGCCAGCAAAAATTCTAACTCTAGCCCAACATTTTTTTTAAAACAAAAAGCAGAACATGCTGGAGAAACTCAGGTCTGGCAGTATCTGTGGAGACAAAACGGAGTTAACATTGAATCCTCTGACCCTTTCTTCAGAACTAGGAGATAAAAGAGAGCAATTTTTAAATTTAAATTTGAAGCAAAATATTTTCGACCAAAAGTTGTTTTTTAAAAAGTGCCATCTAATAAACACATTCATGTATAACACCTTCAAATTCATTTGAAAACTTGCCTCAAAAATAACTTATTTGAATTAAAATGTTGCTCTTTTTGCAATGTGAATTTTGAGATACTTTTAATACAGAAGCAAAAAAGTCATTTTCTCTCTTTAGATTAATAAATTTAACAACTGTGCAATAAGGCTCACTGTCAGATGTGCAATGTTCTCCTGGGCAGTTTACCATCACAACAAAATAAAAATGTTCTGTTGCCCATATTCTGGCTTACATTAAGTTATACTCATTCATCATCCACATGCTGAAGTTCCGATACTTCTGTTCCAGCACTATCGCACACTTAAGAATTCTCACACTTTGCTCAAATCCCTCCCACAATCCAAAGATGAATAGGTTCAGTGGATTTGATATGGGATATGCAGGATTAAAAGGGATAAGGTAGGAAGGTAGGTCTGGATGGGATTCTCTTTAGAGGGTCAGTCTGGACTCGATGGGCCAAATGGCCTGCTTCCAGGCTGTAGGGTATCTATGCTTCCATGAGATCGCCTTATTTCTCTCTTCCTTTGAAGGTTCGACTTGACACCAATCTTGCTATTCATATTCTTGGTGGTTGTGTCAGATTTTACCCAATTATGTTCCTGTTTAACTTAGTAAAATGCACAAAGGAGTTTAAGACAGCATAAAAATACAAGCTCTTGTATAGAGGAATGTATACAAAAATGCACAAGAATTGTGCATCTGTGTAAAACAGTTCACATTTAATGTCTGTAAATATTCACAAGGAATGGAATTAAGCCATGAGAGTACTCCACCATTCATTTAAAAACCAGCAAGATGAACTCAACTCTTCCCAAACAGGATATCATCCAACTCGACTGCAATGATCTATCCCAGCTTTGAAGACACACAACTGTCAAAATCATTTCCTTTTCATAAAGCCATATTGATTCTGCCTTACCATTATGTGATGTAAACACCCTTGGTGTCCCTTCCTTAATAATCAATTCCAGCATCTCCCCAACTGGCATCAGGACATTTTTCATATTAAGGACACATTTGACGGAGTGTGGCATAAAGAAGCCATGGGGGAAACCAGCAATGGGAGATCAGGGGAAATTCTCTGCATGGATGGAGTCACACCTGACATAGGGAAGCTAGCTGGAGTTGTTGAAGGTCAGTCATCTCAACTCTTGGACATCTGTGCAGGCATTTGTTAGGGCCCTACGATCTCAAGCTGTTGTACTTCCACACACATTATCTACTGTGTCCGTTGCTCTTAATGTGGTCTCCTTTACATTGGGGAGACAGGACACCAACTTGCGGAACACTTCAAGGAACATCTTTGGGAGACACACACAAACCAAATCCACCCCACCGTCCTGAGGCTGAACTCAACTTCCCCCTCCCACTCCATCAAGGACATGCAAGTCCTTGGGCGTCTCCACCACCAAACTCAAGCCACCCAATGCCTGGAGGAAGAACACCTCATCTTCCACCTCTCTAATCACACGGGACCAATGGTGATTTCACCAGTTTCCTCATTTCCCCTGTCCCTACTTTATCCTCGATCCAACCCTCTAACTCAGTACCACCCTCTTGAACTGTCCATCTCCATTCCCAACTGTGTTTCACCATCCTATCACCATCACCATTCCCAGCTACCTTCCCCCAGCTCCAACCCCTCCCATTTACCTCTCCGTCCGTTTGGGCCCCAACTCCCCATTCCTGATGAAGGGCTTATGCTCAAAACCTGCTCCTCGGATGCTGCCTGACCAGCTGTGCTTTTCCAGCACCATATTTTTTGACTGTTCTCCAGCAACTGCAGTCCTCACTTTCTCCTGTCAGGAATTGCAGCAGGACCTTGAGCAGCTGGGGAAGTAGGCTTGGAAGTGGCAAATTTTGATAAGTGTGAGGTCTTGCACTTTGGGAAAGTCAAATCAGGGTTGGATTTTCATGGTGAGTGGTCGGGCCTTAAAGGAGTGCAGTGGAACATAGGGACCTTGGAGTTCAGGTGCACGAGTCTCTGAAAGTGGAGTCTCAGGTAGACAGGGCAGTGAAGGCGACTTTTGGCACACTGGACTTCATCAGTCAGGGCATTCAGTAGAGAAGTCGGGAAGTTGTATGGCATTTGTACAGGATGTTGGTGAGGCTGCAGTTGGAGTATTGTGTTCAGTTTTGGTCACCTTGTGATAGGAAGGATTTTATCAAACTGGAAAGAAAAAGTGTACAAGAAACTTACAAGAATGTTGCCTGGACTCAATGGTCCGAGTTACAGGAAGAGGTTGGATAAGCTGGAACTTTCTTTACAGCTCAAGAGACTGGTGTGTGCGCATGCGTGGGGGGGGGGGGTGGGGGGGGGGGGGGGGGGGGGGGTGGAACCTTATAAAAGTGCAGAAGATCATGAGAGGCATGGATAGCGCGACAGAACTCCATCTTTATCCCCAGGGTTGGGGAATCAAGGACTAGACGGCATCAGTTTAAGGTTAAAAGAGGAAAAAATAAAAGGGAACCAGAGGGCAACTTTTTAAAAAACAGGCATTAGAATTCACAGGGTCAATAAGATTTGAGGTGAGCATGTGACTTAAAGATTGATGTGGATGAAACAGGTTCAAGTTCATGGGGCACTGATACCACATGAATTATGCTGAGACGAGTCCTGGTGAATTGCATAACTAGGACTGTGTCTAGGGATTTTCAGTAATGAGTGCAGGAGTGCATTCAGTTGTAGGAAAAAGTGAAAGGTTGTGGGGAGAAGGAGATTCAGTATTAAAGTTCCCAGGACAAGTAACAGGACGGAATATGGAAAGGATCAGGAAGCTAACTTCAGGCAAAGCAGATAAGGGGACAACTATGGGACGGGGATTTGCAGTCATTGCAAGTGTGAAGGTGTTGTACTTAAATGTGCGCACTATACAAAGTAAGATAAATGAGCTTGTAGCACAGCTACAATTACAATGGAAATTGCTAGGTCCGATGTTGTTGATATCACAGAGACATGGCTACAAGGGGATCTGGGCTGGGAATGAAATATCTAAGAATAAGTGTCCTAGTTAAAGGACTGGCAGATGGGCAAAGGTAACAGGATTATCTTGTTAGTAATAAAAAATGAAAAATTAAAATCGATAAAGTAGCACTGAAGAGTCAAAATACATGGAATCCAAAGAAAAAAAACAAAGACCCTAATAGGTCTTGTTTACAGGTCTCCCAGCAGTAGTCAGGATATGGGAGGGTGGCGGAGAAAAATACTGAAGAGATAGTCAAGGCATGTAAGAAAAACACTATTACAATAATCATGAAGGACTTTATTATACAGGTGGATTGGGAAAATCAGATTTTTGGCTGATCTCAAGAAAGTGAATTTGTAGAATGTCTACAAAAAGGATTTTTGGAGCAATTTGTGGTCGAGCTGACTAGTGATTAGGCATTTCTGGATTTGGTGTGTAATGAGGCAGACAAGGAAGCCCTAGTGGACAGTGACCATCATATAATAAAATTCACCCTGCAATTTGAAGGGTATGAGCTGGAAATAGATGTAGCAATATTACAATTCAGTAAAGGTAATTGGAGAAGTGAGGATGAACTGGCCAGAGCAGATTGGGAAAGGAGCCGAGCAGGCAAGGTGGCACTGCAGCAATGGCAAGAGTTTCTGGGAATAATTCAGGAGGCATAGCAGAAATTCATTCCAACAGAGAAGCAGCATATTAAGGGGAGCACAAGGCTACCACAGCTGACAAGGGAGGTTGGGACAGTATAAAAGGAAAAACAAAATGTTATGAATATTAATGGGAAGCTAGATGATTATGAAGCCTTTAAAAATGAGCAGAGTATAACTAAAAAAGCAATACGGGAGGAGAAGATCAAAGGAGAGGAAGCGAGTCACTAATATAAAAAAAAGCTAACCAAAAAGGTGAGGGGGAGACAACAGTGGACATTGTAACACTGGATAATGAGGCTGGAGAATTAGAATCCCTACAGCGTGGACTGGCCCTTCAGCCCAACAAGTCCACATTGACCCTCCGAAGACCACCCAGACCCATTACCCTACCCAATATTTTACATTTCCCCTGGCTAATGTACCTAACCTACACATCCCTAAACACGATGGGCAATTTAGCTTGGCCAATTCACCTGACCTGCACACCTTTGGACTGTGGGAGGAAACCGGAGCACCCGGGGCAAACCCACGCAGACATGGGAAGAAAGTGCAAACTCCACACAGCCTGAGGCTTGATTCGAACCCAGGTCCCTGGCACCGAGAGGCAGCAGTGCTAATCACTGAGCCACCGTGCCGACCAGTAATAGTAGTACAGAGGTACAAAGAAATGACAGACGAACTGAATAGTACTTTGCATCGGTCTTCACAGTGAAACACATCAGCAGCATCTCAGAACTTCGAGAGTCAGGGAAAGAGGTAAGTGTAGTGGCCATCACTCAGGAGGTGCTGGTGGAAAAGGTAAAAGGTCAGAAAGTGGATAAATCACCCAGACTAGATGGACAACACTCAGAGTTCTGAAGGAAATCGCTGAAGACATTGAGGCATTGGTGGTGATCTTTCAGTAATCACTAGAGTCAGGAAGGCTTCCAGAGGATTGGAAAGTAGCGAATGTAACACCTGTTTAAAAAGGGAGGTAGTAAAGGTAGAAGGCAGGAAATTACTGGCCAGTTAGTCTGACCTCTAAAATCTTTGCAATGACAGAGTCTTTTACTAAGGATAAGATTGCAAGTATCTGGAAGTGCATGGTAAAATAGGGCTAAGTCAGAACTGCTTCGACAAGAGACCAGGCTGTTAGAATTCATTGAGGAGGAAATGAGCCAGTTACACAAATGACAGCAAGAGGACATAAGCTATTTGCATTTCCAGAATGCTTCTGGCAAGATGCCACACAGCAGGCTGCTAAATAAGATGGTGTTAGGGGCAAGTAACTGGCATGGATAGGGGATTGACTGGCAGATGGCAAAGAATGGGGAAACAGGGGTCTTCTTCAGGATGACAGCCGGTGACTAGTGGAGTCCTGCAGGAGTCCCTTTTGGGATCACACCTATTCACATTATACATTAACAATCTGGACAAAGAAACTGAAGGCATTATTGCTAAGTTTGCAGATGACACAAAGATAGGTGGAAATACTAACAAAAAGACTTAGGAGCCCTAGTTCAGTATTCTCTTCAGATTAACATGCAGGCAGTTAGGAAGGCAAATGCAATGTCATGATTTGGAGGTGTTGGTGTTGGACTGGGGTGTACAAAGTTAAAAATCACACAACACCAGATTATAGTCCAACAGGTTTAATTGGAAGCACTTGCTTACAGAGCGCCACTCCATCAGATGGTTGTGGAGTACACAATTGTAAGGCACAGAATTTCTAGCAAAAGTTTAGTGCAATGTAACTGAAATTATACATTGTCATGATCCATAATCTTTTTGGGATCTTTCCTGCTTGCCTGCATTTCTGTAGAAACTTGATGTCGGTGTTGATATGTGCGTTCTTCTTGGAAATCCTCTCCAACGGAAATGCAATGTCAGCATTCAGTTCAAGAGGGCTAGAATACAAGAGTAGGGATGTACTGCTGAGGCTGTATAAGGGTCTAGTCTGACTACATTTCGAATATTGAGTGTAGTTTCAGACCTCGTATATAAGGATGAATGCGCTGATGTTGTACAGAGTCCAGGGGAGTGATTGCAGGGATGTAGAATGAGTCATGAGTCGTTGTTTAAAAAAAAATTAAACAATAAATATGCAGACCTACAATTGTTAAAGAGCAGAGGGAAAAAATGCCTTGAAGTATTTATCCTAAATATTGTACTGCGTAGTTGTTAGTTTGCATTGAAGAATGAATGATGTGCTGAAGAATACTGACTTTCTGCTGATATTAGTTGGAAATACATCAATACAGTCATACACTGAACAATAATCTTCACAAGTTAAGCTTATTTTCATCAAGGTTGAATGCCATCTGGGACAAACGAACGTAATAAACTTAAGATGCAGGTAATAAAAATTGAAGAATAGGAGGTAAAGAATACATTTTCAAAAATTGGAATTTAAAAGCATGAATCAGAAAAGGAGATGATATTTATTTTTCATTTCACTGGCTTTGAAGTACCCTCCAAGTATACGCAAGTTATTTCTCTTTTCTTGTTTGAGCTCTGAGGGTTCTGGGTTCATTTTTGCCAGTTAATCATGTCAAAGTAATCGTAGAGCTTAAACGCTAGGCAACACAAAACAAACAAAAAACCAATTTAGCAGACCAAGAGGTCGGTGAGAAGTTGGGGGTGGGAGGGAAGTGTTTGCAAAACTTTTACAGAGTGTGAGACAGCAATGTCATTGAAAACTCTGCTACATTTAACAAAAGCAAGCACAAGCAAAGCTAGGACTTGGAGCCAATGCTTGGAATGGGAGGTCAGACAACTGCAACACAAACATGGTGGGATCTCTAGAGGAACAGGGAGCCAATGGATTTTAGCAAAGACATGGATGAGCAGAAAATTAGATCGGTTTAAAAACTGGATAAAACTGTCATCAGTTTTATAAAACAAACTGAAGCCCGTATGAAGTGAAATATAGAAGGCAGCAAGGACAGTTTTGGGGAAGTCAATCATGAAAATCAATAACATGACAGTGGGAAGATGGAAATCAGAGTGCAATATGGTTTGTGGAAGTACATGAAAGAGATGTAAGAATGACACATTTAATAAAAGGAAAACAACAATTGCTGTACTATTAACAAAGTGAAATCTGCTGGTCCTTAATAAGCAGAGTTCATTATGACTCCCATGATCTTTGAAATTACAAGTCAAACATTGTCACTAAACTCTGCAATATTCAAGTCAAGTCAAATTCAGGTCATCAAGAATTTTACTTCTTCAAACTTGGCAATTAACAGGCAGTCAATGACCATGAAGCACTGAAGATACTGGAGTGCCAGACTCACGAAATGCAATCCCATCTTTACACTGTGAAACTGAAACTAATTGCAACATCCCTTTCACTCTCCTGCTTTAAATGTCTGTAGACAGCGAAGTATCCCGCCAACTGATATTTGGGCAAAGATGCCTTTTCTCTCAGTTCATGAAGATCAATTTCACTCATAGCTTGAAATTTACAACTAATCCATCCCATCAGACGTGAACATTATGTATCCATCTAGAACTCTCTGGATTTGCTGATTTAAAGCAGTGCCCACAAAAATACATGCCACTGCAGTGACCAAACTAACCATGCTCCAGATCCCACACTGAACAAAAGAGGTAAAGAATAAAAAGTTCTTCCACCACTTAAATTCTTAAATACAAACATTTACATTTCATATTTGGCAACTTAACACATTTCACTTCATAGAATATTGCATTCTTTTCAGTTGAAATTGGATTATTTCAAAAATAAATGAGAAAAGCTTCCATGACAAAACATGTTTATATACTTTTCGTCTCCCTTCTCAGAAGATATAACAGTTACTTCAAGTACAGCAAACATTGTTTTATCCGCAACTCTCGATAAACCAACACAATGTACATCAGAAATACTGGAAATTTACTGTATTACTGTGATCTACCGTGAAGTCTGAGTAGTCACTTGAGGGTGCCAGTGAGAAGGCTGTCAAAGTTTTAAGGCAGAGGCTGCAACACTATTTCAGCAATTTATGCTTCAAATGAAGTGTAACAATGCTGTGTTATACCCTTGCAATTACTTAGTGTATTTTTACATTGATCATATGCACCTAACACCATGGGAAATTTAGCGTGGCCAATCCACCTGACCTGCACGTCTTTGGACCATGGGAGGAAAGCAGAGCACCCAGAGGAAACCCACACAGACACGGGGAGAATATGCAAACTCCACACAGACACAATCACCCAAAGTTGGAAGCGAACCCAGGTCCCTGGTGCGGTGAGCCACCATGCCGCCCCAGTTTCCTGTTTTGTCTTCCTCCTTTTTTAAACAGACCACATTAGCCATTTTCCGATCCTCTGACTCCAGTGATCCCTAAAAGATTACCTCCAATGTCGCCACAATCTCTTCAGCTATCTTCTCCAGAAACCTGGGATAGAGGCCATTTGATCCAGATCTCTTATCCACTTTCAGACCTTTAAGCTTTCCCATCACCTTCTACACTCAGCTCTACCCACAACTCTCGAAGTTGTGGTCTGCTACTGGTGTCTTCTACTGTGAAGACTGATACAAAGTACTATTCAGTTCTTCTACCATTTCTTAGCTACTCATTCCTACTTCTCCAGCTTCATTGTTCAGCAAGTCAACATCCACTCTTGCCCTCTTCACTTTTTAGCTATCTAAAACCTCTTGCAATCTTCTTTTATATTATAAGTAGCTTACCCCCATATTTCATGGTCTCATTTTTTAAAAAAATTATCCTCAGCTAGCTTTTAAAGGCTTCCTGATCCTCAGGTGTCCCACTCATCTTCCCCATATTTAAGCTTTCTCTTTGACTTTTTGCTGTCCCTGACTTCCTTTGTCAGCCATTATTGCCTCATCCTCCCCCTTGGTATGCTTCTTTTTCCTTGGAATGAATTTCTGCTGTGCTTCCCAAATTACCCCCACAAACTCCTGACATTGTTGCTCCACCATCTTCCCTACTAGGCTCCCCTTCCAACCAACTCTGGCCAGCTCCTCCCTCATGTCTTTGTAGTTACCTTGAATGAATTGTAATACCATTACATCTGATTCCAACTTCTCCCTCTAAACCATCAGGGTGAATTCTACTATACCATGGTCAATCCCCCCCCAGGGGCTCCAGAGCCTGAAGCTCTCCAATCAAGTCTACCTTATTACACATCACCAAATCCAGAACTGCCTGTTGCCTAACTGGCTCTACCATAAGCTGCTCTAAAAACCCAACTTGTAGACATTGCATAAGTTTGTTTTCTAGTGATCTGCTACCAACTTGATTTTCCCGGTTACTATCACTTTAAAAATATTATTTTGCTGTGGGTTTTTTTTTTAAGAGAGGTGTCAAACTGGCTACTGGAGATGTCCTAAGTAAACTACTTTGCAGGCCTTTAGGATTTTGTAACATGTTGGAACAATGGAAGCAGCTTGAATGGGAGTGGTCAGTTCTCACAGAGCAGGCTTTCTAGTTCTTTGTTAGCTTTAGCAGACAGCAGATGTTTGAGGCCCCAGAAGAGGTGGAAGCTTCAGTGAATGGCTCCTAACTGCAACTTTATCTGAAATCACTCAATGTTGTTTCCTCCTGGATTGGAGAACTGCAGGTAAGGATTGGGGTCTAAAAACTTACCTTTTGGCCAACGGGTGTGTTTATGGGATGTTACTGCTAGGTGACCTGTACACAATTCTCACTAGGGTCTGGTTTCCTTTACAGTTCCTCAACAATACCCACACAGATTCCACTCGGGACCCTTCAACTCCAGGGCAATGTGGACTTCACCAGTTTCCTCATTTCCCCTCCCCCCACCTTACCCCATTTCCAACCTTCTAGCTCAGCACCGTCCCCATGACCTGTCCTACCTGCCTATCTCCCTTCCCACCTATCCGCTCCACCCTCCTCTCTGACCTATCACCTCCATCCCCACCCCCATTCACCTATTGTACTCCTTGCTACCTTCTCCCCCGCCCCACCCCACCCCCACACACCCCCTCACCATTTATCTCTCCACCCTGGAGGCTTCCTGCCTCTATTCCTGATGAAGGGCTTTTGCCCAAAACGTTGATTTTCCTGCCCCTCGGATGCTGCCCGACCTGCTGTGCTTTTCCAGCACCACTCTGATCTAAACCCCACAGATTCTATGCCTTTCAATTCTGGTCACTTCTTGATATCGATTTAATTTCTTACTAACAAGGCAACCCATGCCCCCGCCCATCATTTCAACAGGAACATTGGATATTTAATTCACAGCCCGGATCCCCTTGCAGCCATGTCTGAGATTCGTACAACACCACCTTCCAACTTCAATCTGTGCTACAAGCTCATTTACCTTCTTTCATATTTAAATACAATACCATCAGACCTGTGTTGACTGCCCCCCTTCTCATAGTTGTTCACTTCCTTTCTTTTTTATTCATTCACAGGATGAGGAGCTTTGCTGGCTATGCGGCATTTACTGCCCATCCCTAATTGCCCAGAGGGTGGTTAAGAGTCAACCACATTGCTGTGGGTCTGGAATCACATGCAAGAATGGCAGATTCCTTCCCTGAAGGATATTAGTGAACCAGATCGGTTTTTCCAACAATCGGCAATACATGGCCATTACATTCTTCGCTCCAGATATTTAATTTAAATTCCACCATCTCCTGTGGCAGGATTCAACTCGAGGTCCCCATAACGTTATCTGGTTCTCTCGATTAAGAGTCCAGCGATAATACCACTAGGCCATCGTCTCCTCTGCTGTGTCTGAAGTTAGATGTCCAAGTCTTTCCATATTCTGTCCTATCAATTTTTATGGAACTTGAATAAACTGAGTCCTCCCCATTGTTAGCTTTTTCCATAATTTTCCATGCAACCAGACCCACCATTTTTCACATTCGTTTTCACGAGATATCTGCGTGACACAAACTCCTTCAAGAAACCTGCAACTGAAAGATCTACAAACATGGCTCACGTCAACACACTAACTTCCAGGAAAATCAGCCACACTGGTTCTCCCAGCTTAATATTATGAGCCTGCCCATGTCGTTGCTCCTTTGCTTTACTATTTTTTTTAATAAATCTCCTTAGAGTAAGCCTAAGGCATATTCAAACTCACAATTAGAAAGCCGCTGTTCAGCCCTTCAAGCCTACTCCATTAATTGTTTTCATGGTTGATCTGATTGTGGCCTTAATGCAACTTTTCTGTATATCCCCGACAACTTCTGAACACTTTGTCAATCAAGAATGCAACTAATTCAGCCTGGAAAACACAGATACCACATCCACCACACTCTGGGAAAGAATTCCACAGACTAACAGCACTCAAAGTGTTTCCCCATTCTGAACCTGTGTCCTCCACAAATGAAAATATTCTTTCAGCATCCATCTGGTGAAATGCCTCAGGATCTTTTGTGTTTCAAAAGGACACCTCTTATTCTAATTGCTACACAGGCCCAAACTGTCCAACCTTTCCTCATAAGGTTACTTCTTCATCCCAGGAATTAGTTGAGTGAAGCTTCTCTGAACTGCTTCTAATCCACTGATATTCTTAAAACAACACGGTACTCGAGATGTGGTCTCACCAAAACCTTGAACAACCACAGCATTACAAGTTGACATTTTCCCACATTATACACACACTCAATATTTCTCCCCGCCAACTCACAATCACTGATGTCCTCTTCGTAACTTATTCCCTTGCCCATTTTGGCATCATGAGCAAATTTAGCAACCATATATTTAGTCCCTTCATCCCAGTCATTGATATGGTTTGGAGTTAGTTGAGCTATTAACAGTGAACCCTATGGGAGTCCATTCATGTCAACCTGTCAATCCCTTATTTCTAAAAGCTTTGGCAAACTCAACATTTTAGCTTGTGTTCAGATCTTCATGTATTTATTCTCAACCCTTGTCCAGACGCACTGACATTTTCTACTACTTCACTGGTTATAAACATTCACCTCGCTCACTTCACCACCCCCACAACTTGCCTGTTAAACCTCATTCCACTAGTTCACTGGGTTAGTTTAATGGTAAAATCCAAGTGTTGCGTGGGAAAATTCATGCAGTTTCTTTATAAAAAATTTTAAAAACATGTGTTGCCACAAAATAAGCTTTTGTTTTATTAATTTACATTAAATCACAAAACAGATGCAATATAATTATGCATTGAAGTACCTACCAGGTTTGGCGTCCTTATAAACATAGCTTTCCAAGGAAAGCAAGAACTCTCCTGAAGAGGCACCTTCATCCCAATACGCAGCAATAAGGATAAAATATTATACATGAAGACAACATTCGCAATTCAATAATGAGAACAAAAATCACTTCAACTAGATCTCCACATTTGAGCATGAAAACAATGTTGTATTAAATAAAATTCAACAGATAGTTCATCCTTCAAATATCTCACAATCCAAAGATGTGCAGCTCAGGTGAATTGGCCATGCTAAATTGCCCGTAGTGTTAGGTGCATTAGTCAGAGGGAAATGGGTCAGGGTGGATTACTCTTCAGAGGGTCGGTGTGGACTGGCTGGGCCGAAGGGCCTGTTTCCACACTGTGGAGAATCTAATCTATCCAACAATAATTGGAGAAATATATCAATCTTTCCCTTTGGATTTGCTGTTACGATCAACGTCATTGAGTCTTAAAGACAAGCAAGGCAACATGAATCACCTGCTGGAATTAAATGTATTTCTTCCAAGGTAGTATGCAATGATTGATCTGATCACACATTTAGGCCTGGCACCCCCGATCTTTAATTGGATAATAGTGAAGAGCCAATGATAGCTCTGACCTAGTATGAGTCACTGTTCAAGGAGAAAAGAGGATCAAGGACAAAAAGGAGTTAAAAACAGAGAGAGAAATTAGAAATACATTGGTCGAGGAATTAAATCTTGATTAACTTGTGAGCCTAAAACACAGATAGCTACAAAATTATTCTAAGTTCATGATAAAGTGGAGAAACAAAATGAAAAACAATATTTTGTAAGTTACAACTGTCTCAAAAACACATTTAAAAAAGATATAATTAACAATTCGTGCTAAATTAAAATAATCTATTGAATTAAATTGAAGTTCAGAAATTCCAAGCCATTAGAAGTTAGTTCATCATACATGCATAAAATCCATTCAAACTGCAAACCAGCACTCATCCTCCAATATTCTCTACCACTTATGCAGATCAAAGACATTCATAAGGTCAACAGGATTTACCAACTGAACAAGAAAAAACAATACTTAAGCTACCTTACATATACAAAGCCATTTAAATTAAAAACCATCTAATAGAGAGAAGAAAATTTAATAAAATCCTTCTTGGGAGTATTCACAAATCAATCATTCAGTAATTTGAATTCAAATAATTTGACAGCACAAAAATCTATTTTGAAGATTCAGGAGTAAACTGGCACAACACAGAAACTAATCACACGTGCTTAGAACACCGTACAATCAAGCTAGATTTGTCTAACTACTTTGGAGAAATCGAGATCCAATTAATATCTATGTTGAATAGGTAACTAAGGAATTGCTTTATTATCAATCATAATGCAATTAGAAGTTACTTTCAAGAAAACTAGGAAATTAAGAAACATCATTTTACTTTCATCCAAAGGACAAGTTAATTTAACTAGATTATTCATGAGGGCAAACAAGGCAGCTGACTTTGTAAATTAAGAGAATTCATAGATGAACGTGACCGCCTCGTTATAAAATTAAGGTTCGGACTCAAGTACACTCAACTTTCCAATCTTTATCCTGAGGAAACAATCTAAAGACAGGATGAAAGGAATGAAGACCGTAAGAGCTGTGCTTCATCAATAAGATTGTAAAATATGTGTATTTGTTCCGTTCCTCCAACAGGAATACAAGACAGTCTGAACACCAACACGAAAAATTAACACTTCCTATTGCTGTACTGAGGCACTTTGAAAACAGAATGCTGGGCCACATCATGATCAAAAACCTCTTTTGCAGATATTTTTAGACTCAAGATAATAACATTTGTTCATCCTTGAGCAACCTAACTTACAGTCAACAGTTATACCATACAGCTCTTTAATCCGTCTACGTATTACGATACTATCTGTTTAATACAAGATACGGATTTCTAACATTAATATCCTAACACAGTCCCAGATAATGACAAGATAAGCAGCCTGGGTCAAGGGACAGAGAATGAAGAAAAAAATAAATTGAGATAGCACACCATCCATCTTTCATAAATGACTTAAACAAATTCCAGATTTGGAACATTTTATCTTTTATTTTCATTTTGATTTCTTGGAGGAAAAGAACGTGTTTTGCACCTACAATAACTTCCACAAGTTAGCTTTATGCTTCATTTGACATTTCCCTGCTAGTAGTACTGAGCCAAAACATTCTGCAAAATATTCAATGCATCTTTCTTCCTATTGCCATTCTACTTCTATCAATGTATTAACGTTACAGACAGGAGTTCAATCTTTCAAACTGTATGTCATTCAGTACCTCCCACAAGACGCCATTTATACTGACCCTTAAAAGCAGGAAAGTCTTTACTTTTAGTTGTGAACTAAATTCCCACTCTTAAACAACATTCCACAGCTTTCAGATCAATCATTCATACAGGAATTTTGTGCTGTCAAAGAGGTGGATTGTTTGTTCGTTCAATAGGACATACCCTACTAAACTCACTGTTAATTATTAAGGCATATGCTATACACATCAATTCCAAATATAGATTACATCTTTTGATGCAAGAGCAATTAGCCTGTACGTTTCTAGGTCAAAAGTGTGCCTTTTTCCTAAGTGCAAATAGTGTTTACACACTGCTAACCTTTCAGAATGTCTCCACTTCCCAATTAATTTTCCAACACCGAAAGAACACATTTTCTCATTCTATTAGCAATTATACACAATGGCAGCTATCTGGAATAATTTTGCAGATAAAATTGAGCATAACAAGGAGCTGCAGTCAACTATTGCACATTACCTTCTGTTGGGCTATTTTCTTGGTGAAATTTGTTTGATTTCTTTTACCACGAGAATAGTGATTTCAACTGCAACCATCCAAAATGTGCCAGTTCCTCGATGTGCTCATGTTAGACACCCATCCCTTCGCACAGTCTTTGAGTCTTTCACAATGAGAATTTGGGTATACTGCACTCCATAATCCAATACTACCTTGAGATGCTACCATAGATGGTTCACTCAAAACTCGAATACGAGCCAGACAACTGATCTTTACATTTCATGCATGCTGACACGACATCATGATATGTCAAAAGGCACAAAGTGGCAAAAAAAACACTGCCGCCAAGTTGCCTTTTGTCCATCCCCACCTATCCTAGTCATTCTGTGACTATGGTTACATGATCCATTTAAGCTAATCACGAGCAGACCAACATCCCCCAGACCCTGAAGATATGGATGAATGCCATTCTTCTCTTGTATCCCTTCGATTCCTGACCTTTACCTGATGCTTGCTTCACCAAGCATTTCTGTGCAAATGAATAGTGTTTTCACAGATTGAGCACTGATCCCTTAAAAATCACCAAGTCACTGTGATACATTGTAGATGTTGTCACCTCAGGACCCTCAACTCCAAAGCAGAAGTAATCATTCTCTGCTCCCGAGACACTATCTCAGACGAAAAGGGTACCAAATTTCAGCACCTTCATGCTAAACAAGTTCAGGAAATAGCCAAAAATATTTAAAATGTTTCACTTAGCACTGAGAGTGACAAACAGTGGGATAAGTGCCTGAAAGTTTCAGCAAGTAATTGTGTTTTAGTTCAATCAGGTTTGAGCATCACCAAGTCACAGACAAAGGAGTGGGGTGTCAGGAAAGAACCCATCAGAATTTTCTTACTGGAGAAAGTGTGCAACTGCCCCAGTTTTCTGAAAATTAAAATATAATAACCATTTCATATAACACGGATTCCCACGTCACCTCCCTAATACTTAATCTATTCCCTTCTCAGCACAAATAAACCTATACCACGAACACAATTGGCAATTTTCACAAAAAAATGTTAAGCCATTAAGTAACTTGAAGGAACAAGTGTGTTAATAAAAAGGCTCCATTAGGACAAACAAAACTTTATAAAATTTCATGCAGCAATAAGCCACTTAAGTCTGTATAAATGTTTGGAGGATTCATTCAGCTAACTAGGGAGCACTTCACATGCCTAAGCACCAGCCAAGAAAAATAAGCTAATCGAACACTACATGCACTCGGCAACAGAAACTGCTCAATATGTTCTGAGCGACACAGATCAAGACATTGAAAACTAGTTGGATGTTAAAATTCTGCATATTGGAAAACTATATTTGTGACTACATTATCCTTCATCATTAAATAGCCGCAGTTTATTGTACATATAAACAAGCCTGCATCTAAATGGAAGATGTTGACACTCATCCTGTCTGCACAATAAAGGAAGACAGTAAATGAATTGAAATGTGCGGAAAGCATAACCAAGCACTGTAACTTCCACACAAACCAGTCAACAGCTTGCATCACACCTCACTGAAATGGACAATTGAAAACTCAAGTCTGCAGTCTTGATATTGCTTTTTTTTTTTAAAAGGTAAAACTCCTTTGTTACTCCAATATCACTGCCTATTTTAGTGCCAAGCCGCAGCTATTCAACACAGGCAACAACAGGGATGCTCAACACATTCACAAAAGGAAACACTCATCATTTTAAAAGCAACTACTTTTCAAGAAAATAGATTTTCATAGTTGGGACAACCAAACGTCAAAGAAAATTGTGTATGTTACTTGAAGGAAAATAAAAAGGTTTTACACACTTCTTGTAGTTGGTTAGGTACAACATTTTTGGGACAGATACAAAATAAATGCAACCTGCAAGTGAATTTTCAAAACCATGAATTGATTTTAAAACTTCACTGGCTTAAATATGCATGAAGAAAAAACAAATATTGCTCTGATTGAATCAAACACCTTAGCCGACCTTCCAAATTAAACTAAATTGATTTATATCCCTTTTCCTTCTGTAATGCCGGTATGGACTGAAAGCCTGACATCTGGCACAGATCATACAGCATAGAAACAGACCCTTTGGACCAACTAGTCCATGTTGACCAAGTTTCCCAAACTAAAGTCATTCCCAACTACCTGCATTTAGTCCATATTCCTCTGAACCTTTCTTGTTCATGTACTTATCTAAATGTCTTTTATAATGTTGTAACTGTACCTGCATCTACCACTTCCTCTGGTAGTTCAGTCCATATACGAACCACCGTCTGTGTAAAAGAAAAGTTGCCCCTCAAATCCCTTTTAAAGCTTTCCCCTCTCATATTAAAGATATGGCCCCTAGTTTTGAACCTTCCCATCCTAGGGAAAAGACCTTTGCTATCACCTTATCTATGCCCCTCTTGAATTTATAAACCTCTGTCAGGTCACGCCTCAACCTCTTATGCTTCAGGGCAAAAGGTCCCAGCATATCCAGACTATCCTTATAATAAACCCTCCAGTCCCACCAAAATCATGGTAAATCTTTTTTTAAACCCTCTCAAATTCAATAATACCATTCCTATAAGCACTGACCAAAACTGTGCATAGTACTCCCTACCCCAACAGTCTGGTGCATACAGTTCTCATTGAATAACTTCCCATTCAAATTCTGCCTGCTCAGGTTAATAATTCATTGCCGTTGTTTTCTCAGATGTACTGCACATTCTAATTCTCAATACTGGTTAATTTGATTCAGCAAAAAAAAAACTTGTTTTAGTTTGTCATTTTTTAAAAAACTTTTTAAATGGTGCTTTGCGACAAATGATAGCCAAAAATACCGTTGACTTTCATCTTTCCAACACATGTTTATAGATTTGTTTGCTTGCTCATGTTTGAAGACCCCTCAACACTCAAGATTAAAGGCTACAAGCCAGAATACAATCATCAAAATCAAATTACATCCACTATGAACAACACCGTAAAGGCTAGCAGAGATTTCTCGCACAATTTCCATACCTTTCATTGCTGCTTTTTGCAATGCATCTTCAATTCGAAGTAGTTCTTTCTGTTTGTTCTCCTGCAGCTGTTTCTCTTCCTTTTCAGCATCGTACTGGATACCTACAAAAACAAATAATCATTGTGAAGTTGTACAATGCATATACTGATTGCATTTTACCCACCTCTAGACCAAATAAACAGGAGTAAAAGGGCAAGTCAGACACAAATCCTGATAAGGGCTTATCCCCAAAACACTGATTCTCCTGCTTCTTGGGTGGTGCCTGACCGGCTGTGCTTTTCCAGCGCTACACTCTCGACTGGCATCTCCAGCATCTGCAGTGCTCACTTTCTTCAAGTCAGACACAAGTCTGTTTAAATGCAGTGATAAATGAGGTAGCATCACTAAACTCAAAATACAGTAATCTATGATCCTGCCCAGCTATTTGAACAAAGTCAAATCTGCTACTTTGCAGCAGGATACATGATAAAGAAAGTAATATTTGAAATACGAATGGTGGAAAGCGATCTTTAATAACCGCTGGGAATGCACAAAGGGAGGCGATCCTCAACTTATTACAACAAATGCTTCTAACTTTTCACTGACCTATAAACCAATTTCACAGATTTGGAACTGGTAATTCATCAGAACTCAAAAATTTGCTGAGAATTGTTAAAAGCAGTGGGCAATCAGTGGAGAATACAAGGAAAAAAGATTAATTCTTGTTATTTGATCATGAAAGGATACTTTTGGTTCCTAAATCAATTTGAAAAGCTAATTATAAAACATTGAAACATTCTCAGAGCAAACTATAACATCTGGACCAAAATTTGCATTCCCTGCCATATGTTTAAGATCAAATAGCTTATGATTTAAAGGAATAATGCTGAATGTATTTATTTGTAATTATTTTCTGGATAATAGGTCTGCACTAACCTTGGTAATATTATCTGGCACAGAAAATGGCTGTGCAAAGAGCTCTCCGTAGTTGATAAGGTAACACACAAGTCACAGGCACGCTCATTAAACAATTTAAAATTTATGAGCTGTTCATCTGGTGAATGATGACTCAGCCTGTCAGCACACAATGCAAACCTTTTTTTCAAATTTGATTCTCAGGTTCTTAACATCATGGCAAGAGCAACATTTGTTGCCCATCGCAAATTGGCTTCCTGCAGGTGGCGGTGAGCAATCACCTTGAATTGCTGCAGCCCTTGTGGTGTTTGAAATAACTGGTGGAATAGGTGGTAACCACAACAGGCTATAGCCAATACATCGACAGTAGCTAGCTCAAATGCTGATAACAATGAATTTAAAAAACAGCACCCATCTCGCCTTCAATTAGATGCAGCACTGTTCAATAATAGTGCTCAGAGTGCTCAACAAAACCATGGCTACAGCTACAATTCCTATGAATCTAAATAAAAACAGGAATTGAAATCTCGCTCAAAGCGAAACTGAAAGGCACCCTTCAGCAGAAACTGAATGCAATCAGAGAACTGGAAACAGTTGCACAAAACAATTGATGATTATGAATTTTGCAATTCTGAATCCTACAAGCTGAAACCAATACCATAAATCACACCGTTCCAGGATGAAACCTTAAAGGTACTGCACTATATTCAAAGGATATATGAATATTGAGGGGTCAGTTCAGGCAATTATTTCCAAAATAGCTGACCCCATGAGCACCATTCTGTTAAGTATTCTTTAATTCGGCTAGAGACACCAGTTAAGTAGATTAGGTTGGGTTCACAATCACAGCAGAATAGATTGTTCTATTTCATATTTCTCCTGTTCTATTTCATGTGACAGGTGTCTGCAAAACTACTTCAAAGGCTTTTGGTTCCTGGGATCTATGATTTCAGAGCAACTACCTTGACCCAAATACCCCAACGCTACTCCCACCCATCATTCTCTCCTCCCCCCCCTCCCACTCCAAAACCCAGCAAAAACAAAACTCCCTCATCCAATGTTGCTCTTTAAGAAGGGCAAAAAGAAAAACCAGGGAATTACAGATCAGTTAGCCTAACATCTATAATTGAGAAATTATTAGTTAATCAGAGAGAGAGCCAACATGTATTCACAACAGGCAGGTCATGCCTGACAAACTTCATTGAATCTTTCGAAGGTGACTGAGGTAGTGGACTGGGAATGTATATGGATGTTGTTTATATGGATTTACAGAAGGTATTTTATTAAATCTTTCACAAAGTGAGACTGTTAACGAAGATAGAAGTCCACAGAATTGAGGGCAAATTACTGACATAGCTGGGAAACTGGTTGGGTGGCAGGCAACAGATTGAGGGATAATGGGGAAGTACTCAAAATGGTAGGACGTCCCAGTCATGTCACACAAGGATCTCTGCAAACAGAGCCTCTATTCATATTATTTATTAACAACTCAGATAATGGAATAGAAAGTCAGATTTGCAAATCTGCTAACAGCACAGGCAGCATTGTAGACAGTTTAGATGATAGCATAAAATTACAAAGGGATGTTGATAGACTAAGTGAATGGGCAAAATTGTGGAACTCAATGTAAGCAACTGACAGATTATCAATTTTGGATTGAAAAAAGATTTGATTAGGGGACTTTCTAAATGGTACGAAGTTACTTACAGTGGATACTCAAAGAGACTTGTGTACACAGGTGCATACATCTTTAAGATGTCACAAAGAGGCAGAAAATAATCAGGAAAGCTAATGGGATGCTGGCCTTTATATCTAGATGACCAGAGTACATGGATGCACAGGTTATGCAGCAGTTATACAAAGCCTTAGTAGACCCCATTTGGAATAAGAGTGCAAAGCTGGGCATCTTACCTTCAAAAAGATATACCGTATTGGACTTGGAGGGAATACACTGTAGTCCAAATGATAAGATATGAGGAGAGATAACACAAATTAAGTTTATTTTCTCTAGAATTTAGAAGGTTAAGGGGTGATCTGATTGAAGTCTTCAAGATAATAACAGGAAAAGACAGGGTAGATGAAGATAAACTATTTCCACTGGTTGGAGATTCTCGAACTAGAGGTATGGTCTAAAAATTAGGGCTAGGCTGTTTAAAAGAGACATAAGAAAGTACGTCTACACACAAAGGATGGTAGATGTTTGGAATAATCTACCACAAATCAGCTGTTAATTTTACATGTGATAGATAATATCTTTGCTCAACAAAAAAAAAGGGTTTTGGACCAAAGGCAGGTATATGGAGTTAGGCCACAGATGAGCCATAATCTCAGTGACTGGTAGAATAAGTTCAAGGGGCTGAATGTTCCTCTGCAAATTCAGAATGAAATTTTACCTGTGCTTACTTGGCATTTGAAATGGCAGATTCAGTGCCCAATGCAACAGCCCAGTTCGCCTATATGATTGGGCTGGCACTGGATATTAGTTAAGAGTTTATGCCAAATGAGAGGTATAGTGAACAAAGACAATGATATTGACTGGTTAAGAATCAATGTTCAGATCAGAAACAAGTTGGCTATTAGGTTTGCTTATAGATTCTGGCCCAACAATTCAAAGATCTCAGCCACAAGACAATAAAATCCAGATATAACCGCAAAGCTGGAAGTTGCAGACCTCATGCTTTACAAGGGCAGCAAGGGTCTGGATTAGTGGTGCTGGAAGAGCACAGCAGTTCAGGCAGCATCTAAGGAGCTTCGAAATAGACGTTTCGGGCAAAAGCCCTTCATCAGCAAGGGTCCACCGGACCATCCATCCTCCCTCTTCACAGGTCATCTGTAAAGCTGCACAGCACAGAGCTAACTGCTACAAATGTGTATGTTTAAGTAAACAATCACCACTCTCTATTTACCTCTGCCTTCAGGTATGTCAACTCTGAACAACTGATACTATAACAAAATGTTAATTTCAAGACTGTTATACGATGAGGCTTTAAATGATAGTCAGACACTGCTCAGCCTCTATTTCTTCTTTTCAGCCATCTTAAGTGTGAAATTTGATTGCAGCCTTACAATCACTTGCTAATACAATATCTGGATAGTTTCAAAATAAAAATCTTCCAAACAGATGGTTATAATTAAGCTTTGGCAAAGGGGTAGAAGATGAGGTTAACTTTCTACCTTTACAGTTCAAAAAGGGTTAATAGAATATGAACAAATTCAATCAAAATTGATCAAAGGTGACATTCAAAGTACTCTGGACTTGTATAAATATGACTGTACTTTGCTGCTTAGGACAAAGCTTTTACTGCGAAACAGTACGCAAGATAAACGCTAGAGTGCAATCTGGGCACCCATCTCTCTGTTTTCCCTGGAGCAGAGGCTGAGGGGTGACCTGATAGAGGTTTACAAAATTATGAGGGGCATGGATAGGGTAAATAGGCAAAGTCTTTTCCCTGGGGTGAGGGAGTCCAGAACTAGAGGGCATAGGTTTAGGGTGAGAAGGGAAAGATATAAATGAGACCCAAGGGGCGACTTTTTCACGCAGAGGATGGTACGTGTATGGAATGAGCTACCAGAGGAAGTGGTGAAGGCTGGTACAATTACAACATTTAAGAGGCATTTGGATTGGTATATGAATAGGAAGGGTTTGGAGGGATATGGGTAGGGTGCTGGCAGGTGGGACTAGATTGGGTTGGGATATCAGGTCGGCATGGATGGATTGGACCGAAGGGTCTGTTTCCATGCTGTACATCTCTATGACTCAATGCTGCTGCCAGTTGGATATTTAGACCCAGAGTCTGCAATCAGAAATCTGTGGTACACATCTCAAAAGAAAAATCAAGAAATTCATCAACCACAAGTATGACTTGTTGGATGGCAAGAAGCATTCAAAGAAAATCTTTAAAGTGGACAGAATTTGGTATATTAACTAATATTTGTTTAGTGGGTGCAGGAAAAGTGACCCCCTTTAGGTCAGAAGTCCAAATCAAGAATGTGTTAAAGGTTACTAAAGAAATACCTTTGCTCGAGACAAATGAACTCCATATGCAAGAATATAATTCCACAGATCTTTACCATGTGAAGGCCCAGGAGTGTGTCAAACCATACTGTAGAAGCAAATTACTGCTGGAATCTGTACTTAAAACAACAAATGCTGGAAATCACAATGATTCCGACAGCATCCATGGACAGAGTGCAAGCTAACATTGAGTCTAGATGACTCATCATCTAGACTCAAAACGTTAGCTTGCTATCTGTTCATGGATGCTGCCTGACCCACTGTGATCTCCAGCATTTGTTGTTTTCAGTGCGTCAGAACACGTCTGAACAGACGTATTTATAATTGAGTTTTACATTGGACTTTTGAGTGGGACACAAAAAGGACAACATGACGTTTCTTTGCATTCTCTATCTAGAGGAACGATTCACAAGACAATGGAATTCAGCAGACTGAAGCATTTGTAAAACGTGGCCCAATGACTAGCTCTGTTAAGCTCTGCACCCCTTTAAATACTTACCAGTCTGCGGTGCTTATCACGGGGGAGTGGGAGAAGAACATCTTTCTACCAGATTAGATAACTAGATTACTTCATCCTTTTAAACACAGCAGACAACACCAAAGTACTTCATATAGCAAGGGCGAGTAGGAAGTATATCTTCAAATATAGGGGCTTTGAGCCAAAATATTTTTATTCAGTAACCTTTAATTTTTTTTCCTTGAAAAAGAAGCGAAGATTGACTTGATTAAATTTTCAATGACTGATGCCCATCCAATAGAGTTATTTTGAAACAGAAAATCATCTTGAAAGGCTCAGCAGAATAAGGTTGGAGGCAGCCCATATGGACCATCACTGACAAACTCCCCAAGCACAATTTGAATCTGTGTGGCAGCTACATTGTAAATGAATGGGAGATGAAAACCGGGGAAAAGGGAGACAAAATAATGAACAAAATCTTTAATTATATGTGGCTACTGAAATAAAAATCCATTCAGATTCAGTAGAACATCAATAAAAGGCAAAGAAAGGAAGACTGTTGTGGGAGTTGGAAGTTAGTCATCTCTGCAGGAGTTTCTTCGGATAGTGTCCTGAACTCAACCACCTTCAGCTGTTTTATTAAGACTTTCCCTCTATCCTAAGGCCTGAAGTGGGGATGTTCACTGGTGATTGCACAATGTTCAGCACCATTCCGAACGTCTTAGATACTGAAGCAGTTCACGATCAAATGCAACAAGAACTGGATAACATCCAGGCCTGGGCTGATAAGTACCAAGTAACATTTGCACTACACAGATGTCAGGCAAGAGCTATCGCCAATAATATAGTATGTAACCAACCCCCGACATTCAATGGTGCTATCACCACCATTACCAACATCCTTGGGATAAATATTGACAGAAACTCAACTGGACCCACCACAAACAGTGGCACACACAAGCAGATCAGAGGTTCAGAACGCTGCAGTGATTAACTCCCCTCACGGTTCCACAAAGCCTGTTCACCATCTACAAGGCACAAGTCAGGAGTGTGATGGAATACTCCTCACTGGGTACAGCTCCAACAACACTCGAAGATTGACACCATCCTGCACAAAGCAGCCCACTTGACTAGCACATCCACAAATATCCACTCTCTCCACCACCAATGCTTACTAACAGCAGTGTACACTATATACAAGATGCACTGCAGAAATTCACTTAAGATCCTTCGACAACACCTTCCAAACACATGACCACTTCCACCTAGAAGGGCAAGGGCAGCAGATCACTTGGGAACATCACCACCCGCATGTTTCCCAAGCCACTCGCCAGCCTGACTTGGACATGTATCGCCGTTCCTTTGCTGTCGCTGAGTCAAAATCCTGAAATCCTCTAAGGACATTGCGGGTCAAACTACACACGTGGAATGCAGTGGTTTAAAAAGTCAGCTCACCACCACTTGCTCAAGGACAAGTGAAATAGACAGTAAGTAGTGGCCTGGCCAGCAACACCCATAACAGTGAATTTTAAAAAAGCAAAGACAGCTGTTCTATACTAAAAATGACAGCTGACTCATTGCACATGATTTAAGCAAAGGCGCCCAACTCACTGAAGTGACATAACTCTTCCTCTTTCTGGAACCAACAATCATACAAGCATTAACTTGGAGGGGCTTTCAAAGACTCAATGTCTTGAAGCATCCTCCATCAATCCTTACCCAAAATCATCAAAATACAATCGAAAAGGACATCATTACCAAGTATCTTTAATCAGAGAACCGACCCACTCTAAACTGTCCAACTTGAACTAACCATCCATCCGAGCTCTCAACAGTCGTGCCGTGATCAAACATTTATCAAAGTGAAGTCTCTTTTACCCAAGCAAAGGATCAAAGTGTTTTTCAAAAACACAGCCACAAACTACAAACAATTAAGCCTCATGGACATGGACTGTGGATTGGTACTGCAGTGACGAGGTCAAGTCAATTTAATTTCAATCCCACTGAACATTACGCAAAGTCAAATGTACTCCTGTCTTCATTTAATATGAACCACAAATTTCCTGTAAAGTCCCTTTCTCATTCCTCCAACTGAACAGCATGTCAAACTTATAAACTGGCATTCTACTGACTTCACTAGCATCTGGTCCCAACTTGAAACACTCTTCTCGCATTCCCATTCTAAATATTGCATTTGAGGAATTTTGCATGGCATTCTAACATAAAGCCCTGCCGTTCCAAGGAGGAACATTCTGAAGCTTGGCACTTTTTGGGGTGAAGAAACAAGGACCAGTGTGTGTAACGGAACAGCATACACACACACGCACACTTCTGCTCCAGCTTCAAACTCAGCTTCTCACAGATCCGCCACAACTTCCTCAGGGCAATTCAGGCGCTCTGCTCATCCCTTCACTGCTCACGGTCTGACCAATGCTCTCACCTTTAGCTCCTTCGCTTTGTCCTCCCATATTGAATCTCAGATAAAATGTCAAGTTAACACAAAGTGAAACCAAAAACTTGTATCAGTTTAGTCAAGTTGAGCCTCTAATAAAAAAGGGAAATAAACAGGACAACAGGTTGCAGAGCCACTGGATTCATTCCATACATTAATCCCATTTTGATGGATTGTTTTATTAAAACAAAATAAGCCTTCTGTTCACTTGGCTTCAGTGCTGGGTTAGGAGCCTTCAGCAGCATCGTACTGCCCAAGCATTGCAACACAGGAGGAGTAGGCCACTGAAGTAAATACATCTTCCCACACTATCCTCCTGTTCTTTGATGTCTTTAATATCTAGAAATCCATCTGTCTTGAGCATATTCAATGACTGATATTCCACAGCTCTCTGGGGTCAAGAATTCAGAAGATTCACTATCCGCCCGATGAAGAAATTCTTCATTTCAGTCCTAAATAACTTTCCCCTTTTTTTGAATTTATGACCCCTGGCTCTAGAACACCCAGCCAGGAGGAAAGGAACACAATTCTGAAAAAAAAAACTATAATTCCTTCCCATGTACCAATGCTCATTTGGATGGGTATATGAATAGGAACGGTTTGGAGGGATATGGGCCGGGTGCTGGCAGGTGGAGCTAGATTGTGTTGGGTTATCTGGTCGGCATGGACGGGTTGGACCAAAGGGTCTGTTTCCGTGTTGTACATCTCTATGACTCTGACTCTCTACATTCCTTTATGAAGTCAGAAAGAGATCCAAACTCTCCCAACACAATGGGTGAAACATTTAATTCTCACAGGGCATAGCAATCAAACTGCTTATGGATTATGTCTGGCTTAAGAAAAACAAATCTACTTGGATATTCACTATCGATCTTTTGATTTTTAATTTGCAATCAACATGGTGCTGTTCTGAAACACTATTTACTTGAAAACAAGTTTTACTTTAAGCCACTTTAACCTAGATCCTGTCTGTACAAGAACAATTAAAGAATTCCAAATAGTTTTTTTTGTGCATTTCATTCCTTTGATCCCAAGTAGACTTCCCTACTCTTGAGGATTATCCTGGAGTCTTCAGAAATTGAACATTAATCTCCAGGACACAGCTGGGAGTGACCAAGAGGAAAATAAAACATTGAGGCAGCTTCCTAAAAAAGAAGACATTTTCTAAACACTTCTGTTTGTGTATGCACTAAACATGGGTGGCTAAAAACATCCAATCAAGACCACACAGAGTACTGAGAGCAGGACTGAGCACCACCCCTTAGAAATAAGTTTGGCCCTGGAGAGAATTCAACTCAGGTTTAAAAGGATGATAGCTGGACTTCTGTAGTGATGAGGAGAGATTAGGCAAATTAGGACTATAAATGCTGGAGATTTAGAGTCGAAAAGTGTGATGCTGGAAAAGCACAGCATGTCAAGCAGCATCCAAGGAGCAGCAGATTCGACGTTTCGGGCATAAGCCCTTCATCAGGAAAGGGTGGGGGGGGGAGCTGTAAGATAAATAGGAGGGTGAGATGCAGGTGGCGGTGGGGGGGGAAGAAAGGAGGAAGGTAGGTAGAAAGGCAATGGGTAGATGCAGGTGTTTCATACGAAAAAAGTACCTTTGATAGAGTGTTTTTTCTAATTTCTTTGTCAGCAAGATGATGGATGGGCAATTAGTTCTCCATGAGTTTCTTTCACAACAGCAGTTGCTCTCTGACCAAATTTATACCCCATAGACATCAGATCATCTCATTGAGTTTGAATTTGTTTTGCCAACATCAAACCAAACTCAATTGGGCATAATTTAAACTGATTGACAATTCAAATGTAACCATCAAAACAGCAACCAAAGCTCAGGTAGCCATTTCACAGCCAAAAGTTTCACATTTTCAAATTTTCCATTACACTCTGGAACTGCCATCTAGCCATACAATCTCTCAGTTCAGAACAGCATTCACTCTCTCAAAGGCACAGTACATGTTTTCAACTTCATAACAATACAGAGAGTAGTGTAGGTTTGGAACTCTTGCTCAAACCGCAGTCAATGCAAATTCAATTGTTAAACTTAATCCAAGATACACAAATTATTATTAAGCCTTGGGCCCTATCCCTTAACATCCTTGCTTAATAACAATGCGTATATCTTAGATACAGTTTAACAATTGAATTTGCATTGACTGCGGTTTGAGCAAGAGTTCCAAACCTACACTGCTCTCTGTATTGTTATGAAGTTGAAGGTATATGGAGTTAGACCACATATCAGTCATGACCTCAAGGAATGGTGGAACTGGCTTGAGGGGCCGAATGGCGGAACTGGCTTGAGGGGCTGAATGGCCTCCTCCTGCTCCTATGTTCCAAAATCACTTTGATCCATCACTGTAATAACTTATAATATCTCTACAACTTATGAACATCTAAGAAAAATCCTTGCTTTTCAAAACACATTAAAACATTCAATTTCAAATGATGCTCAGATTAGACTAATTGACAGGTCAACATTATAAATTAACATAAAATTAACAGCACTGTACTTACTTCCTTCTGGAACAACCAGAAGGTTCAATCCATCGAGAGTAGCAACCACGGCTTCACTGTACAGATTCTTCCAAGGGATCTTCAAAGTGAGCTTGTCTATAAATGAAATTAGCATAATACAAAACATGACACAGTATACTTAAAAATAAAATCATGAGGCTTTAAAGAGACTTAAAAAAGAATATTAACAGCTGACCTGGAAAACCTAGATGCTTTACTGCACAAAATCCCAAAACTTGAACATGTTTTTTCAAAAGGATAGAATTACAGAATTCCACAGCACAGAATGAGGCCATGTCTGTGTACATCTCTCAAAAGGCAGACCATATAACTGTTCTGGACTAGGCCGGACCACTCAAAACATTCTTAAGCAGGCAGCCCAGACCATAACTTAGCAATTTGTTTCGGTAAAAGTTAGCTAGGTTGACTACTAGATTTTAAAACAGACAAATATTTATTCAGAACATTACACAATGAAACACAAAGCACAGAATAAACAACCCCTACAGAACTCAGTCTATCCAAACTAGACTTCATTATGCTGATCTGAATATACACAACAGCCCCAATAAGCAAACTACCTTTAAAAACCAGTATGAATGGAATGCATGCTTACAGGTTGAAGTCGAAGGGCAGAAAAAGAGAGGGGGAGAGAGAGATTCCACACAATTCACTGTTGAACTCCTCACCACTTGGACTGAACTAAACTGCTCAGCTAGAGAGCTGACCAATCAATCCCCTTTCATAATACAGATCACTTCTAAAACATGACCACTTTGGCCTGAAGTCTCGTCTGTTTACATATAAACAGAAGGCCTCTCAAAATCCTTTTCATCTCTGTACCAAACCACTCTGATCGGAGCCCGGCCCGGTTTATTACCCCTCTGAAAAAAAAAATCAAGGACAGAGTCTCCTTGAGTCAAGGAACAGCTTTTAGAAAAAAAAGGGACTAGCTTTGTGACATAACATTCATTGCCCCTGCAATATACTCTAAGCAATACTTTTCAAATAAGTATCTAATGGAAATGAAAGGGGAGGGGGTTGGAAGAGAGAAAATGTTAATATTTAAATTAAAATAATTTTCCAAATCAATTAAAATCCAAACAAGCAGCAGTGGACACACCATTAATGCTGGCATTTAGCCTGTGAGTGAGTCACAGCATCAGATCTCAATCATTTTGACTCTGATCTTCAGTAAAAATCAGCTGGTGTCATTAACCCCTTCATTTACTATTCCATCAATGTCATAAACTGACATTGTTCACCTTTCAGAAAATACAACCCTTCGTCAAATCAGCAACTGGTTCTGTTTTTCCTCCTATAAATACCCTCTCTCTAGAAAGTGAATCTCAGTTCAGAACGAATTCAAGAAGTGGTTCGTAAAACACTCTCTTCTTGATTGGTCAACTCCTTCATAAATCGATTTGGTGTCACAGATCCCTTTATGCATTCCAATACAATGTACTCTTTGCATATTTACATTTCTGAATGCAAATTTGTAAAAACATGCATGAGACTATCAGCTCGTCATACCAGCACAGAAACAGACCCTTTGGTCCAACCAGTCCATGGCAACCATAATCCCAAACTAAACTAGTCCCACCTGCCTGCGCTTGGCCTATTTCCCTCCAAACATTTCTTATTCATGTACTTGTCCAAATGTCTTTTAAATGTTGTAACTGTACCCAGATCCACCACTTCCTCTGGAAGTTCACTGCACATGCAAACCACTGTGCAAAAACATTGTCCCTCATGTCTTCCTTTAAATCTTTGTCCCACCTTATAAATATGCCGCCAGTCTTGAAATGCCCCATCCGAGGGAAAGATACCTGCCCTTCCCCTTTATCAATAACCCTCATGATTTTATAAACCTCCATGAAGTCACCTCTCAACTTCCTACACATTAGTTAAAAAAATCCCAGCCTATCCAGCCTCTCCTTATAACTCAAACCCTTCATTGCCAACATCATCCTGGTAAACCTCTTCTGAATCCTCGCCAGCTTAATAATATCCTGCTTATAAGAGAGTGACCAGAACTTCACACTACTCCAAAAGATGTGGATGGCAGTTGCAGGGAGGGAGATAAACGGAAGACGCAGACAGGTAAATCTCCAGGAAATGCAGAGGGGGAGGCAGGTTGTGCAGGAGTATCCTGCAGCTATCCCCTTTTCAAACAATTATGCCGTTTTGTAAAATGTAGGTGGTGATGGACTCTCAGGGGAACCAGCACTAACAGCCAGGTTTCTGGTATCAAGACTGGTTCTTATGCAACGAGAGGTACATCAAGTTCCAAGCGATCGATTGTGATAGGGGAGACTGGTCAGAGACAAAGACAGAAGTTTCTGCACCCAAACAGCAAGACATCAGAATGGTGTGTTGCATCCCTGCAGCCAGGATCAAGGTTATCTCGGAGATGGTGCAGAATGTTCTCGGAAGGGCAGAGTGGCCAGCAGGAGGTCACTGTACATATTGGAACTAAAGACAAAATAATAAGGAATATAGGAAGTTCGGCAGGAATTTAAAAAGTAGATCCTCGATGGAAGAAATATCTGGATTACTCCTGGTGCCACAAGCTAGTGAGGATAGAATAGGAGGATAGAGCAGATGAATGCATGGCTGAGGAGTTGGTGCAGGGAGAATGATTCACGTTTTTGGATCATTGGAATGTCTTCTAAGATAGAAGTGACCTGTACAAGGCGGATGGATTGCACCTGAATTCGAAAGGGACTAATATACTGCAAGGACATTTGCTAGAGCCACTCAGGATGATTTAAACTAGTAATGTGGGGCGGGGGTTGTTATTGTTGAGGGGAACCAGCAGGGATAGTTAGAAAATACATCAATATGAGATGGGTACAGTTGACAAAAAAACAAGTCAGTCAGCACAGGCAGAAACAAAACAGAACAAGGAAGGACTGATAAATTAAACTGCATTTATTTCAATGCAAGAGGCCTAACAGGTAGATCAGGTGAACTCAGCATGGTTGGGAACATGGGACTGGGATATTATAGCAATTACAGAGACGTAGCTCAGGGATGGACTGGACTGGCAGCTTAATGCTCCAGGATACAAATGTTATAGAAAGGATGGGGGGGGTGGTAGAGTATTCTGCATCAGTGTTTACTGCGGAGAAGAATATGGAAGCGAGAGAACGTGAGGAACTAAATAGGAACATCTTGAAAAACACACATTATAGGGAAGGGGGTGCTGGAAGTCTTAAAAACAAAGGTGGATAAATCCCCAGGACCTGATCAGGTGTATGTGGAACCCTGTGCAAACCTAGGGAAGTGATTGCTGGTCCCCTTGCTTAAATATTTGGATCATCGATAGTCACAAGAGAGATATCTGAAGACTGGAGGTTTGCTAACATGGTGCCACTATTTAAGAAAGCCGGTAAGAAGAAGCCAGGAAACTGTAGACAATGAGCCTAACATCAATGGTGGGCAGGTTGTTGGAGGGAATCCTGAGGGACAGGATTTACATGCATTTGGAAAGGTAAGGATTGACTGGGAATAGTTAACATGGTTTTACGCATGGGAAATAGTGCCTCACTAACTCGATTGAGTTTTTTGAAGAATAAACAAAAAGGATCGATGACAGCAGAGCAGTGGACATGATCTATACAGACTTCAGTAAGACATTCGACAAAGCTCCTCAGGGTAGACTGGTTAGCAAAGTCGGATCACGTGGAATAGATGAAGAACTAGATATCTGGATACAGAACTGGCTCAAAGACAGAAGACAGAGGGTGGTGGAGGGTTGATTTTCCGACTGGAGCCTGTGGCGTGACACAAGGATCATTGTTGTGTCCATTGCTTTTCGTTCTTTTGTATAAAACGATTTGGATGTGAATATAGGAGGTACAGTTACCAAGTCTGCAGATGACACCAAAATTGGAAGTATAGTGGACAGGAAAGAAGGTTACCTCATAGTACAATGGGATCTTGATCAGATGGGCCAGTTGGCTGAGGAGTAGCAGATGGAGTTTGATTAAGATAAATGCGAGGTGCTCCATTTTGGAAAAGCAAATCTTAGCAGGACTAATACACTTAATGCTAAGGTCCTGGGGAGTGTTGTTCAACAAGGACTTATACACTTAATGGCAAGGTCCTTGGAGTGCAGGTTCATAGTTCCTTGAGAGTGAAGTTGCAAGTAGGTAGGTTAGTGAAGGTGGCTTTCGCATGCTTGCCTTAATTGGTCAATGCATTGAGCAAAGGAGTTGAAAGGTCATGTTGTGGCTGTACAGGACATTGGTTAGGTCACTATTGGAAAACTGCGTGCAATTCTGGTCTCACTGCCATAAGAAAGATGTTGTGAAACTTGAAAAGTTGAGAAAAGATCTACAAGGAGGTTACCGGGATTGGAGGGCTTGAGCTATAAGGAAAGGCTGAATAGGCTGGGGCTATTTTGCCTTTTACAGGTTTATAAAATCATGAGGGGTAATGGAAAGGGTAAATAAAGGTCTTTCTCCCAGAGTGGGGGAGTCCAAAACTAGACAGCATAGGTTTTAAGGTGAAAGGAGAAAGATTTAAAAGGAGTAACTTTTTAAAATGCAGACGATGGGGTGTGTATGGATGAGCTGCCAGAGGAAGTGGTGGAGGTTGGTGCAACTACATTTTAAAAGGCATCTGGATGGGTATATGAATAGGAAGGGTTTAGAGGGCTATGGACCAAATGGTGGCAAATAGGACTAGATTTATTTAGAATGGACATGTTCGACTCAGGGAGCTGTTACTGCACTGAATATCTCTAGGACTCTGATTCTGTGTCCATATAGTTAATATGGATGTGGTTGATGATGTAAAAATGTTAACCTTTTCTTCAACTAAAAGATATCCATTTATAATAGCATGTCAGTTCAACACTTCAACATCCTGCTCTTCCAAGAGTGGGATAAGACCAGAGGTCTTCTGTCAGGAACAGTGACACTGTCTCACCATGTCGTCAACTCACCTCAAAACTGCTGAATATTTTAGGGTTCTACCCACTTCCTCTGCAGTTTAACTGACTGTCTGCATTGGAACATCATGCCACATGCTTCCTAACTTAATTCTACAAATGAATGCAAATTACCTCCTCCATATGCAATTTTAGTTGTTCATTGCCACAAGAGTACATCTTGACTTCCTTACTTGTAGGTGATAGTTACACCTGCCCCAAGAATGAATGAGGTAATTAAAATTTCCAAAGGTTTTTCAAAGTCCAAGCTCTATTTCCACAAGCATGAACTGGTATGAAATGGCATGCAGTACTGTACCAACATTTTCGTGCACATGAAAAGTCCAGCTCTGCAACATTCTTGCATCAAAATTAGATCAGCAAAATGCTTCAAATTTCTCTTCCTAAAATGAGACTGTATGTAGCCTGTGGGCATACAGCTCAATACTGGCAGGACTCAAATGGGGGAAGGCTAGTGTAGCAGTCTCCAAATGAAGACAATAACTGGTCTGATGTGATGTGGTCTGATGTGATCATCATCTAACCCCATCTGCCCTGATAAAACGTTGCTGAAGCCAGTACTTTTCTTGAACTGCCTCAAGTTCTATGTTGACAGCATTTGCTCAACGTTGTTAGCTGAAGTGTTCCCCAATGGTCATCCAGAGAAAATAAAGAAATGGGAATAGATTTGTCATTAGAATAATGTACAAATTAGAGAGAAACATGGAAGTAAGGTTGTCCCCCTGACAGTGCTTTCAGTCCTTTGCAGGTTATGGCAGGGGTGAAGTGCTATTGTTGTGACAATGAGTTGCCAATCATGTCGGGATTGCAGACCGAGCTTAGGTGACAAATACTAATCAAACAAGCCACTTTGTTACTGGTGTCCATCCAAGCAAGTGCCAAATCTTCCACTGTACACTCCACCAGGGTTGGAAAGGAAATCAAAATAGGAAAGGAAGTTAACTCTAAAATTCCAAACTGTCTGACTGAGGTCTACATTAAATTGTCTTTTCTGACAAAAACAGTTGAAAAACATGGGGGAGGAAAAAAATGCATACCCATGTCCAGATTTAAGTGTCCATGAGGGAAAAAAGAAATCAGAAAGGAGCAAGGAACAATTCAAACAACCTGCCCTCCAGGTGTAGTGTATATCTTACATAAGTCACTGAATATGACAATTCATAAAGTGATTAAATTGACAAATTACCATTGTATTAGTTTTTTTTCCTAAGCTCACCTCCTTCTTAAGCTACATAATACAACTTATTCTATCAAAAAAATGTTCACATGCTGAGCTCATCGAACAGCACTTCCAGCAATGAATTACTCACTGTCATCATTTGGTATGGAACAAATTTGGTGTTCAGCAGTACTTTACAAATAAGAAAGATTAATAAGCAATCTTCTACCTTGATAATGATCAAGCAACGAATGTTGTCTGAACACAAGGTTAAACCTCCTCTCTCTTGCTTTAGAAAGAAAGGAATTTTTGACAGCTATCTAACAACCCTTTGCTAAGTTTTGTTTTCCTAACTGATGAATTATTATTTCAGGCTGACACCGAGCTATAATTTATAGCATTATGGCAAATGATGCTGGTTCCACAGACTGTTTGCAGAATATTTCCTATTTTTCTCTTAGAAAACATCAACATCTTATTCCCACCCAATACTCATCAAAAGGCTCTTGACAGTACCACTCAATTTTGTTAATTCCAAATGAGTGAAATTTCATTAATAAAATACTAAATTACGTAGATATTAACAGTTGTATTTACAGCTGCCAAACAGCAAATAATATATAAACTATCAGTTCTTTAAATAGTAACTACTTATTTATTCACACTTTCTTTCGGTAAGATCATTAATTGAAGTTTTGACAAAGTTGACACAGTAGTTACATAGCGAAAAACTCAGTTTAAGAGCAAAGCAAAACACAGCAGCTCAGTAATAGACAAAAACAAAGAACATACCTATCTGTCCAGCCTTGACTTTGAAAGGGACATCAAAATCATTCTGGTCGGGAAGAAGAATGGAAGAAATCACTTTAGCATAAAACACTCAAATGCATGTGATATTTGCAGATTTTCTACCAGATTATAAGCGAACACAAAAACCAAGATCAGTAAAATAATTCTGAAGCTGTATGAGCTGCAGACTGCCTGTACAATAGGCATGAGACAACCTCACTTAATTAGAAGTCATAATTATAAACAGCATTTCACCTGTGCAAACTTGTCAGGCAATAGTAAAAATAGAGAGTAGACAAGCAGGAGGCTGGAAGAACACAGCAAGCCAGGCAGCATCAGGAGGTGCAGAAGGCAAAGTTTCCAGTGTGACCCTTCTTCAGGTCTAAGGGTTACACCCAAAACATTGCCTTCTCCACCTCCTCATGCTGTCTGGCTTGCTGTGTTCTTCCAGCCTCCTGCTTGTCTACCTTGGATTCAAGCATCTAGTTTTGTTTTGTCTTGTCTCTAATAGTAAAAATGTGACCCAAGAACAGCTTTAAGATCTGAATTGTTTATTTGAGCCATAAAATGATCTTTTAAATATTGTGATTATTCTCCTGTAAGTGGATTTTCAATGTTTTCAAATTTATGTATTGATATTATGCATGTTACAGTTTTCATTCTCACCAAATTGCTCACAATCCAAACAGCTGCCTAAATGAACAGTCCCTTCACATGCACAGTCACCTTCCTTTTCAAAATAAAGTCTCCTGTTTTGCAAACTAACCTTGGGCTCTTCCTAACAGGCTTCAAATGTGTTGTCACCCACCCTAAACATCCATATTATGACAGAGGTTTAATATAAAATTCCAAGTGAGGTTGTTTGAAGAGCAACTAAGGTCTTAAATCTAAACAAAGGAAAGCATGAAAGCACGAAGATGAAACTGACAGCGGTGGATAGGGAAACTATATTCGAAGGTTTTGTGGGAGACAGGCAATTGCTAATAGCTAAAAAACTAAAACACTTTATACACTATTTGCCATGTTTTTACATTAATTTTCTATCATAACATGGACATTATAACGTGGGTGATGACACATTTGAGGACTGTGATAGGAAGAGCTGAAAATGTGTTGCTGGAAAAGCGCAGCAGGTCAGGCAGCATCCAAGGAGCAGGAGAATCGATGTTTCGGGTATGAGCCCTTCGTCAGGAATCAGGATAGGAAGAGCAGTGTTAGCAAGAGCAGTAGAAATCAAGAACAGTATTAAAGGAATAGGCCGGCAATGTTGCCCAAAAACACATGCTTGAAGGTTAGGAGCATTTTAAAATTCTGCAAAGGTGGACCAAGGAAAAGGAAAAAAAAATGTAAAAGCTAATTTGCAAGGAACAGACTGCAGAGGCTTCCAAAAGTGGACAAGATGAGCAAAATAAATGTGGGTCCATGTACAAGCAAAGTCACAAAGATTTATAGTGGAGAATAATTAAACAGCAGAGACAATATTTTATGACTGTCTTCACAGGGGAAAAACACTAAAACTCCCAGTTATAAGGGAGAATTTGTGGGCCTAATGAAAACACGGAACTGCAAGATATTAATCTTAAGTTTTTAAAAAACTGGAGACATTAATAGACAAAGTAGAAAAATGCCCTGGCATTGCAGAGTTTTGAAAGAGGTTGACTGTGCTCACTGACCAGCACAGTGGATGTGCTGATGGCCATCTTTCAAACTCAATTGACTTTGGAATGTCCACTCCACCCTCTCCTCCCTGACCTATCACCTTCATCTCCTCCCCCACTGACCTATTGTACTCTATGCTACTCTATCCCCACCCCCACCCTCCTCTAGCTTCTCTCTCCACACTTCAGGCTCTCTGCCTTTATTCCTGATGAAGGGCTTTTGCCCGAAACGTTGATTTTGCCTGTCCTCGGATGCTGCCTGAATTGCTGTGCTCTTCCAGCACCACTGATCCAGAATTTGGAATGGCTCCAGCAGACTGAAAATGGCAAATTTAACACCACTATTTCAGAAAGCAAGGACAAAAAAATGCTGGATACTACAGACCTGTTAGCCTAACATTAAGCATTGGGAAATTGTTAGAATCTACAATAAAACGTGTGCTAACAGGGCAGTCTAGAAAATAACAGAAGGATAAGGTAGAATCAACATAGATTGATGAATGGCAAAATCATGCTAAAGAACCCTGTTGTAGTCTTTTTTGAGAACATAAGCAGAATAGACTAGAGGGAATGGGTGGATGTGGTATATTTAGGTTTTCAGAAGCTTTTGAAAAAGGTTCAACACTTCAGTTGATGAAAAGTTGGAATGCTAGGACCGATGGGAATATACTGGCATGGATTGAAAACTACTTAACAGACAGAAAACATTAAGAATAAATGAATCATTTTCAAGTTGGCAGCCTAGAGCTAATGGGGTATCACAAGGATCAGTGCCCAGTTATTTATAATCTATGTTAATGGTTTAGATGCAGAGATTGGATGACACAAAATTAGGTGGAAGTAGGATTTGAAAGGAGAATACCGAGGCAGTTCAAGGGGAAATTCAATAGCAAGCAATTAAGACAAATAGTATGTTGGCCCTTATTACAAGAGAATTTGAGTATAGGAATAAAGGCAACTTACTGAGATGATATGAAGCCTTGGTGAGACCACACTTCAAGTACTGTGTAAAATTTTAATCTCATTATCTAAAGGCAGACACACTTGCATACAGGGAATTCAATGAAGGTCACCAAACTAATTCCCAGAGTGGAGGGACTGTCTTAGTAGAAAAGATGAAACGTCTTGGACTCACAAGAGTCTTCCAGGGATTGACAGGGTAGATATTGGAAGAATGTTTCCCAAGGCTGGGACAGTTTCACAATAAGGGATAGCCATTTAGGATTGAGGCGAGGAGCTTTTGCTTCACTCAGACAGTTGTGGCTTTCCAAGATTCACAGTCTCAGGGAGCTGTGGTTGTTCCATCATTAAGTATATTCAAAACAGAGACTGACAGATTTGTTTAGAGAAAACTAGCTACAATGAGGTGAGAATGGATCTGGCCCAAATCAATTGGAATCAAAGGTTACCAGACATTTAATTTTCTTTAGAAGTGCTAGGGCACAGACAAGAGCACTCATGGAGATCAACAGTCATCTGTATGTGAAACCACAGGAGATCAGAGAGATACCATTCGACTATTTCACTTTAGTATTTAGTGTGGAGAAAGACATGGAAGCTAGGGAACTCAGAAAAAAAATTTATGTCTTGAAAACAGTCCACGTTACAGAAGTGGTGGTTTTGGATGTCTTTAAAAGCATAAAAGTTGGATAAATCTCCAGGCCCCAATCAAGTGTTTCCTAGGAGAATGTGGGAAGCTAGGGGAGAAACTGCGGGGCCCCAAGCAGAGAAATTTGTACAGCTAAGAGCGAGGGGCTTGAAGACTGGAAGGTTGCTAATGTTATGCCTTTATTTAAGAAAGGCTGCAAGGAGAAGACTGGGAACTATAGATCAGTGAGTCTGCCACCAGTAATGGGCAAGCCGTTGGAGGGAATTCTGAAATACAGAATTTGCATGCTTAAAAAGAGGCAAGGACTGATTAGGGATCATCAGTACGGCTTTGTGCATGGAAAATCGTTGTCTACATGGACTTTCGTCAGGCCTTTGACAAAGTTCTACATTGTAGATTGGTTAGTAAAGTTAGATCACATGGGATTCAGAGAGTTTGCCAATTGGATATAAAATTGGCTGGAGACAGATGGTGGTGGAGGAGGAGAGTTATTTTTCTAACCAGAGGCCTGTGACCAGCAGTGCGCCTCAAGGATCGGTGCTGGGTACACTGTTGTTTGGCATTTATATGAACGATTTGGATGACAATTTAGGAGGTATGGGTTAGCAAGTTTGCGGATAGCACCAAAATTGGTGGCACAGTCAACAGTGAAGAAGGTTTTTTAAGATTATAAAGGGATTTTGAACAATTAGACCAATGGGCCAAGGAATGGCAAATGGTGTTTCATTTCGATAAATGTGAGGTGTTTGGTAAACTGAACAAGGCCAGGACTAACATAGTTAATGGTGGGGCCCAGGGAGTGATGTTCAGAGAGACTCAGGGTTCAGGTACATAGTTCATTAAAAGTTGCACCACAGGTAGTCAGGGTGGTTAGAAGGCGAATGGCATACTTGCATTCATTGCCCAGACCATTGACTATAGGAATTGGGATGTCATGTTGTGACGTACAAGACATTGGTGAGGCCACTTTTGGCGTACGGTGTACAATTCAGGTTGCCCTGCTATAAAAAGGATATTATTAAAATTTGAGGGGATGCATTAAAGATTTTTAAAAATACTACCGGGACTGGACGGTTGAGTTGAGGGCAGGCTGGATAAGCTGGGACATTTTCCACTGGAGTGTAGGAGATTGAGGGGTGACCTTATAGAGGTATATAAAATCATGACGGATATCGATAAGGTGAATAGCAAAGATCGTTTCCCAAGCTAGGAGAGTCCAAAACAAATGGCATGGGTTTAAGGTGAAAGAAGAAAGTTTAAAGGAATCTGAGGGGCAACTGTTTTCACACAGGGTGGTACATACATGGAATAACTTGCCAGAGGAAAAGGTACATGCAGGTACAGTTACAACATTTAAAAGACATTTGGTCAGGTACCTGAATAAGAAAGGTTCAAAAGGATATGAGCCAATTGCAAGCAAGTGGGACTAATTTAGTTTGGGAAACTTGATCGGTATGGACAAGTTAGACCAAAGGGTGTTTCCGTGCTGTAGGATTCTATAACTCTAAGTTATATACCCATGAAGTAGAAAGACAAGGCAAACACATACAGAACTTCGTGGATAAAAAAGGAGATTAATATCAAGGTGAACAAAGATCAATCTGTTTTTGCCTACTGTCAATCAGACAATACAACAGTGAATGAGGCTGAAGATAATCAGAGAAAGACAAATTTTAAAAAGTATACAAGACAGCATTAAAAAAAAGCTAATATAAAAAGAAAATAAAAATCTTTTCTGAACATATAAGTAAAAGGAATGGTTTAGATACAAGTCAAAAGAGGGATTTTCACTTTGAGGCTGTGGGCACAACTGAGGTATTAAATGAATACATTGCATCTGTCTTTACCAAGAAATGCCCCCCCAGTCATGGTGAAAGAGATAGTTTTTCAGGCATGAGCAGATTTTAAAATTGACAAGGTGAAGGTTTTGACTAGTCACCTTAACCTGCGTGGTGAGGAAGCTTCCAGAAATGATCATTTAAGACAAAAACTAATACTCACTTGAGCAAATATGAATAATTAAGTTAAGCCAGATTAAGGGCAAGTTATGTTTAACTAGACTGAATTATTCAGATAAATGAGAGAGAATGTGGATGCAGGTCATGCTGTTGACGTGGGTGAATGCAGACTTCCAAAAGGTATTTGATGAAGTGCACAAGAGACTAGTGAGAAAAATTAAAGCTCATGGAATAAAAGGGATAGCAGCAACATGGATATGAAATTGACCCAGCGGTAGGAAACAAAGAGTAGGGGGTGAATCAATGGTTTTTGAACTGGAGGAAAGTTTGCAGTGAAATTTCCTTCAGGTCAGTTTTGGAAGTTGGGTTCTTCCGGCTATTTACTAATGACTTAGGCCGACATATACAGGGCATAAGTTCAAAACGTGCAGGTAGTATGAAACTTGGAAGCAATGTGAATTGTGAAGACAATGGTTTAGAACTTTAAAGGCATTCAGATTGGTGAAATGGGCAGAAGTGACACATATAAGTTCATGCAGAGAAATGTGCTATGTTCCATTTCAGTAAGAGGAATGTTGTAACAGAAACAAAATAAAGGGTACAGCTCTAAAGCAAAGACAGAAGCAGAAGGGCCTAGATGCATATGTGCATAAATCATTAAAGGTGGTAGGACAAATTAAGAGCATAATTAATAAAGCACACCGTGTTATGGGCTTTATCAATATGGATTTGATGTGTTAAAACAAGCTCAGCCTCAACTAGAATACTGCATCCAATTCTGGGTACTGCACGTTATGAGACATTGTAAAGATGGCAGGGAAAAGAAAACTCAAGAATGATCCCAGGGATAAGGCAGGATAAAGGATCAACATGAGCCTGCCAACTCCAGGGAATCTCACTCCCCTTTACTCTTAACTAGAAACCGTCAACGTGCACAATCAGATAAGCAATATTTGCCAAAACAAAAATTAAGAGAAACAAAGGTTAAGCATAAATTACTTACTAGAGCATTTTCTTTGATTTTCAAGTTATCAAGGACCACATTTCCTAAAAACAAAATAACATTCATTAGCACAATTCACAAACACTAATTTACGTGATAGAAATCTTAAAATCAATGGCTGTCTATAATTATCCAAACATCCATGTTTATTTTTAAGTTTAATAAAAAACAAATAAAAAAGATTAACATGTGGCCAATGTTATGATAAAATTATCTTTAATAACCCTCAACTTTTAGACACAGCAGTTAAGTAAAGGTTAAAAAACAAAAATTCACAAAGGAAACCAAAACCACTAATTTAATCTACACAACCTACAAGTGACAACTCTTAAGAGTCAAGATACAAGTTACATAACAGTAGGTGCCTTGTTTCCACTTGATTTAATTAACAGGTGTCACCACTGATCAGAAATTGAACTGGACCAGCCACAGAAATACACTGCCTCCAAGAACAGGTCAGCAGCTGGGAATCCTCCAGCAAATAATTCATCTCCCACATCCACAAAGACTGTTCACTGTCTATAAAGCTCAAATTAGAAGTGTGATAGAATACTCTCCACTTTTCTGGATGACTCTACCTTCAGCGACACAAACTCAATATCATGCACAAAAAACCAGCCTGCTTGATTGACACCCACTTGAATCATACATCATCTGTCCCTCTTCCACTCACAGGGTGAGTTTGTAGGTGGCTGTACAGATCAATGTAGCTTCTGCAGGCTCTGTTACATTTGGGCAGAAGGTGGTCGTGGGAAGGGGTGGGCAAGGTGTTGGTGTGGCAGTACACTCCTGCTGTTTTAGCCTGGCTTTCACTTTCCCCCACAAGAGAGTCTCGTGGTGCTTGACCCCTTCCCGCATACAGTTCCTCCACTTTGGACTGTCTTGTCCAGTGATTCCCAGTGAATGCCACACTTTGCCAGTGAGGCACACTTCCTCTGGGAGGATATCACTGAGGCCAGTGAGGATATCACTGAGGCACACTTCCTCTGTCTGCTGTTTCAAAGTTGGAGTAGATCACCTGCTCGGGGAGTCTTGTGTCGTTCCGACAGACAACGTGCCCATCGTAGCCAATCAACAGTGGTCAGTGCCTCAATGCTCATGATGTTGGCCTGGTGAAGGATGCTGATGTTGGTGCATCGTTCCTCCCAGCAGATCAACAGGATCTTGCACAGGCAGCTTTGGCGGTACTGCTCCAGCACCTTTAGGTGTTTGCTGTAGAGCCCACATCTCAGAGCCATACAGCAGGTGAGAACCACTGCAGCGCTGTATATCTGATCTCAGCTTCAGATCTAATGTTGTTGTTCTTGAACATTGTCCAAAACTGAAACAGCACCAGCAGTATCTACCGTTGTAAAATTGCAATGAAGCAACTCATCAACCCTCCTTCAATGACAATTTCCAAACTCTCCGTAACCTAGTCAAGAATAGAAGAGGCATGGGGACACGCCCACCGGCAGGATCTCAAGTCACACATTATCCTGATTTAAAACTATAATCATTATTCTTCAATATGCAGAAATCCAGAATTCCCTTCCTAATATTATTCTGGGGAGGGGGTGGTGAAGCAGCATGCAAATGTGGATTTGGGGAGTTGAAAGGGAAGACAATATGTCCTGGATAAATATGATGTATTGCATTTTTGTACAAAAAACAGGCTCATACAATCATTGGCAGCTACTTGGGTACTCTTGTAGAGAAGAGGGACCTGCAGATTTAGGTACATAATTCTTTGAAGTTTGCTTCACATTTTGACTGGGTGGTTAAAAACACATTTAGCATGCTTGTCTTCATTGCTCTGTCCTTTGTGTATAGGAGTTGGGGCATCATGTTGAAGTTGTACAGGACATTGGTGAGGCCTCTTCTGGAGTACTGTGTCCAGTTCTGGTTGCCCAATTATAGGAAGGATATTAAGCTTTACTCAGATGTCAGGTATGGAAGGTCTGAGTTATAAAGAAAAGCTGGATAGGCTAGAGCTCTTAACTGCAGCATCGCACCTTGAAAGGCAACCTTATAAAAGTTTATTACATTTATGAGGGCTACGGATAGAGTTAATGGTAGGTGTCTTTTCCCTAGGACGGGGATTTCAAGATTAGGGCAAATAGTTTTAAGGTGAGAGGAAAGAGATTTAAAAAAGACATGAGGGGAAAATCTTTTCCACAGAAAGTGGTGCATGTGTGGAATGAACTTCCTGAAAAAGTGATAGATGTGGACAAATTACAATGTTTAAAAGACATATGGATAGGTACATGAATGTGAAAGGTTAGACGGATGTACACCAGGAGGTGGTGGGTGGGACTAGTTTTGTTTGGGATTATGTCCAGGAGGGACAGGTTGGACCAAAGGCTCTGTTTCCTTGCTGTACGACTCGAGAACTCTGTCAAGGTGGCTCCTGGGCAGGGGGATCAATATGTCAAAGAGTATCAGCTAGGGGAGGTGGACAACAGGTCAGCCTTGTAATGGAGAGGCCAACACATCAACACAAGTCCTTGTTGGGTGGGAGGGTTGGGAGTGAGAACATCGAGGGTCATGTTGGGGGAAATATCAAGGAGGGTTGTTGGGATGGGGAATAACACCTTGAGGCATGTCTTGGGGGAAGACAGATCTTGGGAAGGGCAATACTGAACAGCAGTTGAGAGGACAGCCAGATATATGTTCAAGTATGTTCTAACACACCACAGGAGTTGACCAACAGCCAACCCAGAGACATGGGCATTATCACTACAACAAAAAACCCTTCACCTGAAGATGAAGAGTGGAGGCACGCAAGGAAGAGAGCACAAGAGGAGAAATATTTGGAGTAGATGGTACATGAAGTGGTATCAGAGGTATGAGAGAAAAGTTAAACAAAGATTTGATTTACAAAGAGTACATGGAAAGAAGGTATGACAGGTATGTGGGAAGAAATACCAGATGGAGTATAAAAGGACAGGGTCTTTGAAGAAGAGTTATATGTGGGCAGGAAATAAGGTGTACTTGGGACAGCGGGAGAACAATGGTATGCGGAGAGAGTACATGAGATAGAACATATGGAGAGAGGATTATTCACTAGAGATATATGGGGAAGCAACATGGGAGGAAGTGTGGTTAATCTGGAGGGTATATGAGGTGGCAAATAAGGGGTGGGGATTTTTGACAAAGGCTATGTAAGGGAAATAAATGAAGAAGGGTATACGAGAGAAAGAGCGAAAGGGGAGGAGGGTGGTGTACATGGTGGAGAAGAGTAGGGTGGTGTACATGGAGATGGGGATGGGGAGGGGGAGGAGGAGGGTGTGCATGGAGAGTGTGGCGGGGATGGGGAGGTGGACATGGGGAGGTGGAGGGTCGTGTGGTGTACCTGGGGAGGGCGTACATGGATGCTGTCCATGGTGGGGGAGGGGGGTGGAGTGGGTTGGGGGTGTACATGGTGGGGGTGTGTACATGGTGGGGGTGTGGGGGGTGGAGTTGGTTTGGGGTGTACATGGCGTGGGAGGGGGATGGAGTGGGTTGGGGGTGTACATGGTGGGAGAGGGGGGGTGGAGTGGGTTGGGGGTGTACATGGTGGGGGAGTGGGGTGGAGTGGGTTGGGGGGTGTACATGGTGGGGGTGTGTACATGGTGGGGGTGTGGGGGGTGGAGTTGGTTTGGGGTGTACATGGTGGGAGAGGGGGGTGGAGTGGGTTGGGGGTGTACATGGTGGGAGAGGGGGGTGGAGTGGGTTGGGGGTGTACATGGTGAGAGAGGGGGGTGTACATGGTGGGGGAGGGGGTGTACTTTGGGGTATATGAAGACTATTTTGAGTACACAGGATAGTATTTTGAAGAGAGGTGTATGGGGAGGTATATAAATACAGGGACAAGGATTTTGAAGGGAGTGACATTGTTATTGTCATCATTACTGTTATTATATGCATTACCGTGAACATGAAAGTAAACTTCAGGTTAAATATTAACCAACCTCCCACACACAAACCTGGAGAGAAACAGGGCGGCACAAAATGCCCAGTTGATCAGCTTCTGAGATCCATAACAAAACGCAAGAACACAAACCCAGTGAGACGTCCCGTCGCTGCGGAACCCCTTACCTCCCCAGATTCCCAGCTTGAGCTGGGACTTGTCCAGATTCTCCACATAATCACCCAGGCCCCGGTTCAGAAGCTCAGCCACCAGCGCCTCAAACACCATGGCGCCCCGCTGCAACCGCCCGAGCGTCCGTCAGACCGAGACCCGGGAGGGCGGGACAGTGACCGACAGCGCCTCCTCTGCACTGGAGGATTTCAAACAACAAGAGCGCCTGGCGCACGGGCTCCACTCCCACTCAATACAGTGTGCTCATCCCTGACACAGACCCACTCTGCATAGACATACTGCCTGCATAAACACACACCCTCGAGAAACACAGAGCCTGCATAGACAAACACTCTGTACAGATGCACTCCCTGCATAGAAACGCACTCTGTATAGATGTGAGTTGGAGATACTGGGGTGTACAAAGTTAAGAATCACACAACATCAGGTTATTGTCCAACAGGTTTAATTGGAAGCACTAGCTTTCGAAAGCCCGTGCTTCCAATTAAACCTGTTGGACTATAACCTGATGTTGTGTAATTTTTAACTCCATATAGATGCACTCCCTGCATAGACACAGACCCTGTAGAGACAAACACTCTGTATAGATACACTCCCTGCATAGACACAGACACTATAGACACGCACTCTGTACAGATGCACTCTCTGCATAGACACAGACCATGTATAGACACACGCTCTGTATAGACGCACTCCCTGCATAGACACAGACCCTGTGTCAGCAACTATTGCAGTTAATGCAAACTGCTCACTCTCCCTGTCTGCGTAAACATTCGATAGAGACATACAGCACAAAAACAGTCCCCTCAGTCCAATTTGTCTGCGCCAACCAGACATCTCAATCTGACCCAGTCCCATTTTGCCAGCACTTGCACCATATCCCTTTCTATTCATCTACCCATCCAGATGTCTTTTAAATGTTGCAAGCGGATCCATATCCACGACTTAGTGCACAGACTGCACACAATCCTCCTTGTGCACACTACATTTCCCGTGTACACACTGTATCCTTGTGTTTACACAACTGCTGCAGTGTACACAAAAGCTAAAAGAACTGCAGATGCTGTAAATCAGAAAGAAAAACAGAAATTGCTAGAAAAGCCCAGCGGGTCTGACAGCATCTGTGCAGAGAAATCAGTTAATGTTCCAGGTCCAGTGACCCTTTCTCAGAACAGTTAGCAATACTGCCAGACCTGCTGAGCTTTTCCAGCAATTTCTGTTTTTGTTGCTGCACTATACAGACTGCATAATCCCCCTCTGTACACACACTCTCTGCATACACACACATACTCCCTATATATACAAATGTTACAGTGCACTGACTGCACACTCTCCCCCTTTTTAACATATCTCTGTATACAAAACTGATGCAGTGCACACACTGCTCACTCTCACTCTAAAAGATAATAAAAGATTGGAGCAGAAGTAGCCTATTCAGCCATCGGGTCGACTCCACTATTCAATGAAATCATGGTTGGTCTAATAACCCTCCACTCCAATCTCCTCTTCCTTCATAACCCTTAATTCTCTTATTGAATTGAATCTTGAATTTATTTTTTTTGTTCATCTAGAGGATGTGGGTGTGGCTAACTAATCCAGCATTTATTGTCTATCCTTAGTTGTTCTTGAGAAGTTGGTCGTGAACTGTTTTCCAGATCTACTGCAATTCATCTGGTATGTGTGGACCCACAACACCATTAGGGAGGGAATTTCAAGATTTGCCCCAATGACACAGAAGGAACAGCAATATATTTCCAATTCAGGATAGTGTTTGGCTTGGAGGGAACTTGCAGGTAGTGGTGTTCACATATATCTTGGAGATAGTGAGGACTACAGATGCTGGAAAGTCAGAGGCAATAAAGTATGGAGCAGCATCGAGAGTGTAGTACTGGAAAAGCACAGCAGGTCAGGCAGTACCCAAGGAGCAGGAGAATCAACATTTCGAGCATAAGCCCATCATCAGGATTCCTGATGAAGGGCTTATGCCCAAAACGTCGATTCTCCTGCTTCTCGGATGCTGCCTGACCTGCTGTGCTTTTCCAGCACCACACTCTCGATTCTGATCTCCAGCATCTGCAGTCCTCACTTTGTACAAACTGTGGAGCAGTGTCCTGATGAAAGGTTCAGACCTGAAACATCGACTCCACTGCTCCTCTGATGCTGCTTGACCTCGTGTTCACATGCACCTGCTGCCTTTGTCCTTCAAGATGGCAGTGGTTATAGGTTTGGAAGCTGCTGTCTAAGAAGCCGCGGTGAATTTCTGCAGTCCACCTTATAGATGGTACATACTGATGCTACTGAGCATTGGTGGTAAAGGAGTTTTGATTTGATTAGATTTATTATTGTCTCATCTACCTAGGTGCAGAGAAACGTTTGTTTTGCGCGCAGTGGTGCATAGTCTCGTGAGACCATGGATCTGTGCCTGGGAAGTCTTGCTTCAATCTTTGTTGGTAGAGTAGTGTCTGTTGTGGCTATAGAGGCCCACAAAGAAGTGGCAGTCTCAGCAGGAGCGACTACACTTGAAGGCACTGTCCTCTGGTTTTGTCTTGGTGCTGTTTTCTCTTTGGCGGGACAGCACCTAATTGGCTGGGGGCTGCCAGCTTGAGGTGGGCATTGGCTGACCATTCAGGTGCAATGGCCCTCCCTCTGTCAAAAGCAACCCCTGGCGCCTTGTTCTACACCAATCGAGCACAGGTAGACTGCTGCTTTCTGTGTTGTGCTGTCGTGGTGACGCGACGTTGGAGTGTCCTCTCCAGGGCGCAGGCCTGGCAAGGTTGCTTGGAAGACCAACTGTTGCCCATGCAGCAGGACCCCCTCTCCACGCCACCGATGTTGTCCAAGGGAAAGACAAAGGCTGATACAGCTTGGCATCAGTGTCATCGTAGGAGTTGTCAGAACAAGGTTGAAGACAACGTCAGACTGCCTTAGGGACTCCAGCTCCGGATTTGTCCTCAGGTTTCCTCCCAAAGCCTTTCCCATGAGTGTGCACTACAAGCAGATCATACCATGCAAAGTGCATCAGGGTAATAGAACAGAGCAAGGAATACAATGTTACAGCTGCAGAGAAGGTGAGCAAAGAGTGAGGTCAATGTTAAATTTAAAATGTGAGCAGTCCATTCAGAAATCTAACAACAGCAGGAAGAAGTTGTTTTTGACTCTGTTCGTACATGTGTTTAAGCTTTTGTATCTTCTGCCTGATGGAAGAGAGCAGAAGAGATTATAACTGGGGTGGTAGGGGAGTCTGATTATGTTGGTTATTTCCCCAAGGCAGCAGGAAGTATAGATGGAGTCAATGGATGGAAGGCTAGTTTGTGTGACAAACTGGGCTGTGTTCATGACTCTCTGTAGTTTCTTGTGGTCTTGGGAAGACTAGTGCCAAACCACGCTATAATGTATCCAGAGAGAACACGTTCTGTCGTGCAGTTATAAAAATTGGTAAGAGTCCTCGTGGACATGATGAATTTCCTGAGCATGCTGAAGAAAAAGAGACATTATTGTGCTTTCTTGATCAGTGCATCGACATACATGGACCAGGACAGGTTGTTGGTGTGATCATCATTTGCAGCAACTTAATACTCTCGACCATCTCTGTTTCAGCTCCATTGGTGCAAACAGGGGCATGCCCTCCACCCTGCTTCCTGAAGTCAACAGAACATAGAACATTGAACAATACAGCTCAGAGCAGGCCCTTCGGCCCTCGATGTTGCGCCGACCTGTGAACTAACCTTAGTTTAGTACCTCTGGTACTAAACCCGTAGACAATGATGACTCAGAGATCAAAGCTAAAGGTTCCAACACCTCCTCCCTAGCTTCCCAGACAATCCATGGATAAATCCTATCTGGCCCAGGGGACTTGTTTACTTTCACTCCATCTAGAATTGATAACACCTCTTCTTTACTAACCTCAATCCTTTCTAGTGTAATATCGCATATCTCATTCTTCTCCACTACAATATTCTCCTTTTCCTGAGTGAAAACCAATGAGAAATATTCGTTTAGCACCTCTCCGATCTCTACAGGGTCCACACACAACTTCTCACTTCTGTCTTATTCCTACCCTATTCCTATCCTCATCATCCTTTTATTCCTCACATACCTATAGAAAGCTTTAGGGTTCTCCTTTATTCTATTTGCTAAAGTCTGTTCGTGTCCTCTCTTGACTCTTCTTAACTCTCTCTTTAAGTCCTTCCTAGCTGATCTGTAACTCTCCATCGCCTCATCTGAACCGTTTTGTCTCATCGTCACAAAAGCCTCCTCCTTCCACTTAACAAGAGATACAATTTCCGTAATAAACCACGGTTCCCTTACCTTATCACTTCCTCCCTGCCTGACAGGAACGTATCTATCAAGGACACGTAATATCTATTCCTTAAAGCAGATCCACATTTCGATTGTCCCTCTCCCCTGCATTTTGCTACACTATTCTATGCATCGTAAGTCTTGCCTCATCGCATGATAATTGCCCTTCCTTCGTTGATAACTCTTGCCCTGTGGCATGTACCTATCCATCTCCATGACCAGATCCATCATTTTGCTGCCATTGATGGAGGGCTTGTTGTCTTTACGCCATGCCACTAAGCACTGAATCTCTTTCCTGTATTCTGTCTCATCATTTAATATCTGACTTACAACAGTGATGTCGTCAGCAAACTTGTAAATGGATATAAGGAGTATTGTAAGCGGCTGAGTACGCAGCCTTGTAGGTCCCCAGTGTTAGGGATTATGGTGGAGGTGTTGTCACCTATTCTGACTGATTGTGGTCTATGGGTCAGGAAGTTAAGGATCCAGTTACAGAGGGGCGAGCCAGGACCTAGGTCTCAGAGTTTAGATGTGAGTTTGTTTGGAACGATGGTATTGAAGGTGGAATTGTAACCAATAAACAAGGATGTAGGAGTCCAGATGTTCCAGGGATGAGTGTAGGGCGAGGAGAATGGTGTCTGCTGTGGATCTGTTGCCTCGGTAGGCAAATTGCAAAGGATGAAGGCAATTGGTGAGCTGGAGTCGATGTGAGCCATGACTAATCTCTCAAAGCTCTTGACAATGATAGAGATCAGAGCCACCAGGCCATAGTCTTTGAGGCACGCTGCGTGATTTTTCTGTGGGACCAGGATGACAGTGGTCTCCTTGAAGCAGGTAGGACCTCAGATCATAATAAGGAGAGGTTAAAGATGTGTGTGAATACTCCCGCCAGCTGGTCTGCACAGGATCTGAGTGCACAGGTGGGGATTCCATTTGGGCCACTTGCTTTCTGAGGGTTCAATCTCAAAAAGGTTGATTAAATGTCTCTGATAGTGATTGTGAATACAATGTGCACCCAAGGCTGTTGGGATAGGTGACATTGTTTCATTGTCCTTTTATTCAAAATGAGTGTAGGATGCATCGAGTTCATTGGGTAGGGATATGCTGTTGCTTATGATTTTATTTGACTTCACTTTGTAGTCTGTTATGTTGTGCAAGCCTTGTCATAAACAAAGGGTATCCATGTGGTTAGTCTGTGTCTGAAGCTTAATTTGACATTGCCTTTTTGCACCTCTGGTGGCCTTACAAACGTCATACCTGGATTTCCTTCATAGATCAGGATTGTCCAGCTTGTCTGCCTCAGACCTGGACTTCAGTAAGTGGATCTTCCAAATCATCCAAGTTTCCGGTGGGGAACATTCGGATTAACCTCCTTGGCTTGCAGTCTTCTGCACACTTTTTAATGAAGTCTGTGAGAGTAGTGGCATACCCATTGAGGTTGGTTGGTGGGATCTTGAATATGAACTAGTTCACTGACTCTAAGCAGTCCTGTAGAAGCCCTTTCATTGTCTGAGATCAACACTGCGCTACTTTCTGTATTGGGCTTGTAAGCTGGGAGGAGGGGCACAATGTTGTGATCTGATTTTCCAAAATGCGGTGGGAGATGAAGCAGTAGGCATCTTTGATGGTTGTGTAGCAATGGTCAAGGATGTTTGGACCTCTGGTGGGACTGGAGACATGTTAATGGTATTCAGTAGTATGTTCTTGTGGCTGACCTGGTTCAAGTCACCGACTATGATGAACAAGGCCTCGGAGTCTTCTGGCTCAAGACTGTTTGTAGTGTTGCATATTTCATCAAGTGCACTCTTCGTGTCCTCATGGGTGGGACATAGACTGCTGTCAGGATAGCAGAGGTGAACTCACACGGCAGGTAGTTGGGATGACACTTTACTGTAAGATATTCTAGGTCTGGGGAGCAGTAACTTGCCAGGGTCACCATGTCTAAGCACCAGGAGATGTTGATTAGGAGGCAGACCCCACCACTTATTGCCTTGCCAGAGGATGCCAAGTGCACCGTTTAATTAACTGAGAAACTCTCAGGGTGCCAGGCACATTTAGGAGTGTAGCAGGAGTGAGCAATGTCGCTGTAAAACAGAGCACACATCAGTCTCTCAATTTCTTTTGGAAGGTAAGTCTAGCTTTAAGGTCATCCATCTTGTTTTCACTGGTTTGCCAGGAGTATGCAGGGGAGGGGGAGACTTGAAACCCTGTAGTTTCAGTCGCACCTGAAGTCCAGTACATATCCCACATTTTCTGGGTAGGTGTTCTACTCCTACTCAATCCCGGGCTTCAGTGTGGGAAGTCTGCTGCAATAAGAGCTCTTCCTGTGCACCAGACACAGCTGTGAGCATTCCGGGGGGGTATTCTGGCTGGTTCGCTCAGGCCCCCTCAATGTCGGGTGACCGTGCCCTTGTTATATTTGTGGATGTGGTGTCAATGTTGCAAGTTGCCTTGTCCTGAATGGAATCGATATTTTTGACTGTTGTGAAGGTGTTCTTCTCCAGGAAAGTGGAAGCATTCCATCAATCAACTGATCTATTTCTTGTAGTCAGCAGTTAGGATTTACTGAGTCAGGAATTGAGTTACTCACTGCAGGATTCCGAGCCTCTGACCTGTCCTTGAAGCCACTGTATTTTGGTGGCGAATCCAGTTCAGTTTCTCGTCAGTGGTAACCCTCAAGATATTACTAGTGGGAGATTCAGTGATGGTTATGCCACTGAACTTTAAGGAGCAATGTCGGATTGTTTCTTATTGGAGATGAACATTGCCTGGCACTGTGCAGCATAAATTTATTTATCAGTTGTCAGTTCAAACCTGGATATTGTCTAGGTCTTGTTGCACTTAAACATGGACTCTTTGAATACCTGAGGAATATCAAATAGAGCTAAACGTTGTACAATAATCAGGGGGCATTTCTACTTATGACCTTATGATGGAGGGATAGTCATTGACCAATCAGCCAAAGATGGCTACTTAAAAATGCAGCCTCTACAGTCCTCTACAGCAAAGAATTCCACTACCTTTAGGGAGAAGAAATTCTTCCTCACTCCCTTACTCATTACTCTGAGATTATGTCCTTTGATCTCTGATCACTTGGATTTTTTTTACACATAGAGTCATACAGCACAGAGACAGGGAAGTGGATTTTCCAACACCCACCCTCATGGAATGTTCTTTCTGGCACAAAAACTGAGGATACAGGAAAGCCTTTTTTGTGTACGTCTAATGAAAGAGAATTAACAAAGCCAAGAAGAAGAGTTACCAGGTCCATCTCCACCTCTGTCCCCAAGGCCTTCTCTAGTTCGTCTACCACAGCACTCTAGTTTGCCGCAGACTGTGGCAGGACCAAAGACAATGAATAAGCTTGCCCATGTTCACTTTACACTTAGGACACATTGGTGATGCTTTTGCTTTAAATTTAGCGAGGTGCTCTGGAGCCATATGGACCCCGTGAAGAATCTTCAAATACAAGGAGGGGGTCCTGTTGCAATATCCTTCCTATAAGTGGGCAACCAGAACTTTACACAGTATTCCAGAAGAGGCCTCCTGTCCAACCTCAACATGACTTCTCAACTAGGCGAAGGTGGGTGCTTCAGATGCTGGAGCTTAGAGTCAAGATTAGAGTGGTGCTGGAAAAGCACAACAGATCAGGTAGTAGCATCTGAGGAGCAGGAAAGTCGACGTTTCCGGGAAAAGTCCTTCATCAGGAATGAGGCTGGGAGCCTCGGGGGTGGAGAGATAAATGGGAAGGGGTGGGGCTGGGGAAAAGGCAGTTGAGAGTGTACTAGGTGGATGGATGTGGGGGTAAAGGTGATAGGTCAGAGAGGAGGGTGGAGCGAATAGGTGGGAAGGAAGAGGAACAGGTTGGGCAGGTCATGAGGATGGTGCTGAGCTGGAAGGTTGGAACTGGGATGAGGTGGGGGGAGGGAAAATCAGGAAACTGGTGAAGTCCACATTGATGCCATGGGGTTAGAGGGTCCGAGGCAGAAGATGAGGCGTTCTTCCTCCAGGCTTCCGATGGTGAGGGAGTGGCGGCGGAGGAGGCCTAGGACCTGCATGTCCTCGGCAGAGTGGGAGGGGGAGTTGAAATGTTCAGCCACGGGGTAGTAGGGTTGATTGGTGCGGATGTCCCGGGGATATTCTCTGAAGCGCTGTGTGACAAGGTGAAACTCTTGTACTCGAAGGACTGAGTAATGAAGGCAAGTGTGCCAAGCACCGTTTTTTTTCAAATATATTTTTATTTAAAAAAGAAAAAAATTTTCCTTTGAATATTACAACAAATACAAAAACAAACAATTCAAACCAATATTTTTTTAAAAACCCGCTAATGACATAAATAAATAAGAACTGATAACTAAGCCACAAAAGGAAAATCTTCACAATAACAATAATGATAATAACCATAGCACAGCTCAGCAAAACAAAGCAATAGCCCTCGATCATCGAGCACATTAGTTTATACATATTCATATGTTTGTAGTTCCTCCCCTCTGGATACCAAATCCATTACATAGAATTGCCATGGTTATATAAAGGCTCTTATTAATATTACAGACAAATCTGTACCCAGGTAGTCCAACAAGGGACACCACGTCTCACAGAGATTGTCCGGTTTATGGTGCACCATACTCATAAGAAAGTCCAAGGGGATGTTCTCCATGTCTAGCTTATGCCAGACCGCCAACCCCAGGGGATTTTCTGACACACACACCCACACACACACACACACCTCATTGAATGCTCTTTCTGGCACAAAAAGTGAGGATACTGAAAAGCCTTTTTTTTGTGTGCATCAAATGAAAGAGAATTAACAAGCCAAGAAGACGTGTTACCGGGTCCATCTCCACCTCTGTCCCCAAGGCCTTCTCTATTTCACCTACCACAGTGCTCCAGTTTGTCACAGTCTGTGGCAGGACCAAAGACAATGAGTAAGCGTGCCCATGCTCACTTTACATTTAGGATACACTGGAGATGCTCCTGCTTTGAATTTAGCGAGACGGTCTGGAGCCAGATGGACCCTGAGGAGAATCTTTAATTGCAAGGCATGGGTCCTGTTGCAAATCGAGATCCATCTCGCATTTTCTCAGATATCCTCCCATATTCCAGAAGAGATCTCAACGTCCAACTCCCTCTCCCATACCTTACGGAGCCATTCGGTCTCGTTGGAGGGGCCCTCTCCCATTAGATGATAAGCGTTGCTAACAGATAATGTACCCTCAACACCCTCTTCGTCATGTCAGACCTATAAGGAAGAGTTAGAAGTGTGGTCTCTTTTTGTATGAAGTTTCTAATTTGAAAGAAATGAAAGAGGTCCCCATTGGGCAATTCATATTTCTGAGCCAACTGGTCAAAAGACATCAGTATGTCCCCTTTGAATAAATCACCCAGGTAAGACATGCCCCTAGCTGCCTATAGCTTAAATTCAGAATCCGTCATCCCTGGCTGAAAGCTGGGCATACTAATTCTGGATGTCAAAAATGATGTTTTGGTAATATTGCCCTTACCCTGATGCATTGCCCTCCAAGCCTTGACAGTATTGATGACAGTATTGATAGCTATGGGTCGGCATGGTTTGTTTCCGTGCTGCACATCTCTATGACTCTATGACAGCAGGCTAATAAGGAAGCATCTTATGCTTCGATGTCTAACCAAAGTGAGTGAAGGTCCCCCCCAGACCCAATCATTCTCATAAGATAGCAACGAGCTTAACTAATAGTTTTTGATATCTGAGAGGTCCACTCCCCCAGTCTGTAAGGTAACTGGAATTTAGTCAATTTAATTGGGGGCCGCTTGTGATACCAGATAAAAGAACTAAACCAGCCATTCAATCTTCTAAATATTTGCTTAGTAAAAAGCATAAGAAACATTCACATAGGATACAACAGGCGGGGCAGAATGTTCATTTAACAAGGACTATCCGACCTAACCATCTACAAAGGTTCTGCTTGATTCTGTTGACTAAATGGGCAAAATTGGCTTTAAATAGCCAATCAAAAACGGGAGTAATAAATATACCTAAGTAGAGAAAGCCCTCCTGCGACCATCTAAAGGGAAATGGAGATCCGCCCTCAGGATCAGGCTCTCTCAGGAGACCACCCATAGGCATGGCCTCTGATTTTGCAAAGGTGATCTTATAACCCAAGAAGCCACCAAATAAATTGATGCATTGTATCAGGTGTGGCACTGAGGCAGCTGGTTTTGATAAGAAGACAAGTACATCATTCACATACAGTGCAACTTTATGTGACTTTGTCCCCACCTCTGGAGCAGTTATATTGGGATCTCTGCATATTGCTTCCACCAGCGGTTCGATCACCAGTGTGAAAAGCAATGGTGACAAGGGACCGCCCGGTTGACTGCTCCTACAAATATTAAAATTGCTTGACCATACACCATTGGTGAGGACCGCAGCAAGAGGATCACTATACAAAACCACCACCCACCTGATGAAGGTCTCTCTCAGGCCAAACCGCTTCAAAGTATGAAAATGACAATGATTATGAGACCCTGTCAAATGCCTTTTCCAAATCTAAGGAGACCATCAATCCCTGTACCATTCTCTGTTGACATACTTGGATCATGTTAAGTAATCTCCTGACATTATTCGTCGATCTGACACTGTTTATGAACCCTGTCTGGTCCTCCTTAATGATGGAGGGCAGTACAGTTTCTAGCCTTAATGCCAGAGTCTTGGATAGAATTTTGAAGGCAACATTGAGGAGTGAAATGGGTTTATAGGAAGCATAGTCCTCCGGGACCTTCCCTTTTTTAGGAATGAGAGATGTTCATCTATCTTAGAGTTGGTGGGAGAAGACCGCAACTATGTGAGTCATTAAACATACTCAGCATCAGCCCTGACGAAATACTTATAAATTCCTTATCGAACTCACTGGGGAGCCCGTCAGGACCCTGCACCTTCCCATTCTGAAGCTGCCTCACAGCCTCCTGCACCTCTTGCTCTGACAATGGGGCATTGAGAAGAGACTCTTGTTCAGGGGCCACTCCCGGAAGTCCAAATTCTTAAAAAAAAGACTCCATCCTAACCCACCCACTCTCACAGCTTTCAGTTTGGTATAATTCAGAGTAAAATTTCTGGAATGCTGCATTAATCCTTTTCGAATCATAGCTCAAATTTCCAGTGTCCTCACTGATCGAGGTAATGGCTTGTGGGGCACTCGTTTTCCAAGCAAGGTATGCTAGGTACTTGCCTGACTTATCCCCAAGTTCAAACAACATTTGACTCACAAATGTAAACTTCCTTCTTGGCTGTCTGTGTGAGCATGGAGTTCAGCATAGACCAGAGCGCTGTGATCCTCTGCAGTTTAACTAGCGAGGGCCTGTCAAAGTATGCCTTTTCAGCTACTTTCAGACATGTCTTGAGCAAACGTTACTGCTCATCCATCCGTCGCTTCTTACTGGTTGAATGGGAAATAACCAACCCCCTGGCATAGGCTTTAACTGATTCCCAAAGGATGAATGGGTTACTGGCCCAGCCTGAATTAATATCTAGAAAAAGCTCTGAACTCAGTTGAAAAGAATAAACTTGCTATCCTTGAGGATAAAGGGGTCCAGTCGCTAGTGCCTCGAGCTTACCACTATATCCTTACTCTTAACCATCAAATACACTGGGGCATGATCAGAAATAGTGATATTGCCAATTGTTCATGATGTCACCGAGCCCAGATGTGCTGCAGGGGTCAGAGAAAGATCAATCCTGGTGTGGCATTTATGAGGGTTCGAAAAGAAGGTGAAGTCCCTGCCAGGATGGTGAAGGTGCCTCCCAACATCTACCAAACCTAATTCAGCGCCCAAATCCCTTAATTGTTTAGATCGCAAAGAAGATATCAGCTGGCCTTTGGGCAATCTGTCTCCCAGAGGGTCTATGAGACAACTGAAATCCCCTCCTACGATGAGATACTGAGACACAAGGTTAACAAGTCTAGAAAGTGCGTCTGTCAAGAATTTAAGGGGGTGGGTCAGGGGCCAGTAAATATTTACAATTCCGCATTCTATAGCATGTATCAAAGCTTTAAGGATTACAAATCTCCCATGTGTGTCTTTACTGCACTCTAATAACTTAAATGGGAGATCCTTTCTCACTAAAATGGCCACCCCTCTATTCCTCGTATTGAAAGATGAAAAATAAACCTGCTCATACTTATTCTGTTGCAGCTTCAAATGCTCTGCATCATCCAAGTGTGTTTCTTGTAATAAGGCAACATCCACCCTCTCCCTTTTAAAGCTGGAAAGTATCTTTTTCCTCTTGACAGGTGAATGACTCCCCTTAATATTCCAGATGCACCACTTCAACACATCCTTAGCCATAACCTTCCAGAACACCATCTAGACTCTAGAGAGGAAGAACCCGAACTACAAATCGCTGAGCTTTAATGCAAAAGAATCCACAAAACCCAAAAACTACACAGACTAAAGTAACAATAGCCAACAAATCTACAAAACTTACAAAAGCTATGTACAGCAAAAACCGAAAAACAAAAAAAAATCGCCAAAGGCACTGATTGGAGGGATTTACCCCCCCATTCAAAGGGGGTAACTACACATCCTACAACCCTACTTACCATCCCAAACACCCTCTTAACTCCTACCAGCTAGGGTCACGTCACATACACTGACCACCTGGTGGAGGAGAAAATACCCAAGAGCAAGGTTAGTACTGTTGACAAGTAAATTAAAAATAAATATGTCACCCATCCCTTAACATAACTTTAAAAATAAAGATAAATATGCTATCCATCCCGGACATCATTTCACACAACTTATTACCAGAAAGGAGACTCCACCAAGTCCTTTTTTAAAGAAGAGCAAACCCGAGCTGCTCTGTCCTCTACGTCTATTCGGCTGTTCGACATAGTTCAATATTCCACAAAGTTCTTTGCTTTCTCTGACAAGTCGAATAAATGCATCAGTCTGTTATGATTGATCCAAAGCATTGCTGGATATCTTAAGGAATACTGGATCCCAAGCTCTCTCAATCTCCTCTTGACGCCATCGTAGTACTTCCTTTTCCGGACCACTACTGCTAAGAAAAGTTGAAAAACATGACCCTGGAGCCGTCACTTACCAACATCCTTGGGTCCTTCTCCTGGGCTCTAGAGGCTTCCGTGACCCTCTGCTTATCTTTGCAATGATAGAACCTTACCAGGCCAGGGCGTGGGTGCTGATCCACACCTGGTTTTCGTGCCACGATCCGGTGGGCTCTTTCAATTGTTATCCTTCCCTTCTCAACCTCCAAACCAAGGAACTCTGGGAACCACTTCTCGAAGAACTCTACCAGCCTCTGGTATGCCAACAACGCGCAGTTTCTTTCTTCTGCCCCTGTTTTCGGGATCGTCCACCAGGTCCAACACTCCATGGACCTGTGTTTCCAGGGTTTCAATCTGGCTCTTGGAGGAGTCAGTCTCTGCCTCTATCCCTGCAGCCTAGCACTCATAGCAGCATAGCAGATACAGGAGTGGTTATTTTTTCCTGGATTTGCTTCCCCGGGACATTGCAAGATTTGGCCAGCTCCTCAACCAGGGTCTGGTGAGTAAGCAAGCCCGCTGTTTCAGAGGACTGAGCTATGGCCCTGGCCCCGGGTAAGCTCCTTAATTTCTTTGGCATTCTCTAGCTGCAATGACAAAGGCAAGTAGAATTTTTCAGGTTTCTAGCTCCTTTCCTGTGTTTTTACTCAGTACACTGTTTGGGATGGGTTCTGGTTCTGTTGGGTCAGTGTTGCAGTACAGAGCCCAGCAAACACGATCCTAATAGGACGCCACCATCTTGGATTCCCCTGCCACGCACCTTTTTAACCAACCTATCTATATGTGACACAAATTTCAAAGAAATATGTCCCTGCACCCTTCGATCCCTCTGTTCTACAACATTATCCAAGACCCTACCATTAACTGCATAAGCCCTACCTTTGTTTGTTGTACGAAAATGAAATACCTCGCATTTTTCCAGATTGAACTTCATCTGCTCATTTTTCAGCCCACTGACTCATTTGATTAAGATCTCTTTGTAATCTTAGAAAATCTTCTTCGCTGTCGACTATGCCATCAATCTTGGTGTCGTCCGCAAACTTACTAACCATGACTTCTATATTCTCATCCAAATTACATATATAAATGACAAAGAAAGAGGACCCAGAGCCGGGTCCTGTGGATCACCACTGGTCACAGGCCTCTGTCCGAAAAGTAACCCTCCATCGTCACTCTCTGTCTCCTGCCATTAAGTAAACTATGTATCCAATTGACAAGCTCACCCTGAATCCCATGCGAGTTAGCTTTACTAATTAGTCTACCATGCAGAATATTGTTGAAGGCTTTACTAAAATCCAATTAAACAACCCTAGATCACTTATCAATCATGGTGACTTTAATCCCCATGTAGATTGGGAAAATTGGCAGAGGTGGCCAACAGAGAGTATATTTGGAACAGTTGTGTATTGGATTCAGCAGCTATTGCCCAGAGGATGGTTAAGAGTCAACCACGTTGCTGTGAGTCTGGAGTCACAGTAGGCTAAGTGGTAAGGACTGCACTCTTCCTTCTCTAAAGGACATTAGTAAACCTATTTTTTACAAAAATTATGTAGCAACTAGCTCTTATCAATTTCATAACTTTAAATGTCACCATCTCCCATGGTGGGATTTGAACACATCGTCTCAAAACAGCCGAGAGTTCCGGATTATGAGCCCAGTGACATTGCCACAATATCACCACTTTACCCATTAATCAGAAAGGAAAACAGAGAGGAAAGAGAGGGTTAGATTTCATGATAGAAATAAAAACTAAGGGAAAAAAAAGTTAAACTTTAAATTTAATAACAATATCATAGCCTTGTGGTGTTATTGCAGAACTATTAATCTACAAACTCAGCTAATAGGCCAGGCATAAAAACAGAAATTGTTGGGAAAACTCAGCAGGTCTGGCAGCATCTGTGGACAGAAAGTAGAATTAACATATCAGGTCCAGTGGTCCTTCTTCAGGAATGTCTTTGTTTCTGACTTCCAGCATCTGCAGTTCTTTGTTTTTTTTTGTTTAATGTCTCGGAGATCCAGGTTTGAATCCTGCCACAGCAGATGGTGGAACTGAATTCAATTTGAAAAAAATTCTGGAAATAAGAATCTACCGATGGCCATTGCCAGAAACCCCTATCTGGCCCATTAACGTTCTTCATTAATCTGCCATCCTCACCTGATCTGGCCTACATGTGACTCCAGACTGACAGCGATGCCTTCTGAACTGCCCTCTGAAATGACCTAGCAAGCCATTCAGTTCATGCGCAATGAGCGATGGACAATAAATGCTGGCCAGATCAGCAATCCCCTCCTCCCACAAGTGAATTAAATGCAAGTGCAAGGCTCAATCATGTCAACTGCTGGTTTTCTGAGCTAGAGAGGTTGCATGAAATTGGGAGAGTGGGGTAATTGCATCATTAAATAATCCTCAGATCATTACCTACCTGCTGTGCTTTCCTGTTGTGAGTTTAGTGAGTATGCACAATGCAAATTCAATCATTTCTCGCAAGTCAAAGAGGAGAACCATTTTTTTATGAAGGCTACTTTGGTAACCAATCATCTGGTGATTTGTGGTCATTCCCAAGTCATTTCATTCCTTGGCCAAAGGTTGCTAGCTTTTATTTGTAAAGCACAATGGCCCCATGATGCAATGTAACAAGTGATGCTGTCAGTTTTTAGTTTTTTTTTTAATGGGATGAGGTGTCACTGGCCAGGTCAGCATTTAATGCCCATCCCTAATTTCCCAGAGAGTCGTTAAGAGTCATCCATATTGCTGTGGGTCTGGAGTCACATGTAGGCCTGACCAGGTAAGGATGACAGATTTCCTTCCCTAATGGACATTAGTTTTAGTTGTTTAAGCAAACAATGATATAGGGATTCTATGAGTCTCGTCCAGATGCCACTATTTAGGAAAGGCTGTAAGGAAAAGCCAAGGAACTATAGGCCGATGAGCCTGAAGTCAGTGATGGGCAAGTTGTTGGAGGGAATCCTGAGGGACAACCTTTACATGCATTTGGAAAGGCAAGGACTGGTTAGGGATAGTCAACATGGCTTTGTATGTGGGAAATCATTTCTCACAAACTTGAGTGCATTTTTTGAAGAAGCATAAAGCAGATCGATGAAGTCAGAGCAGTAGACATTGTCTATGTGGACTTTGGAAAGGTGTTCAACAAGGTTCTGAATGGTACATTGGTTAGCAAGGTTAGATCACATGGAATCTAGGGAGAGCTAGCCATTTGGATACAAAATTGGATTGAAGGTAGGAGACAGAGGCTGGTGGTCAAGAGTTCTTTTTCAAACTGAAATCCTGTGACCAATGATTTGGATGTGAATATAGGAGGTATAGTTAGTAAGTTTACAGATGACACCAACTGTAGGTGTAGTTGGCAGCCAGAAAGGTTACCTCACAGTACAATGATTAGATGGACCTTGATTAGATGGTCCGAGGAGTGGTAGATGGAGTGTAAATTCAATAAATGTGAGGTGTTGCATTTTGGAAATACAAATCAGGGCAGGACTTATACACTTAATGGTAAGATCCTGGGGAATATTGCCGAACAAAGACACCTTGGGGTGCAGGTTCCTCAAAAGTGGAGTCGCAGGTAGACAGGGTATAGGCATTTGATAAGCTTGCCTTTATTGTTTCAGCGCATTGAGTGTAGGAGTTGGGATGTCATATTGAGGCTGTACAGGACATTGGTTAGGTCACCTTTGGAATATTGCATTCAATTCTGGTTTCCCTGGTATACGACAGAAGTCGTTAAACTTGAAAAGGTTCAGAAAAGGCTTACAAGGATGTTGCCAGAGTAGAGTGCTTGAGCTATAGGGAAAGGCCAAATAGGCTGGGGTTATTTTCCCTCCAGTATTGGTGGCTGAGGCGTGACCTTATAGTGATTTATAAAATCATGATGGACATGGATAGAGTGAATAGCTAAGGTCTTTTCGCCAGGGTAGGAGAGTCCAAAACTAGAGGGCATAGGTTTAAGGTGAGAGGGGAAAGATTTAGAACATAGAACAGTGCAGCACAGTACAAGCCCTTCGGCCCACAATGTTGTGCCGAGCATTTATCTTAATCTGAGATCAACCTAACTTACACACCCCTCAATTTACTGCTGTCCATGTGCTTGTCCAGCAGTGGCTTAAATATCAAGATTAGTGTGGTGCTGGAAAAGCACAGCAGGTCAGGCAGCATCCGAAGAGCAGGAGAATCGTCATTTCGGGCAGGAGCCCTTCATTAGGAATGAAGGGCCCTATAACGTTGTTTGTTTAAACAACTAAAACTAATGTCCATTAGGGAAGGAAATCTGGCATTCCTGATGTAGGGCTCCTACCCGAAAAGTCGATTTTCCTGCTCCTCGGATGCTGCCTGACCTGCTGTGCTTTTCCAGCACCACTCTAATCTTGACTCTAATCTCTAGCATCTGCAGTCCTCACTTTCACCTAGTCGCTTAAATGTCCCTAATGCATCTGACAGTTCTACCACTGCTGGCAGTGTATTCCACACACCCATCACTCTCTGTGTAAAGAACTGATCTCTGACATCTCCCCTATCCCTTCCTCCAATCACCTTAAAATTATGATCCCTCATGACAGCGATTTCCATCCTTGGGAAAAGTCTCTGGCTATCTATTATAACTGTGCCTCTCATCATCTTGTACATCTCTATCAAGTCACCTCTCTTCCTTCTCCTCTCCAGTGTGAAAAACGCTAACTCACTCAGCCTGTCTTCGTAAGAGAAGCCCTCCAATCCAGGCAGCATCCTGGTAAATCCCCTCTGCACAATCTCTGAAGCACCTACATCCTTCCTATAATGAGGCGACCAGAACAATATTTCAAGTTGAGTCTAACCAGGGTTTTATAGAGCTGCAGCAAAATCTTGCAGCTCTTAAACTCAATGCCCCCATTAATGAAAGAGAAAACACCACACACCTTCTTAAGAACTCTATCAACTTGGATGGCAATTTTGAGGGATCTATGTACCTGGACCCCAAGTTCCCAGTGTTCCTGTCTTTAACCCTGTATTCGGCATTCAAATTTGACCTTCCAAAATGAATCATTTCGCATTTATCCATGTTGAACTCCATCTGCCTCTTCTCAGCTCAGTCTTGTTGTGCTGAGGGCTGTTGCAGGCTACAACATCGACAACCCCACCGACCTTTGTGTCATCAGCAAACTTACTAACCCACCCTTCCACTTCCTCATCCAAGTCATTTATAAAAACTACAAACAGCAGAGGCCCAAGAACAGATCCATGCAGTTGGCGACTGGTCACCAATCTCCAGGCGGAATACTTTCCATCCACTACCACTCATTGTCTTCTTTTGGCCAGCCGAATTTCTCTGTGTCCCATACCTCCTAACTTTCTGAATGAGCCTATCATGGGGACCCTTAGTGAAATCCATATACATGACATCCACTGCTCGACCTTCATCAACTTGCCTCGTCACATCTTCAAAGAACTCAATAAGGCTTGTGAGGCTTGACCTGCCCCTCACAAAGCCATTGAATAGGGCCCCTCAAAGAACAGCAAGGCGGCCTTTGTGTGAGCCACAGAAAATGGGGTAGATACTAAATGAATATTTTGCATCAGTATTTACTGTGGAAAAGGATATGGAAGATATAGACTGTAGGGAAATAGATGGTGACATCTTGCAAAATGTCCAGATTACAGAGGAGGAAGTGCTGGATGTCTTGAAACGGTTAAAGGTGGATAAATCCCCAGGACCTGATCAGGTATAACCGAGAACTCTGTGGGAAGCTAGAGAAGTGATTGCTGGGCCTCTTGCTGAGATATTTGTATCATCGATAGTCACAGGTGAGGCCTGGAGGTTGGCAAATGAGGTGCCACTGTTTAAGAAGGGCAGTAAAGACAAATCAGGGAACTGTAGACCGGTGAGCCTGACCTTGGTGGTGGGCAAGTTGTTGGAGGGAATCCTGAGGGACAGGATTTACATGTATTTAGAAAGGCAAGGACTGATTCGGGATAGTCAGCATGGCTTTGTGCGTGGGAAATCATGTCTCACAAACTTGATTGAGTTTTTTGAAGAAGTAACAAAGAAGATTGATGAGGGCAGAGCGGTGGATGTGATCTATGTGGACTTTAGCAAGGCATTTGACAAGTTTCACCATGGTAGACTGATTAGCAAGGTTAGATCTCATGGAATACAGGGAGAACTAGCCATTTAGATACAGAACTGGCTCAAAGGTAGAAGACAGAGGGTGGTGGAAGGTTGTTTTTCAGACTGGAGGCCTGTGACCAATGCAGTGCCACAAGGATCGGTGCTGGCCCTCTACTTTTTGTCATTTACATAAATGATTTGGATGCGAGCATTTGCAGATGACACCAAAATTGGAGGTGTAGTGGACAGCGAAGAGGGTTACCTCAGATTACAACAGGATCTAGACCAGATGGGCCAATGGGCTGAGAAGTGGCAGTGGAGTTTAATTCAGATAAATGCGAGGTGCTGCATTTTGGGAAAGCAAATCTTAGCAGGACTTATACACTTAATGGTAAGGTCCTAGGGAGTGTTGCTGAACAAAGAGACCTTGGAGTGCAGGTTCATAGCTCCTTGAAAGTGGAGTCGCAGGTAGATAGGATAGTGAAGAAGGCGTTTGTATGCTCTCCTTTATTGGTCAGAGTATTGAGTACAGGAGTTGGGAGGTCATGTTACGGCTGTACAGGACATTGGTTAGGCCACTGTTGGAATATTGCATGCAATTCTGGTCTCCTTCCTATTGGAAAGATGTTGTGAAACTTGAAAGGATTCAGAAAAGATTTACAAGGATGTTGCCAGGGTTGGAGGATCTGAGCTACAGGGAGAGGCTGAACAGGCTGGGGCTGCTTTCCCTGGAGCGTCGGAGGCTGAGGGGTGACCTTATAGAGGTTTACAAAATTATGAGGGGCATGGATAGGATAAATATGCAAAGTCTGTTCCCTGGGGTCGGGGAGTCCAGAAATAGAGGGCATAGGTTTAGGGTGAGAGGGGAAAGATATAAAAGAGACCTAAGGGGCAACTTTTTCATGCAGAGGGTGGTACGTGTATGGAATGAGTTGCCAGAGGATGTGGTGGAGGCTGGTTCAATTGCAACATTTAAGAGGCATTTGGATGGGTATATGAATAGGAAGGGTTTGGAGGGATATGGGCCGGGTACTGGCAGGTCAGACTAGATTGGGTTGGCAGCTGTTCTGGTCGGCATGGACGTGTTGGACCGAAGGGTCTCTTTCCATGCTGTACATCTCTATGACTATCTTTAATCAAACTATGTTTGTCCAAATAGTCATAAAACCTGTCTCTCAGAATCCTTTCCATTACCTTGCTTATCACAGATGTAAGACTGACCAGTCCGTAATTCCCAGGGATTTCCCTATTCCCTTTCTTGAACAGAGGGACAATATTCACCTCCCTCCAATCATCCGGTACTACTCTCGTGGAGAGTGAGGATGCAAAGATCATCATCAGAGGTGCAGCAACCTCATTCCTCACTTCCCATAGTAACCTTGGATATATCTTGTCCTGCCCTGGGGACTTATCTACCTTGATGCTTCCCAGAGTTTTCAGCACATCCACTTTCTTAATATTAATCTATTCAGGCCTATTAACCTGGTCCACAGTGTTCTCACTATCAACAAGGTCCCTCTCTCTCGTGAATACTGAAACAAAACACTCATTTAGGGCCTCCCCTACCTCTTCAGACTCCAGGCACAAGTTCCCTCCACTATCCCTGATCAGCCCTACCCTCTCTCTGATCATTCTCTTATTCCTCACATAAGTGGGTTTTGCCTAATCCTTCCCGCCAAGGCATTCTCATGCCCCTTCCTAGCTTTCTTCAGTCCATTTTTGAGTTCTTCCCTAGATACCCTCGAAAGCTGTGTCAGAGCCTTGCTTCCTCAACCTTAAGCAAGTTTCCTTCTTCCTCTTGAGGAGAAGCTCCTTTGCCCTTGTCATCCAAGACCCCTTCACCTTATTATTCCTTGCCTGTCTCAATGGGACAGCGTTATCCAACACTCACAAGTGCTCCTTAAACAGCCTCCTCATTTCTGTTTATAAGGCACCTAAGGAGCACGTTGTTCATGTAGAGTGTGTTTGGAATGAGCTGCCATAGAAAGTGGTGGCGACTGGTACAATTACAATAGTTAAAAGGATGGGTACATGATTAGGAAGGGCTTGGAAGGAAGTCAGCCAATTACTGGCAAATGGGACTAGATTAATTAGCATATCTGGTTAGCATGGATGAGTTGAACTGAAGGGTCTGTTTCCGTGCAGTACATCTCTCGCACTCTCAGTGATAAATTCTCAAGAATTCCCCGAATAACTAGCCACAACACAATGACAAACCTCTGCTCCCAAGCCTGGGTTTTGTTGGTTTAACATTCACATCACAACAACTGACTCAGAACGGATTTGTCTTTAATGTTAATTTAAATAAAAACAGCACTTGAAAAGAGGGAGCACGACACATTTTATGCAGCACCTACAGCGGTAAAAGACTGGCTAAACACAACTGGCACACTCCCAGTATACAGCCCCTTTTCATCCTGGAGGCTTTATTAATAACTTTGATTTTAAAAAACTTGGAGTGCAACTCTTCCTCAGGGATTCCAAAGAAGAAGAAGTCCTGGTTGAAGATTGGATTCCTGCTTCTGCGAACGGTGGCAGTTTGCTGCTTCTGACCTTTACCCGGTTGCAGGTCGAGGGTCAGGCAGCAGCTGATGGTCTGGCAATCAGTGTACTGCTCGTACAGACCCTCCAAACTCAGCAGGCGGATCCAGACCCGCTGTCTGCCGCCACAATACTCAGTCCGCAGCCGCAAGATGCCAGTGTCCCCCAGTGCGACAGTGCTCTCCTTGGTCAGGCTGCGCCCGAGGGTCACCGTTCCTGGGGCGAAGGGAGCACCAGCTGACCTGGGGCTGTGGTCTGGGCTGCTATCCGTGGAGCTGGAGAGGGAGTTGCATCTCTGTGGCCCTTTCCTCGCTGAGCCGCCCGGTACCTTCTTCTGGCTCCAAATGAGGAGGCTGCTCAGCGCCCGGGATAGAGTGGCAGGGGGTGATTCGGGAGAGGTGCCTGGCTTGCTGCCTGCAGGACCAGGGGCAGGGAGCTGGGCGAAGGGGAACACTGACCCTACGGAGATTTCCTGGTCATGGAAGATTGACTCCTTCCGCCTGGTGTGTGGGCTCTCCAGTAACCGGCAGAAACCGTAAGGGGTGTGGGCCCGGGGAAAATGTGGCAGTGACAGGGCAGCCTGGGACGTGGGGTCCCAATCTGTGCTGTCTCCAACTGCAAAACCATCCTCTGGAGCTATCTCATGGCTCAAGTGACCCCGACATTCAGGCACTGCGGTGCAACACTCCCCGAGGCCTTGCTCTGCAGTGGACGGACTCATACCCGGAGCCAGTCTTTGAAGAGTTTGCTGGGGAGTGAACTTGGGTGGGATGAAAAAGTCAGGGACACAGTCAGGGGTCAAGATGTTAATATAAAGCATGGTCCTTGTTGCAGGGCTCCAATCCGGCCTGGTGGAGCAGGAGACCAGGAGGAATTCGAAACGGGCTGACTGGAAGATTCACTGTCAGTCTGCAAACAGAAGGAAGATAAGAATTACTTTGAGTATGTGAGAATCCACCCAATAACTCTGGCCTCCCAAAACAAAGCAGAAAGGATGGAGACAACACTATCTGAGAGGTTCTTACATATACACAGAATCATCAAATCCAATGGAAGCAGGCCATTTGGTCTATTGAGTCCACACTGCCCGTCTGAAGACCATCCCACCCAATCCCTGTAACCCCGCATTCCCCATGGCTAATCGACCTCGCCTGCACATCCCTGGACATTGTGAGCAATTTAGCATGCCAAGTCACCTAATCTGCACATCTTTGGACTGTGGGAGGAAACCAGAGCACTCAGAGGAAACCCACAGAGACATGGGGAGAGCATGCAAACTCCACACAGACAAACAGTCACCCGAGGATGGAATTGAGCCCAGGTGCCTGGTGCTGTGAGGCATCTGTAGGCAAATCTCAATGCAGGCACTGCTGCCCTAGGGTGACAACACCTTCCAAGGCAAAAAGGGTGCTCTGCAACAATAGGTTCAGATAGTAAGCATAGAGAGCAATTGTAGGATGAGTTCTTTCCCACCAGCTACCTGTCTTATAGAGCACCACGTTAACCTGGTCACTCAATGGAAATTTATTCAGTCTCAGACAGAAAATGCTAAAAATGTCCAGCAGATCAAATTGAGGGAAACAAAATAATTGAAAAGTCATCAACTAGAAACATGGGAGCCAGACAAGGCAATCAATGTGATAAGATTTTGAGCAGATGCAGAGGCAGGGAAAGAGGAAGGAGCTTAGAAGAAAGAACAATGGGGAGTATCTATGATCGGGTGGAAGGCAGGTCAGACTATATGACAGAAGATGTGACAGTGCAAGGAAAAACAAGATGATATGGGTATGAAGGTGAGCCTAGAAGAGGTGAAAAGCAAGACTGCCTTCAGAAAATGTGTTCAAAGAAGATTTCCCTCCTCCATGGTTGATTGGATTCATCCCATTAGCCATACACCTGCTCTCACAGGTCCCCCTACTCCCCAGAGTCATGATAAGGCTCCCCTTAGGCATCACCTTCCATTCCACCAACCCCTACATTCAATCATCCTCCACTGTCTCCCCTGCCTCCAGTATGATACCATACCAGTAAACACATCTTTCCTTCACCTCCACCTCAGCATTCCAAAAGGGACCATTCCCTCGACAATGCCTTGGACCACTCCTCAGTCACCCCTAATAGCCCACTCTCTTCACAAAACACCTGTTGATGCAGGAACGAGAGATACAACACCAGCCTCAAACACTCCTCCTAATTAGTCAGTAACGTCTTTGTGCCTGCTTTCAATCTACTCTACTGTACCCAACTGCCCACAACAAAGTGCCCTCTACAATGGGGAAAACAAATGCAGACTGCGAAATATCCCTATTTGGTCCACGTGTCTGACCCTGAGCCTCCAGTCACCTGTCATTTTGTTTCTCTACTTTGAACAAAGATCAGCACAGTCCAGGAACAGGCTCTTTGGCCCACCAAGACTGCACTGACACATGACACCTTTCTCAACTAAAAACCTTTTACCTCTACACTGTTCAGCTCCCTGTATTCATCTATCTGCCAAGACGCCTCTCAAGCGTTGCTATTCTATGTGCCTCCACTGCCTCCTCTAACAGGGCATTCCAGTCACTTATCACCTTCTGTATAAAATAAAAGTGCCCCTGGCATCTCCTTTAAATTTACCTCATTTTACCTTAAATCTATGTCCCTTAGCAATTGACATTTCTACTCCAGAAAAAAGACTGACTATCCGTTCTATCCTGGCCTTTTCTAAATTTCTGTCAGGTCACCCCTCATCCTTCGATGTTCAAGTGAAAACAATCCATGTTTTTCCAAACTCTCCTCATAGCTCATTTGCTGCCACTCTCACCTACCTGTCCTTGACCTCCTTAGTATTCCATCAAGCCCAGCTTCACCTCATCTTTCAACTGGAGAGCCTTCAGGACTCATCATTGAACTCAACAATTTCAAAATCATCACTTATTTTTACACTTTGTTCAATGGCTATTATTAGGGTTGGGAATCGGTTTAGCTCAGTTGGCTGGATTACTGGTTTATAGAGTAGTATGATGCCAACAATGTGAGTTCAATTGCTATCACCAGTTTAAAGCTACTATGTAGGACTCTCCTCTTCCTTCACCTGAGGTCTGCTGGCCCTCAGGTTAAATCACCACCAGTTGCTTCTCTCTCTAACGAGGGAGCAGTCCCTATGATTCCTGAAGAAGGGCTCATGCCCAAAATGTTGATTCTCCTGCTCCTTGGATGCTGCCTGACCTGCTGCACTTTTCCAGCAACACATTTTCAGCTCTGATCTCCAGCATCTGCAGTCCTCACTTTCTCCTAGCGGTCCCTATGGTCTGGTAAGACTATGGGAACACAGCAATTATTGGTGTTGACTCCACCTGACAAAGGAGCAGCACTCCAAAAGCTTGTAAGTTAAAATAAACCTCTTGGACTATAACCTGGTGTTGTGTGACTTCTAACCTTAAACCCCCCTGACCGGCACTGGGGCATCATACTATTAGTGGTGATTCTGCTATTATTCATCAATAATAGATCAATATCAGGTTGATTGTTGAAATCAACAACACACCTTCTAGCTTTCAGCCTTCTAACAGCAACATCCTGCCTTTCACCCTGTCATAGACCTTCCTGTATCTTCTTTCCCCACTTTGGGACCTACACCATTTCACCTGTTTCCCAGTTTTGACACATTCAGCCTGTAACGCTCAAACTGTCCCAATTACACCAGCTTCTGCCAGATGGATTGAAAAGGAGGCATGAGGAAAACTCTTTTCACCCAGAGGGTGGTGGGAATCTGGAACGGACTGCCTGTCAGAGTAGTAAGAGTAGTCAGAAACCCTCACAACATTTAAGAAGCATTTAGATGTACACTTGTGATGCCAAAGCACATAAGACTATGGACCAAGTGCTGGAAAATGGGATCAAAATAGTTAAGAGCCTGTTTTCGATTGGCAAAGACTCGTTGGATCAAAAGACTTTATTCTGTGCTGTAGACCTCTATGACTCTAAGACCCACTGAGCATTTTTCCACCATTTTCTGATTTTATTTTCGATTTGCAGGATCTGCCGGATCTTGCCTGTGCACTCAGTACAAGATTCACCAGAGTCATGGCGCCCCATTTCATAGCTGTCCAGTGTGTGGTCACTCACTCAGTACAACATTCTTCCTATTTTAATCATGGAGTAAAATTTTGTTCAATGTGCAGCGAGTCAGCAAATTACAACATATTTACAGACCAGGCAACTTAGCCCATTTGTCTGCTGTCAGGTTAATACTCCACACAAATCTCCTCATATACCTCTTCATGTAATGCCACCAGTATATCCATTGGATCGCCTCTCTCCCTTAGCTGGGTCCCCCTTAAACGTCCCTACTTTGCTTGCCTCAACTATTTCCAACAGCAGCACGGTGCACATTCCCGCAGCTGAAAGAGTTCTCTTGATTTCCAGACTGGATTTATTAGTGACTTCCTCATACTTGTGGTTCCAGGTTTTGCATTCCGTGGAATTAGGAGCCACTTTTCTGTGCCCCTGCTACCATTTTCAGGTTCTCTCATGTCATCTCTGAGCTTTCACCTCTTGAGAGAAAAGAACCCTTGCCCCAGTCTTGCCTGAAATTGTAAAAAGATTCAGAAGGATGATACTGGAACTGAGAGGCTCTAGCTTTCTCATAAGATGGAGACCAGAACAATTCACTGTGCTTCATGTGAGATCCAGACAAGGTTCAATCCAAATTCCCAGTTGCCTTCCATTAACATACCACCCTGTTCCCTGGCCAATATCTCTGTCTCAGGCTTGCTGCAGTGTTCCAGGGAAGTTCAGTGCAAGCTGGAAGAATCACATCTCATTTTCCGCTTGGGGACCCTGCAGCCATCTGGACTCAGTATCAAGTTCAATAACTTTAGGGCTTGAACTTTCCCAAGTCCTTACCCCATGCCTGGTCTTGTTATCATATTACATCTTGTTATCTATTACACAAAACCCATTGTTAGCCCCCAGTAATGACTATTCACTCTCTGAGCCAGGCTGTTGTCCACACTTTTGTCGGTCCGACTGTTTTTCTCTGTCTTTGGGCCCTGCCCCCCCCCCACCCCCACTCTATCATTTACTCCTTCCCACCACCACCACCAGCCCCCCCAACCCCCAATCCTCTGCATAAAATCCAACATTTTCCTATCTACCATCAGTTCTGAGGAAGGGTCACCAGACCCAAAACATTAACTTTGATTTCTCTCCACAGGTGCTGCCAGACCTGCTCAGCCTTTCCAGCAACTTCTGTTTTTGTTACAATCCAAATTAAACTGGACTTTCTCGTTCTTTCAGTCATAGTCTTCAAGAAGTAAACTCCATCTTGTATTTTTATGTTATCAATATTAACCCATCTTGCTACTTTGAGACATGCGCCTGTCGACAGCCCAGATTCCTCTACCCCTTTTAGACTCTATCCAAGCAAAATATTGATTCCTCATTGTTCCAAACAAAACACCCCACCTCCCATTTAGCTGCATTGAAATTCATTTGCTAATTGAATAGCAGTTCTGTATGTTTATTATTTCTGCAATTTGTCACACAATCTTACTTCACAATATCTACAACTCACAATTCGGTATAAATTGCAAATTTAAGACATATTTACTTGGAAAGGTGAGTAGTCCTGATCACTCTGTACAACAATCTCCAGTCTTCTGTTCACTCAATGGATCATTCTCCAGCCACTTGGTATAGTCCAGACCCCCGGTCACTGTGGTCAGTCTCCTGGTCACTCTGTGATGTGTTATTCAGCCTCCTGGTCACTCTACACAGTCCAGTCTCCTGGTCACTCTGCACAGACTCCTGATCACTCTGTGAAGTGTTATTCAACCTCCTGGTCACTCTGCACAGTCCAGTCTCCTGGTCACTCAGTGCCACACTTTGTTTTTATAAACCAATGGGTGACTCAGAGCAGGTGCTGAACCGATTGGTCACACTCATTCATAAGCTAAACCAATCAGCCTGCAAATCCTGGCTTTATTATTTTCTGACCAATGGTATCAGGCTAATCCATTCACCAGATGGCAACAGCAGCTTACTGAGAGGGATGACATAAAAATCACTAAATTGCAAATACTGGGGAGGTGAAATTGCAAAAGTCCGACTGAACAGTTACAGAAAAAGTACAGATGCCGATTAATTGTAGCATGGTGTGTAATTTCTCAGTTCCCTACCACAGAGAGAGAGGGGGTTGCTTAGATACGAAGCAATGGGATTTTTGTTTTAAAAAAGCACGGTCACTAAAGCAAACTAACAGGAAATGTGAAGGTTTGACATTGCTCCCGATCCCCCAGCTGGATCTTAAATTGCAAACATTCGCACATGTTTTAGGCAGGTGACCTTGTAAGGCAGTGAAGGTGTATGTGTGTGTGCAAGTGGACCTTTCCTCGCTTTGATCTTTTAATGTACTGTTGATGGAGTTGTAAAGTGCAGCTTTATCACCAAGGATACTTCAAGGTTTTATCAATTACTACAGACATTCATCGCTGGTCAGCCTGCGGGGTTGTCAAAGGTATTAAAGATGTCATGCATGGTCAGGAAATAAGTTCATAGTGTGTATTGTTTATGTATCTGTATCAGGCTGGAAGGAGAGGTTGAGGAGAGTTCCCCAGATACAGGGGTCTCAGCTAATGATCCAGGGTTAAGTAAAGCTTCAAATATATAATTCTCAACTTCTGAAGAAGTGTCACAGCGGACTGCAAACGTTTTACTCTCCATAGGCACTGCCAGACCTGCTGAGTTTCTCCAGCATTCTGTGTTCGGTTCAGATTTCCGTGGTTTTCGAACTTTTAAAATCCTCATCAAATCCCTCCATGGTCTCGCCTCCTGGTCGCTCTGCACCCGCCTGTCGAACTCTGTGGGTTACTGCATGAGTATTTCTCCCATTTTGGGCTGTTGTACATTTCTGATTTTAATTATTGCACCATTGCCACGAGGTTGCCAAGATCCTGGGCTCCATACCCCCACACCTGTCTGTCACTCTTTCCTCGTTTGCGGTGTGAAACAGATTGAAGGTAGTCAGGATGTAAGAAATAGGAACATTCGGCCCATCCAGTCTTTTCTGGCATTCAATAGGATCATAGCTGATCCGACATGCCTCATATCCACGTCCCCTGTAACCCTTGATTCCCCAACTGATCAAGAATCTTCAAAGTTTGTGAGAAGATTTGTAGCTCGGGTGCTCGCTGTTGTGGTTCTGTTCGCCGAGCTGGGAATTTGTGTTGCAGACGTTTCGTCCCCTGTCTAGGTGACATCCTCAGTGCTTGGGAGCCTCCTGTGAAGCGCTTCTGTGATCTTTCCTCCGGCATTTATCGTGATATAATATACTGGACCCAATATACCGGCCACTGCAGCGGACAGCTGGAACTGACAACCGGAAGCGGCAGATACAACACAAAACGACTTGACCAGCTATCCTTATTAGCCACACACTCAGATGACAAGCAACAGGAGTTCGACTGGGACAATACTACTATTATAGGACAAGCCAAACAGAGAACAGCCAGGGAATTCCTAGAGGCATGGCACTCATCCACAGATTCAATCAATAAGCACATTGACCTGGACCCAATATACCGACCACTGCAGCAGACAGCTGGAACTGACAACCGGAAGCGGCAGATTCAAGCCACTATAAGTGCCGGAGGAAACATCACAGAAGCACATCACAGGAGGCTCCCAAGCACTGAGGATGTCACCTAGACAGGGGACGCAACACAAATTCCCAGCTTGGTGAACAGCACCACAACAATGATCAAGAATCCATCTCAGCCTTAAATCCACACAAGGTTTCTGCCTCCAGGGCTTTCTGTGGCAAGGTGTTCCAAAGAGTCTCCGCTCTCTGACAGAAGAATTCCTCTTCATCTCAGTCTTAAACTGGTGCCCCTTTATTCTGAGACTGTGCCCTCTTATCTGAAACTCTCCCATGAGGAGAAACATCCTCTCGGCATTGACCCTGTCAAGTCATAAAGTCATAGTCACAGAGATGTATAGCATGGAAACAGACCCTTCAGTAAGAATTCTTTACATCTCAATGAGATCACCCCTTAGTCTTCTAAACTCCAATGAGTGGAGTCCCAACCTGTTTAATCTTGTTCATGAAGCAATCCCTCCATTCCAGGGATAATCCCAGTGAATCTTTGTGAACTCCCTCAAATGAAATAATATATTTTCTTAGGTAAGGGGCCAAAACTGCTTGGAGTATTCCCTATGTGGTCCCACCAGCATCTTTCCCGAGGGAACATTACAGACCTTCGGCTGTCAATGTTGTGCCAACCTTTTATCCTTCTCTAAGATTAAACTAACCTACATACCCTTCATTTCACTATCTTCCATGTGCATATCCGAGAGTCGCGTAATTGTCTCTAATGTATCTGACTCTACTCCCACCGCTGGCAGTGCATTCTATGCACCCACCACACTCTGTGTAAAGAACCTACCTCTGACATCTCCCCTAAACCTTCCTCCAATCACCTTAAAATTATGCCCCCTCATTATAGCCATTTCCACCCTGGGAAAAAGTCTCTGGCAATCCACTCCATCTGTGCCTCTCGGGGTGAAGAAATGGTGCTGTAGATGAAATTGGACTGCAGGTTTGACAGCCCACAATCCTGTAAAAGCAAAATAAAAACCGAAAGAACTGCGGGTGCTAGAAATCAGAAACAAAGATAGAAGTTGCTGGAAAAGCTCAGCAGGTCTGGCAGCACCTGTGAAGAGAAATCAATTAATGTTTCAGGGACATTTAAGCGACTCTTGGATAGGCACATGGATGATAGTAAAATGAAGGGTCAGTAGGTTCATTTAATCTTAGAGTAGGATAAAAGGTTGGCACAACATCGTGGGCTGAAGGCTTGTAATGTTCTCTCGGGAAAGGTGCTGGTGAGACCACATAGAGAATACTCCAAGCAGTTTCAGGTCCAGTGACCCTTCCAATCATCCAGTCCTGAAATGTTAACTCTGACTTTTCTTCACAGGTGCTGCCAGACTTGCTGAGCTTTTCCAGCAACTTCTGTCTTTGTTTCTGTAAACTCAAACATGCATTCAGGTGAGCAGTGAAATTCAGTGCAAGTGTAACTTTCTCACATTGCGTTTAGCAAATGATACAATTGCTGAACAGATGAAGTTAGAAGTAAGTTAGGAGGGTTAAATCACAAGGTGTCACTTGTCCATGAGTAACCATGTGCCAGTTCACAATGTTGATATGCACTGGCAAACCATGAGACTCTAAATCTACAGTGATGGTGTTGGGCAAGGTCAGACCAGAGCAGTATTGATGTCTCTCACTCTGCCTGAAAGGGTAGACACAGACCTAGCATGTGGTTCAGAAAGAACATTTGTCCTCGGCCAAGAGGAAAGGGTTAAAAAGCCTTGCCTGAAAGGCGATGAATTGATGTTATGTAATTATCATCTGGCAACAGCTAACCATCTGAGGACCGTTTACACTTATCAATTGATGTGTCAAACCTTCCAAACACCGAGATAATTCAGTCAAAAGATTATCTTAAATACCACAGTGCACGTCCTTCACAAATTCATTCTGAGCCTCAAAGCTGCATTGACGCAAATCTTTAGATCCTTCTTGGATTCTGTTTGCTCTCTTTTCTGAGGACTTTCTTGGCTGAATCAGCCGAGCAGTAACTCATTCCTGACACTTGGCTTCAAACTCTTTCAATGCAACTTCTATCAGTCTAGGGACCACTGTGTTTCAACAGAATTCTATGTTTGCAAAGGTGTGTTGTATATTCCCTTTACTGTTCTTGACCTTCCCACTGTCCAATATCTTATTGTCTTCTTTCTGTCAGTATGGCATCCTCTATCATCTGGACCTGTCCTGTCCTGTCTCATAGGCTCCTGTTAGCTAACGATCTATGATTGCAGCAAAGAATTGCTCAAAAGAATTGATTTGAATCTTGTAGCCAGCAAAGTAAACAGCAACCTCTTCTCTTTATCCTGACACAATCACCTTCAGAATTATTGTTGAGGTGTGACCGGCTCTATCTCCCATTCCCAATGATTGAGGATGGCAGGGAACATAGGATCTCTCAGAATCTAGGAATTCCAGAGCGAGTGCAGCTCCGACAACACTATCAAAGCTTGACATTATCCAGGACAAAGTAGCCTGCTTGACTGACACTGAAATAATTCTATAGAGGCCGGTATCCCATCACCAAATCAGCCTTTATTTACACATGAACAGTTATAGAGTCACACAACAAGGAAACAGATCCTTCAGTCAAACCAGTCCATGCCAAACATAATCCCGAACTAAACTAGTCCCAACTGCCTGCTCTTGGCCCACATCCATCCAATCCTTTCCTATTCATGTCCTTATCTAAAAGTGGAGAAAGTGAGGACGGCAGATGCTGGAGATCACAGCTGAAAATGTGTTGCTGGAAAAGCGCAGCAGGTCAGGCAGCATCCAAGGCTCATGCCCGAAACGTCGATTCTTATCTAAAAGTCTTTTAAATGTTGTAACTGTACCAGCATCGATCACTTCCTCAGGAAGTTCATTCCACTTTGTCCAGCATGTCTTTTTTAAATCTCTCTTCTCTCACATTAAAAATTGAAATGCCCCATCCTTGGAAAAAGATGCCTGCTATTAACCCTTCTATACCTCTCATGATTTTATAAACCTCTATAAGTTCATCTCTCAACCTCCTGCACTCCAGTGAAAAAAAATCCCAGCCTTTCTTTATAACTCAAGCCTTCCAATTCTGGCAACATCCTGGAAAATCTCTTCCGAACCCTCTCTAGCTTAATAATATCCTTCCTATAACTGGGTGACCGGAACTGGACACAGTTCAGAAGAGGCCTCACCAATATTACTGCCTCATACAGAATCAGACACTAGAGCGTCAGTATCCCTGACACACAACCTTTTTATGTCAGCCAGGGCTCCCTGATTGGACCAGATTAACAGCCCCAGCCAGGGAATTCATGTTCTGTGACATCCAGTTGACTGATCTCATTACAATCATGACAAGCAACACATCCACAAGCATCCAGTCCCTCCACCACCACCAATGCTCAGTAGTAGCAGTGTGTACTATCAATAAGGTGCACTGCAGAAATTCGCCAGCACCTTCCAAGCCCATGATCACTTCCATCTGGAAGGGGAAGAACAGCAAATACTTGGGGCCATCACTAATTGAAAGTTCTCTTCCAAGCCATTCACCATCCAGACCTGGAAATATATAGCTGCTCCTTCAGTGTTGCTGGGTCAAAATCCTGGAACTCTCTCTCTAAGGGTACAGTGAATCTAATTCCAGAAGATGGCTTGAAAAAGCACTCAACAACCACGTTCTCAAGGGCAGCTCGGGACAAGTAATAAATGCTGTTCCAGCCAGCCATGCTTGCAGCCATGGAAACATCACCACCTGTAAGTTCCCTTCCAAGCTAGTCACCATCCTGACTTAGAAATATATCACCTGTCCTTCACTGTCACAGGTACAAAATTTCAGGACTCTGTCCTTGACAGCGCTGTGGGTGTACGTACAGAGTTGAAGAGTGTGGTGCTGGAAAAGCACCCTGATGAAGGGCTGATGCCTGAAACATTGACTGTCCTGCTCCTCGGATGCTGTCTAACTGGCTGTGCTTTTTCAGCACCACACTCTTCGACTCTGATCTCCAGCATCTGCAATCCTCACTTTCTCTTGGGTGCACATATAATCGATCAACTGCAGCATTTTGAGAAAACAACTCGACATTAACATTTCCAGGGCTATTAGAGATGGACAATAAATACTGGTTCAGTCAAGGATGCCCAGATCTCATGAACAGGCTTTTAAATATCTCCGCAGAACCTACACCGCCAACAGTACGGGCTTCACACAGACAGACCTTGAATGATCTATGCACAGGTAAAGTCAACAGTTGCTGGGGGAAAGGCAGCGAAGGGTCATGATGTTTTGTTGCAAAATTAATTGGTCAAAAACCCCTGGCAATAATCACAATGTGAAACAAATCTATTCTGGCTGTGGTGGAAGGCTTTCTGAAACATAGTCAGGACTCACACAACACCAGGTTATAGTCCGACAGGTTTATTTGAACATGACAAAAGAGGAATGCTCTGAAAGCTTGTGATTTCAAATAAACCTTTTGGACTATAACCTGACTTCTGACTTTGTCCACCCCAGTTCAACCCTGACACCTGCACATCATGGCTACCTATTTCAGAAACGTACACAGGTATTTCGTTTTAAGAATTCCATCTTGGGAGCGGAGTGCTGCTGATGTTCTGGCATTTCTTACCCATTCCTCCTTGCCCCTTTTTTAACGTGGCGATGAACTGTGTTGAAGGGGCCACCACCGTCCTGGAGGGAATTCACCTTTGACCTGAAAGTGAAAGAAGTTGCCCCAGCCCAGGATTTTGTCTGCACTGATAGCCATCAAGGTTTGCCTGGACAGAGGGGCCCACGATGGTGGTCTGTCTAATTGAATCAATCCTGATCAAAGCCATCAACATACTGCAACGATTACTGCTGAATCCACTGGCATCTTTGTTTCTTATTCGCCCATGCTGCTCTCGTCCTTCAAGTGGAAGTGGTTATGGGTTTGGAACATGCTGTCGAAGCTTGCTGGTGAATTTCTGCAGTGCATCTTGTAGATAGTACACACTGCTGCTACTCAGCATGGATGGTGGAGGGAGTCAATGTTAAGGGTGGTGGATGCAGTACAAATCAAGTGGGCTGCTTTGACCTAGACGGTTTTGAGCTTCTTGAGTTTTGTTGAAGCTGCATCCATCCTGGCAAATGAGGAGTATTCCATCACACTCCAGATTTGAAATATGTAGATGATGGACAGGCTTTGGGGAGTCAAGAGATGAGTTACCCACAACAGAATTGGCAACATCTGAATTACTTTTGTATTTACATGGCTGGTCCAGTTCAATTTCTGGTCAATGGTAGCCCCTTAGTATGGAAATAATAGGGTATTTAGTGATGGCCATTGTACACCAAGGGGTGTTGGGTCAATTCTCTCTTGTTTCAGATGGCCATTGGCTGGCACTTGTGTGTCACAAATGTTACTTATGACTTATCTGTCCGAGCCTGGGTATTGTCCCAATCTTGTTGCAGTGAACACAGGCTGCTTCAGCATCTGAGGAGTCGCAAACGTTGCTGAACATTGTGCATTCATCAACGAACTTCCCCATGTCTGACCTTGTGGTGGAGGGAAGGTGATTGATGAAGCAGCTGAAGATGGTTGGGCCTATGACGCTGCCCTGAGGAAGTCCTGCAGAGATGTCCTGGAGCTGAGATGACTGACATCCAACAACCACAACCATCTATGTGCCAGGTATGACGGCAACCACCTGGAAGCTCACACCCGCCCCAGACCCTGGATTCCCATGGATTCCAGTTTTGCAAGGGCTCCTTGATGCCACACTCAGTCCAACGCAGTCTTGATGTCAAGGGCTATCACTCTCATCTCATCTCTGGAGTTCAAGCTCTTTTGACCACGTTTGAACCAAGGCTGTAATGAGATCAAGAGCTGAGTGGTCCTGGCAGAACCCAGATTGGGCAACACTGAGCAGGTCATTACTGAGTAGGAGCTGCTTGATAGCACTTTTAATGACACTTTTCACCACTGAACTGGTGATCAAGAAGGGACTGATGGAGCGGTAATTGGCCAGGTTGGATTTGTCCTACTTTTTTGTGTACAGAACATACTTGGACAATTTTCCACATTGTCAGGTAGATGCCAGCGCTGGAACAAGAGCTGTTGTGGGGCCTTAGAGGTATGACTAGTTCTGGAGCGCAAGTCTTCAATACTGTTATGAGAATGTAGTGAGGACCCATCCAGTGAGTTCAGTATTTCTTAATATCATTCAAATAAACCTTGTAATACTTGGAAATGAATATAATAGTTGAACTCGAGCCCAGTTTTGAGGTATACAAGGCAGGCCAGACCACTACCTAACTCATTACCTGAAAAGGGGGGGAAGAGATGGGAATCCTCAAGGTATTTGAGAAGAGTTTTGATGAGAACTTGAAACACAATAGCATAGAAGGCTCTTGTGGGGCGGTGGTAATGTCACTACCTCTGAGCCAGGAGATCGGGGCTCGAATCCCACCTGACTCTTTGACTCAATATACCAGCAGTGTGTAATAAAATGGAATTAGAATTGATAATTTCTGGACGAAAGGAGCAAACATGATTGGCTGAAGGATGTCATTCCCAGCTGTAACGACACCATGACCAAGTATGCGTCATTAGCTTGTTTTCCTGGCTTTTCTTTAAGTGGAGAAAGTGAGGTCTGCAGATGCTGGAGATCACAGCTGGAAATGTGTTGCTGGAAAAGCGCAGCAGGTCAGGCAGCATCCAGGGAACAGGAGAATCGACGTTTCCAGCATAAGCCTTTCCTGAAGAAGGGCTTATGCCCGAAACGTCGATTTTCTTTAAGTGGAGCAATTAAAATCAGGGATGCTCGGAGTCCGGAGGAAGGGTCCCTGGACCCGAAACATTAACTCTGATTTCACTCCACAGACACTGCCAGACCTGCTGAGCTTTTCCAGCGGTTTCTGTTCTTGTTTCTGATTTCCAGCATTCTCAGTTCTTTCGGGTCTTGTGCTCAGAATTAGAACAGCACCGATATCTCAGAGAGTTGTGGGACTGGTGGAGATCCCAGAGGCAGAGTATAGAGACACTATGCAGGGGTTTGAAGCACTGTGAAAGCAAACCAGTGCTAAAGACGTCAGTGAGCACTGGGCAGGTGACAGAGGAGTGTGACTTGCTGTGAGTTAAGGTGCTGGCAAAAGATTTGTGGATAAAGTTAAGATTGAGGGGACACACTCTCCTCGAAGCTGGGACTCGGGCAGATGAAGATCACTATTATTCATCCAAATAGCAACGTAACTCCTCCATCACGGTGGACCAACTGCTCGCACCGTCAGGCTTGATCTCCTTGTTGACAGCGCCACCCTGTGCTGATTTGTGGTATGAGAGCTGGGCCCTTAGTCCCAGTTTTCTCTCCCATTGCTGATCCTTGTAGCAAGTTCTCCCCCTTACCACTGGCCATTCCTGTCTCAGAGCTGGAGCAGTGAAGGGCTGGAGCCCCATTCCCAACTGCCCCCGGTGAGCTGTAATTTGCAAGATACTGGGTGCAAACACAGCAAGGGCAGTTATGGAATTATATCCAGAAGGAGGCCATTTGTCCATTGTGTCGGTGATGGCACCTTTGGCAGAAGGATCCAACTCATTCCACGTCCCCAAGCTCTTCCGTTTCAAGTCCCTTACTATGTGTCCAATTTCTTTTTGAAGGTTCCCACTAGAATTCCTACAGTGTGGAAGCAGGCCATTCAGCCCACACCAACCCTCTGTAACAGCATCCCACCCCATTCCTGTAACCCACCTAACCTGCACATCATTGGCACTTTAGTATGCCAATGAATCCAATGATGTGCAGCTTGGGTAAATTGGCCATGTTACACTGCCCACAGTATTCAGGGATGCACAGGTTAGGTGCATTAGTTTGGTAGAGGAATGGGTCTGTGTGGGATAATATTTAGAGTTGATGTGGACTTGTTGGGCTGAAGGGCCTGTTTCCACACTGTGGGGATTCTATGATTCCACATACCTTTGGACAGTGGGAGGAAACCAGAGCAAACCCGCACAGACATGGGGAGAATGTGCAAACTCCACACAGGCAGTCACCCAAGGCTGGAATCGAACCGGGGTCCCTGGAGCTGTGAGGCTGCAGTGCTAACCACTGAGCCACCGTGCCACCCACTTGTTGTGCTTACACTGCCCTCTCAGGCCATGTGTGGGATCACAGCAACTTGCTACATTCAAGGAAATGTTTTTGCCTGCTCTTTGGCAGACTAACTGTTACCTTGTAGTGGGCAAAGTGACCTCCAACTGAGTGGTAATCTGAAGAAGGGTTGAGTTGGGTTAGGTTCAGATTGAGCCCCCTTCCTGCCTTCAAACCCTTCAATGTCTTTACATCGAGCTTCCCCCCCCCCCCCAGGATGGTGTGGCCTGATGATACATTTCTACCACTGGGGGTGCGAGCTCAACCACGACATTCCTTTTAAAGACCGCGAGGATCTGCCAGTTTCCCTCAGGATGTTGCCTATCTTTACCAGGAGCTGACCAATGTCTGTGCCCTCAGTGTACTTCCCCCTGGCACAGAGGAGGCTCCTGGATGTGTCGTGGAGAGTTCGCTACATGGGAGCCCTCACCCTTTCCATCAAGTATCCGGGGTGGAGGGTGCTGCACGTGTTGTAGGTGAAGTCAGTTCACGGATCCCCAGGCCCAACTGTTTATTTCGCAGTGCTGTGAAGTCTGTGTAGCATGAGAGATTGAAAGCCCTTCTTAGTAATTTGAAAAATCTTTGTATTCCTTTGGGCTGCATTTCAGGCCTGTGCTGCTGATCTTTGGGCACCTGGTGTGGAGGGGTATGGGCACGTGAAAGGACCCCCTTGTCGGTTTGCTCTAGGCCTGGCCATGTGGCTCAGTGGTTAGCACTGCTGCCTCACAGCGCAAGGGACCCAGGTTTGATTCCAGTCTTGGGTGACTGTCTGTGTGGAGTTTGCATGTTCTCCCAGTGTCTGCGTGGGTTTCCTCTGGGTGCTCCGGTTTCCTCCCACAGTCCAAAGAAGTACAGGTTAGGTGGATTGGCCATGCTAAATTGCCCATAGTGTTCAGGGATGTGTAGATTAGGGACATTAGACAGGGGAAATGTAGAGTAACAGGGCAGGGATACAGGTCTGGGTGAGAGGGTTGGTGTGGGCTTGTTGGACAGAATGGCCTGTTTCCACACTATAGTGATGCTATGATTCAAAGTGCCCATCAGCAGGTCTGGACATGGAGAGTTCATAGTTCCTGACTATCTGTACCCCTTCTTAATTTTACCGAGTTAAAAATCACATGACACCAGGTTATAGTCCAACAGGTTTAATTGGAAGCTCACTAGCTTTCAGAGCACCGCTCCTTCATTAGGATGAAGGAGCAGCGCTCCGAAAGTTAGTGCTTCCAATTAAACCTGTTGGACTATAACCTGGTGTTGTGTGATTTTTAACTTTGTACACCCCAGTCCAACACCAGCACCTCCACATCATAATTTTACCGAGGTACTGTGAAAAGTTTTGTTTTGCGTGCAGTACCATAAGGTGCATCAGGGTAATGGTACAGAGTGAGGAATTAAATGTTATAGCTGCAGACAAGGTGCGCAGAGAGCGGCATCAACATTCAATTTAAAATGTGAGAGATCCATTCAGAAGTCTACTAACGGTGGGGAAGAAGTTGTTCTTGACTCTCTTGATGCGTGTGTTTAGGCCTATGTATCTCCTGCCTGACGGAAAAAGTTGAAAGGGGTTATAACCAGGGTGGGAGGGGTCCTTGATGATGATCGCAGCCTCCCTGAGGCAGCAGGAAGTGTAGATGGAAGGTTGGCTTGTGTGATGGACTGGGGCTGTGTGCACAATTCCCTTCTGCAGCTACCTTCAGGGCAAGGTGTCCTTATGAAAAAGCACTACGTGTCCCTCAACTTTCCCAACGTATTTAGAGAGAGGTGGGTCTTTCCCCACACATTTTATTTTTCCACTGCCCCCGATGGACTGCTGTTGTAAATGTCCTGCCTCATGAGCTACATGTGACATTTGGTGGCAGAGAAAACTTTCCAAAGGGGCATGGAAACATCTCTGGATTGTAAATAAAGCTATCTGGTTGAGCAAGGATTCTGTGGTGTGGTGGCAGTGTCCTTACCTCTGGGCTAGGAGGGCCTGGGTTCAAGTCCCACCTGCTCCAGAGGTGTGTTATAACTTCTACAAACAGGTTGATTAGAAAATATCTGCAGTCGTATTCATCATCAGCAGCACTCCCATAGAGATGGGAGTGACTCTCTCCCACTCTCAGGGTGAGTCTGTAGGTGGCTGTACAGCCTGATGCAGCTACCCCAGGCTCTGTTACACTGGGGGCAGGTGGTGGTCACAGGAAGGGGGTGGGTGGGGCGTTGGTGTGGCAGCATGCCCCTTATGCTGTTCCCCCCGGAATCCGCTTTTTCCCGATGGTGAGTGTCGAGGAGCTCGACACCTTCCCGGATGCCTCTCCCCAACTTTGGGACGGTCTGGGGCCAGTGATTCCCAGGTGCCTGTGGGAATGCTGCACTTCCCCAGTGAGGCCTTGAGGGTATCCCTGAGGCCTTTCCTCTGTCCCACCTGGGGCTGGCCTGCTGTTCCGGAGCTGGGAGGAGAGCACCTGCTCGGGGAGCCTCGTGTCGGTCATGGGGACGACGTGCCCAGCCCATCGCAGCTGATCGAGGGAGGGGTCAGTGCCTCGATGCTGGGGACTTTGGCCTGGTCGAGGACTCTGGTGTTGGTGCGTCCCAGTGGATTGGCAGGATCTTGCTCAGGCAGCGTTGGTGGGACTGCTCCAGCATCTTGAGGTCCCTGCTGTAGACAGTCCACGTCTCAGAGCCATACAGGAGGCTGGGAACCACCACAGATCTGTATACATTCAGCTTGGTGTCGGATCTGATGTTGTTGTCCTCAAACATTCTTTTCCCTGGGATTTTGTGGGACAACGATAGTGTCCCTCCCTCTTGTGGATTAAAAATATCTACCTTTATTTCAGAGGAATGGGCTCCTTACCTCTGGCCAGGAGGCTTGGTTCAAGTCCCATCTACTCCAGAGATTTTTATAACATCTCTGAACAGGTTGATTAAAAACTATCTGTCTTGATTAAGGCAAAAGCCTTGTTTCCATAAACAAATAGTTGCTTTCCTCCATTACATCTGACCAAACAAGATCTCTTTCCACAGAGAGTGGTAAGGGCATGGAATGCCCGACCTGTTAATGTAGTTAACTCAGCCACATTAGGGAGATTTAAACAATCCTTAGATAAGCATATGGATGACGTAGGGGGACGAGCTGAGAATAGTTCACAGGTCGGTGCAACATCGAGGGCCGAAGTGCCTGTTCTGCTCTGTATTGTTTTATGTCCTATGTGCTATGTTCTGGAGATGCTAACTTAAATGAGGATGGTGCCAAAGTGTGTGGCAGCACAGTGATTTAGCATATTGGCTCATAGTGCCAGGGATCCAGGTTCGATTCCAGCCTCGGGCGACTGTCTGTGTTGAGTTTGCACGTTCTCCCCGTGTGGGTGGCACGGTGACAGTGGGTGGCATAGTGGTTAGCACTGCAGCCTCACAGTGCCAGAGACCCAGGTTCAATTCCCGCCTCAGGCGACTGACTGTGTGGAGTTTGCACATTCCCCCCGTGTCTGCGTGGGTTTCCTCCGGGTGCTCCGGTTTCCTCCCACAGTCCAAAGATGTGCAGGTTAGGTGAATTGGCCAAGCTAAATTGCCCATAGTATTAGGTGAAGTGGTAAATGTAGGGGAATGGGTCTGGGTGGGTTGCACTTCGGCGGGTCGGTGTGGACTTGTTGGGCGGAAGGGCCTGTTTCCACACTGTAAGTAAGTAATCTAATCTATTATAATCTGTGTGGGTTTCCTCTGGGTGCTCTGGTTTCCTCCCACAGTCCAAAGGTGTGCAGGTCATGGATTAGCCATGGCAAATGTGGAGTTACAGAGGTAGGGTGTGGGTCTGGGTGAGATGCTCTTTGGAGGATCAGTGTGGTCGAGATGGGCAGAATGGCCTGCTTCCACACTAGGGATTCTATGAAATCAGCCTTACGCTCACCTAGTTTCCAACTCGCTCATAGAACAGGAGTTTCTGGACAGAGATTTGGTTTGTTAAACCGGAACTTCTAACAGCTGAGAGGAAAGATAATTCCAAAGATGATTGGAAATAGAGCATCAATATCACTGTATATAATCCCTACACACAGCTGGACAGTGCAAAAATCACTCAATATCTTTGTGTTGGTTGCCTCTTGTTTGATCACAGCTGACTGAAGAATAAAACTGAAAGAGCATCTTGACAAAGGAATGTTCCTCAAAAACAATTACATTAAATGCTGCAACAGGCGCTTCAATATCAATCATTGCATGTTTCACTATGAACTTCATTGTTAAAAAAGGTAAAAACAGTGACGACATTTCAAAGACATTTGGATAGGTGCACGAATAAGAAAAGTTTGGAGGGATATGGGCCAAGTGCAGGCAGGTGGGACTAGCTTAGTTTGGGATTATGGTCGGCATGGACTGGTTGGGCCGAAGGGTCTGTTTCCGTGCTGTATGACTCTAGTTTCCAAAAAAAGGTGAGTGCAATACGTCCCCGTGAGTGTTTTGACTGCATCACGAGATTCCTGAGAAACCGTTAAAATGCAGCTTCCCCCCCTTCATGGGTTTTGCGAATTTGGAGCCCAAAGTCCATTGAAATTCCCGCAGCACTGCAGTGTTTGCTGCTAACCTGACCCTCCACTATCACATTTCCGTGCACTACAACTATCCAGCGACTGAACTGTTCCCACAAAGAATGTGATCCCTAGATAATTTGCTGCCAAGTGCGCGATGATTCTGACTCATGCTGACATTTTATTGCAATTTCCGATAACAGAGAAAACCTTTGAGGCCATCTGATTCAATAAATGAGGAACTTACAGTGCTGAACTCTGTCAGGGTGTTTATCCAACCAAATATTGGTGTTGGTTGCTTATTAATCTGCAGTAGTTTAATGGATTATAACCAGGCAATAAATGATAAAATGACAATGATAGTATTGTAGCCTGAAACAGCAAAGTGTACAGAACTTTCCAATGGCCAGACGTTACTGTCTAAGGTTCAGTACAGACTGTTCACAATCTCAGGATCCTGTCTGACCCTCAGCTGAGCTTCTGACCCTGATATCGGCTCCCACACCAAGATTCTCCAATTCCATCTCATTAGTTTTCCCGTCTTGTCTCAGCTCATACATCACTGAAGTTCACATCTGGATATTTGCCCCCTCTGTTCACTCAGTCACTTTCATCCCATAACCAATAATGCAAACTCACACCATTCAGACTTGCACATTAACCCTGCCCTCTGGGATTAATACCGTTCTCCCAATGCTGCAATCTCCTTCCCTATCTCTAACTTCCTTTAGCAACCTCTCATTGAATCCCTACAGTGTGGAAGCAGGCCATTCGGTCCATTGAGTTCACATCGACCCCCAGAAAAGTGTCCCACCTAGCGTCATCCCCCTACTCTATCTGTGTAACCCTGCATTTCACATGACTAATCCACCTAACCTGCACAGCCCTGGACACTATGGGGTAATGTAGCCTGGCCAGTCCACCCTAACCTGCACATCTTTGGACTGTGGGAGAAAACTGGAGCACTCAAAGGAAACCCATGCTGACACGGAGAATGTGCAAACTCCGCACAGTCACCCAGGGATGGAATTGAACCCAGATCTCTGGTGCTGTGAGGCAACAGTGCTAATCACTGAGTCACCATATCCTCTCTATCTTTTTAAACTTCCCTGTCTCTGCAACCTCCTCTCGTCTCCCTCCCTACCTTTAAAACCTCCTTCAGACAACTCCCTGTCTTTGTAACCTTCTCTAACTCCCTCCCTTCTCTGTAACTTCCTCTGGTCCCTCAATCTCTGTGATCCCCTGCAGACCCATCCCAATACCTTGGCCGTCAGCCCTCCCCATTTCAGTAACTTCCCCCAACTCACCCCTTATCTTTTTAACCTTCTCTAGCCCCTTCCCAACTCCTTAGTCTTCTGCTCCCCCGTGCCCCAAGATCTCTGTAGCTTCCTGTAACCAAACTCCGCCATTTTTGTAATTACTTCCACCCCCCTTCCTCCCTCTGTAACCCTTCCAGCCTTTACCTGTTTGAGTACAGTCTCTCATGCACACTCCCTTCCCTTTGCTTTTTGATCTGTAGTTGCACTAACAGTTGCCTTGACTCCTAGCTCTGAAATTCCCTCCATTCCCCTTGTTCTCCCCCACCTCCTTCGAGACCTCTCCCAAAGCCCACCATTTTTGGTCAAGCAATAACATTGTTGCATGCAGGAATATAACGTGATCAACATCTACTGTAGGAGAACAACAACTAGGAATTTATAAAAGGTCCCAATTACTTGGACATGTTAAAGCCTTCTACCTTCACTGAGAGATGTTATTCGATCTGAATGGACTGGTCTACATGCCAGGTATGAACATGCAGGATGTCCTAGGGGTGTTTCTGGAGCCACTTGCATGTCAAAGGAGCACTCAACCAGCATCCTCAGGTCTGCAGTTGGGTTGGAAAAGGGCCTGGCAGGAAGCAGAGGCTAGTTGAATGCAAACCAGAGTGGTGGGCCGATGGAATTCCCTGCCGCAGTTCAGGCCAAAACATTGAATATTTTCAAGAAGGCGTTAGATATAGCTCTAACGGGCTGGTACGGTGGCTCAGTGGTTAGCACTGCTGCCTCACAGTACTATGGACCTTGGTTTGATTCCCACCTCAGGCAGCTGTCTGTGCGGAGTTTGCACATTCTTCCTGTGTTTGCGTGGGTTTCCACCGAGTGCTCTGGTTTCCACCCACAATCCAAAAATGTGCAGGTTAGGGTGGATTGGCCATGCTAAATTGCCCATTGTGTTCAGGGATGTGTAGATTAGATGCATTAGTCAGGGGTAAATATAGGGGAATGGGTCTGGGTGGATTACTCTTTGGAAGGTCCATGTGGACTGGTTAGGCCGAAGAGCCTGTTTCCATGATATAGGGATTCTACGACTCTTAGGGATTGAGGGAGAAAGTGGGAACAGAGGACTGAGTTGGATGATCAGCCATGATCATATTGACTGGTGGAACAGACTCAAAGGGCCGAATGGCCTACTCCTGTTCCTATTTTCTACATTTCAACGGAGTGGTGCAAGGTGGAATGAATCTAGTTTGCCTCAATCCAGTTCTCAGTGGCTGCAGATCAAGTGCAGAAAGCAGTCCCCTCAATCAACTAACACAGGGACAGAAACATTGATCACCAGAAGAGTACTGGTAAAATTCCACATTGATACAATAAGAAGTTTTATTCATATCCAATGGGGGAGCAGACTCGAAGGGTCGAATGGTCTACTCCCGCTCCTATTTTCTCTTGCTTCGATGCAACCGGTTTCCTCTGCCCCTATCCCCTAGGGGGAGGTCTGAAATGAAACTCAGAGACACATGGCATCACTGGGGCCCTTCACAGACTGGATTAGTGATGCTGGAAGAGCACAGCAGTTCAGGCAGCATCCAAGGAGCAGTAAAATCGACGTTTCAGGCAAAAGCCCTTCATCAGGAATAAAGGCAGAGAGCCTGAAGGGTGGAGAGATAAGCTAGAGGAGGGTGGGGGTGGGGAGAAAGTAGCATAGGGTACAATAGGTGAGTGGGGGAGGGGATGAAGGTGATAGGTCAGGGAGGAGGTTGGAGTGGATAGGTGGAAAAGTAGATAGGCAGATAGGACAAGTCATGGGGACAGTGCTGAGCTGGAAGTTTGGAACTAGGGTGAGGTGGGGGAAGGGGAAATGAGGAAACTGATGAAGTCCACATTGATGCCCTGGGGTTGAAGTGTTCCGAGGGGGAAGATGAGGCGTTCTTCCTCCAGGCGTCGGGTGGTGAGGGAGCGGCGGTGAAGGAGGCCCAGGACCTCCATGTCTTCGGCAGAGAGGGAGGGGGAGTTGAAATGTTGGGCCACAGGGCGGTGTGGTTGATTGGTGCAGGTGTCCCGGAGATGTTCCCTAAAGCGCTCTGCTAGGAGGCGCCCAGTCTCCCAATGTAGAGGAGACCGCATCGGGAGCAATGGATACAATAAATGATATTAGTGGGTGTGCAGGTAAAACTTTGATGAATGTGGAAGGCTCCTTTAGGGCCTTGGATGGAGGTGAGGGAGGAGGTGTGTGCGCAGGTTTTACAGTTCCTGCGGTGGCAGGGGAAGGTGCCAGGATGGGAGGGTGGGTGGTAGGGGGGGCGTGGACCTGACCAGGTAGTCACGGAGGGAACGGTCTTTGCGGAAGGCGGAAAGGGGTGGGAAGGGAAATATATCCCTGGTGGTGGGGTCTTTTTGGAGGTGGCGAAAATGTTGGCGGATGATTTGGTTTATGCAAAGTTTGGTAGGGTGGAAGGTCAGCACCAGGGGCGTTCTGTCCTTGTTACGGTTGGAGGGGTGGGGTCTGAGGGCGGAGGTGCGGGATGTGGACGAGATGCGTTGGAAGGCATCTTTAACCACGTGGGAATGGAAATTGCAGTCTCTAAAGAAGGAGCCATCTGGTGTGTTCTGTGGTGGAACTGGTCCTCCTGGGAGCAGATACGGCGGAGGCGGAGGAATTGGGAATACGGGATGAAGGGTGATAGGTCGGGGGTGGGGAGAGGTTGGAGTGGATAGGTGGAAAAGAAGATAGACAGGTAGGACAAGTCATGGGGACAGCGCTGAGCACCACTAATCCAGAATCTGGTTTCCAGCATCTGCAGTCATTGTTTTTACCCTTCACAGACTGGCTAACCCATACAAAAACCTAGATTATCCTTGTCGCAAAAAAGGCTGACTGCCACAGCGATCACCATGGCAACGTGGAGCTTGGCTTTCCGCAGAGCTCCTAGAATCCCTACAGTGCAGAAAGAGGCCATTCATCCCATCAAGTCTGCACCAACCTTGTGAAGAGCATCCCACCCACACTTAACCTGCATCATCACAGGGCAATATTTTAGCATGACCAATCCACCCTAACCTGCACGTCTTTGGACTGTGGGAGGAAGCTGGAGCACTCAGAGGAAACCCACGCAGACACAGGGAGACCTTGCAAACTCCACACAGACATTCACCTGAGGCTGGAATTGAACCCGGGTCCCTGGCGCTGTGAGGCAGCAGTGCTGACCACTGAGCCACTCCTGCCCCTATCACTGCACTACTCACACACTAGGTACAAAGTTAAAAATCACACAACAGCAGGTTATAGTCCAACAGGTTTAATTGGAAGCACTAGCTTTCGGAGCGACGCATCACCTAATGAAGGAGCGTCGCTCCGAAAGCTAGTGCTTCCAATTAAACCTGTCGGACTATAACCTGGTGTTGTGTGATTTTTAGCTTTGTACACCCCAGTCCAATACCGGCATCTCCAAATCATGACACACAAGGTCGAATCTCTTTTATGTTATTAAGACAACTAGAGAATTCACAGCCAGTGGCACAGTGGTTAGCACTGTTGCCTCGCAGCGCCAGAGACTCGGGTTCAATTCCCGCCTCAGGCGACTGACTGTGTGGAGTTTGCACGTTCTCCCCGTGTCTGCGTGGGTTTCCTCCGGGTGCTCCGGTTTCCTCCCACAGTCCAAAGATGTGCAGGGCCAGGTGAATTGGCCATGCTAAATTGCCCGTAGTGTTAGGTAAGGGGTAAATGTAGGGGTAGGGGTAGGGGTATGGGTGGGTTCGCTTCGGCAGGTCGGCGTGGACTTGTTGGGCCGAAGGGCCTGTTTCCACACTGTAATGTAATCTAATCTAATCTAAAAAAAAAAATGCCAAGCAGTTCACAAAACAGCCAATTTGCGCATAGCAAACTGGCACAAACAACCAAAAACAGATGCCTGATGCCAGCGATGGACAACACTAGCAAAGGAGGGTGGACTGGATGGAAACATCCAGGAAAGGCATTACAGTCAAGAGAGGCACTGCTGTGTCAATACTGACTACTACCTGCCAAGATCTCATAAGAAATACCAGGCACGTTGCAGCATGTCCCGGGAAATGGGTGCCGAGGGAGGACAGATTGTTCTTTGGGATGCAAAGCCACGTGGATTTGGTGGGACTCCACACTGAGGGTCGTCCAGGTCACAGGGAACTGCAACCTCTACACCAGGCGTAGCCTCCAGAACGCAACAAGCAACACAGGTGATATCTCAGGCTGGCACACATAGGCACACAGGAGAGGTGCCACATGCCTCATTTTGTCGTGCCAGTATTTTTTTATCCACTTCCCTAAGGATGAGGCGAGTCAGGCTGACTGTGTGATCCACCCCAAAGAGAACTTCACACACCTGCCTCCAAACAGAGTACAATTCCCCACTTTGACATTGATTGCTGTCTCCACCAACAGGCAGCCTCAATCCAATGCTCAGGACCCAGAATCCCAACAGCAAAATGAGACCATTCAACCCATCATGTCTGCTTCTCCTCCCTGGTGCTAACCTCCCACCTTTTCCCCATATCCCTGCACGCCGTTTCCATCCAAATAACCAGACAGTGCCCCGCTTGAATGCCTCAATTGAATCTGCCTCCACCACATTTCCAGGCAATGCATTCCATACCCTAACGTCTCACTGTGCGAAAGGCTTTTCTTCCCACATCGCCCTCGCTTCATATCGCGCGTTGCTTTAAATCTCACTTAAGGCCCCACCCTTGATAGTGCCAATCCTGCACTGAGGACGATTCACCATCCTTCAGTCCCTGACCCATTCCCTGACCCATTTTCCTGAGCTCTGCTGGTTTGGAAAGGCCTAATAAGCTAAACATTAAAGGAGAGGCAGTCAAGATAAAACCATTTTGGGCCCTCTAAGAAAGGCACTGCTTGTCACAGGCCACTCGGGTGTTTCCTATCTTCCTGGTGGTGGAAACTGAATAATGATTTGTGCATCTTGTCTCTCTCACTGTGTCTCACACCCGCACACACACAACATGGGTGCTGGGGATAATATAAGCACTACCGCAGTCAGGCAGTAGTGTGGGGTAATAAATAAGAAATAAACACGAGTATAAAAAAAACAGGACTGTCAGACCTCCTGAAGGAAAAAATACAGGAGTGTCGGAGGTTCTGAAAAAGAAACAGAAGTATCACACCTTGCTCACTGAGAGCTGTCTCTGAGGAAGCTGGGTCAGTGTGAGTGAAGGACTCTGCTCTTTCTTTGCATTAAAAAAAACATTTTGGCAAACCTGTATTTCTGCCTTCAAGTTATTTCCCAATCAAGGGGAAAATTGGCAGAAAAATGAGAAAGAGATGGTCATTCAATGTCACATGCATCCAGCCTGAAGCTGCGATGTATCACTTCCTGCAAGATGCAATTCTAAACATTCAAATGACTTGCTCAGAGATCTGTGATCATTGAAATCCATGAGGCCACAGGTATGCCACGAGGCTAGGGTCATGGAGATGTATAGCACAGAAACAGACCCTTCAGTCCAACTCATCCATGCCGACCAGATATTCGATGCTACTTGAGCCCCACTTGGCCCCTATTCCTGAGGCTAGCTACATTTTTAAGAAATGCCACCTCTGTTGAAAGCACATTGAAGAATGTTTACATTTAGGTCATATTTAGCGATAATACATTGTTGAGATAAATATTCCCTCCCTCCAGTGAGCAGTGCCTTGAAGTGCCAATTAATAACTAAATTTTATCAGTTGAGAATCTCATTGAATTAACATTTTCATGACTGTGGCTAGTTCCATCAATCTTGAACTGTCTATATTTGATGGAATGCACTGCTGCTGTGTTCAGGCACCATATTGCTAGGTCATATGTACTTGATAACCCTTCTGTGCTGGTCTTTAGTTATGTGGAGATAGTTTTACTGTTTAATTCTGAGTTGAGAGTGCAGTGCTGGAAAAGCACAGCAGATCAGGCAGCATCCGAGGACCAGGAGAATCGACGTGTCGGGCATAAGCCCTTCATCAGGAATGAGGCTTGTGGGCCTGGGTCTGAGATAAATGGGAGGGGGTGGGGTTTGGGGCAAGGTAGCTGAGAAAGTGATAGGTGGATGAAGGTGAGGGAGATGGTGATAGGTCAGAGGGGGGATGTGATGGACAGGTCTGGAAGGCAGTGCCGAGTTGGAGGCTTGTGACTGGGATAATGTGAGGAGAGGGGAAATGAGGAAGTTGTTGAAATCCACATGTATCTCATGTGGTCATTCTGGGAACTTAGACTACACCTCCTCCCATCCTATCTCCTGTAAACCTGCCTCCCCTTCCTGGATCTCTCCATCACTGTCTCTGGCGACTGACTAACCACAGACATTTACTACAAGCCGACTGACTCCCACAGCTCCCTCGACTACACCTCCTCCCACCCTACCTCTTGTAAAAACACCATCCCTTATTGCCAATTCCTCTGCCTCCGCTGCATCTGTTGCCAGGATGACCAATTCCACCTCAGGAAGTCCCAGATGGCCTCCTTCTTCCATGATCGCAACTTCCCTTCCCCCATGGTTAACGTTGCCCTCCAGTGCATCTCCTCTACTTCACGTGCCACCGCCCTTGAACCCCACCCCTCCCAATGCATCAAGGACAGAACACCCCTGGTTCTCACCTTCCACCCGACCCACCTCTGCATACATCGCATCATCCTCCACCACTTCTGCCACCTCCAAACGGGTCCCACCACCAGAGGTATATTTTCCTCCCCACCCCATCAGCATTCTGAAAAGACCACTCTCTCCGCGACTCCCTCGTCAAGTCCACACCCCACTCCAGGCCACACTGCACTCCCGGCACATTTCCCTGCCACCACAGGAAGTGCAAAACCTGCACCCACACCACTCCCCTCACCTCCGTCCAATGCCCCAAGGGATTTTTCCACATCTATCAGAAATTTACCTGTACCTCTATCTATGTCATCTACTGCATCTGTTACACCCGGTGTAGTCTCCTCGACATCAGGGCAACAGGACGCCTTCTTGCGGATCATTTCAGAGAACATCTCTGGGACAGCCGCATCCACCAATCCCACCGCCCCGTGGCTGAACACTTCAACTCTCCTTCCCACTCTGTCAAGGACATGCAGGTCCTGGGCCTCCTCCACCCCCAAACTGTTACCAACCGACACCTGGAGGAGGAACGCCTCAATTCCACCTTGGGATCCTGCAACCACACGGGATAAATGTGGATTTCAACAGCTTTCTCATTTCCCCTCTCCCCACATTATCCCAGTCCCAAGCCTCCAACTCGGCACCGCCTTCCAGACCTGTCCATCACTCCCCCGACCCGACCTATCACCGTCTCCCTCATCTACATCCACCTATCGCTTTCTCAGCTCCCTTCCCCCAAAACCGCACCCAACCCTCCCATTTATCTCTCTACCCCCTCGACTCACAATCGTCATTCCTGATGAAGGTCTAATGGCCGAAACATCGATTCTCCTGTTCCTCGTATGCTGCCTAACCTGCTGTGTTTATCCAGCACTACACTCTCGACTCTGATCTCCAGCATCTGCAGTCCTCACTTTTTCCTAGGTACATGAATGGGAAAGGTTTAGAAGGATGTGGGCCAAGTGCAGGCGAATGGGACTAGTTCAGTTTGGGGAACCTGGTCAGCATGGACGTGTTGGGCTGAAGGGTCTGTTTCTGTGCTGTACATCTCTATGTCAGGATTACACCCTTACAGTCATATAGTACAGCACAGAAACAGACCCTTCTGTCCAACTTATCCAGGCCCACCAGGTATCCTAAATTAATTTAGTCCCATTTGCCAGCATTTGGCCTATATCCCCCCAAAATCTTCCTATTCATGTACTGATCCAGGTGCCTTTTAAATGCTGTAATTGTACCAGTCTCCACCATTTCCTCTGGCAGCTCATTCACACATGCACCACCCTCTGTGTGAAAAAGTTGCCCCTTAGGTCCCTTTTATATTTTTCCCCTCTCACCCTAAACCTAGGCCCTCTACTTCTGGATTTCCCCAACCTAGGGAAAAGACTTTGTCTATTTATCCTATTCATGCCCCTCATGATGTTATAAACCTCTATAAGGTCACCCCTCAGACTCCAACATTCCAGGGAAAACAGTCCCAGCCTATTCAGCCTCTGTTGCGGACATTGGTTAGGCTACTTTTGGAATACTGCGTGCAATTCTGGTCTCTTTCCTTTCGGAAGGATGTTGTGAAACTTGAAAGGGTTCAGAAAAGATTTACAAGGATGTTGCTAGGGTTGGAGAGTTTGAGCTATAGGGAGACGTTGAATAGGCTGGGGCTATTTTCCCTGGAGTGTCAGAGGCTGAGGGGTGCCCTGATAGAGGTTTATAAAATCATGAGGGACATGTATAGAGTGAATAGACAAGGTCTTTTCTCTGGGGTGGGGAAGTCCAGAACTAGAGAGCATGGGTTTAGGGTGAGAGGGGAAAGATATAAAAGGGACCGAAGGGGCAACATTTTCACACAGAGGGTGTTGCGTGTGTGAATGGGCTGCCAGAGGAAGTGGTGGAGGCTGGTACAATGACAATATTTAAAAGGCATCTGGATGGGTATATGAACAGGAAGGGTTTGGAAGGATATGGGTCGGGTGCTGGCAGGTGGGACAAGGTTGGGTTGGGATATCTGGTCGGCATGGACAGGTTGGACTGAAGGGTCTGTTTCTGTGCTGTACATCTTTATAACTGTATGACTCTCCGTATAGCTCAAATCCTCTAACCCTGGCAACATCCTTGGAAATCTTTATGAACCCTTTCAAGTTTCACAACATCTGTCTGAGAGGAGTGAGACCCGAATTGCACACAATATTCCACTGGCTTAACCAATGTCCAGCCAGAACATGACCTCTCAACTTCTATACTCAATGCTCTGACTAATAAAGGAAAGCAGAGCAAACACCTCCTTCACTATCCTATCTACCTGCACTCCAAGGTCTTTGTTCAGCAACCCTCCCCACCACTTTGCCATTAAGTGTATAAGTCCTGCTCTGATTTGCCTCTGCAAAATGCAGCATCTCACATTTATCTGAATTAAACTCCATCACCCATTGGCCCATCTGATGAAGATCCCATTGTGATCCGAGGTAACTTTCTTCTCTGTCCACTCCACCTCCAATTTTGGTGTCATCTGCAAACTGCATACATATACCTCTTATGTTCACATCCAAATCAGTTACATATAGAGGAACCTCGATTATCTGAAGGACATGGGCGGGGATTATTTCGTTCGGTTAATCGAATTCCGGATAATCAAATGCCGGATAACACAGTTTAGCCAAGCATCGGACCTTGTGATCTCCTGGATAATCCGATATTTGGATAATCGAATGCCGGATAATTGAGGTTCCTCTGTAACTTATGAAAAGCAGTGAGCCCAGCACCGAACCTTGTGGCACTCCACTGGTCACAGGCCTCCAGTTTGAAAGGCAGTCCTCCACCACCACCCTCTGTCCTCTACCTTTGAGCCAGTTCTGTATCCAAATGGCTACTTCTCCCTGTATTCCATGTGATCTAACCTTGAGGGGAAACAAAGTACAATCCTCTTGAAGCTTAAGCAGAGTCTCCAATCTCTCACATAACAATAAACTGTTCAAGAAATTGAGCAAGTCTGGCAGCATCTGTGGACAGAGAAACAGTGTTAACATTTCTATTCTGTCATAATTCTTCTTCAGAACTTAAGGGGGCTGGAAAAGACTATTGACATGGGGGAAATGGCATTTCCCATTCTCTCACTGTCCTGGTGGGTTAATGAGGTAAGAGAATAATCCACTTTCTCTAACAGCATGTGACAAGCTAGATTGAGGGTTTGGGTTAAATTGCTCCTTTATCTTATGTTTAATCAAAACCAAGTAGAAAACTTCAAATGTTAATATATCTTAGCAGCTGTGTTAATGTTATTGCACTGGATAGTATCAGCACTGCTGACTATAAACTAGGTTCAATGCTTTCCCTGTCACTTTAGGGATAAGCATTGAAAGGTGTGAAAATTGAGATTTGAACTTTAGAGAGAGTTAACCTTTTGCTTTTAGCAGTGACAGCTGTAAAATACCATCTGTCCAATTAAATAACCGTCATCCAATTTAGTCATTCCTCAAACTACTTTGTGTAAATGCTGCTGCGGTCTGTTTGTGATTCCTCTCTGTATTATTCCAAACACCTCTGCTGGAAAATCAGTCAGAGGATTTTTATTTGAATTTTCAAATCCTTGTCAGTACTTCTAAATGGTCAAACTCTCTAACAGTCATCTTTCTATTTATGAAGGACTCAGTCTTCTTTTCTCTTCCGACATTTGGTGTCATATGGGGCAGACAAAGCACATCTGTTTCCATAACTAGATTTTCTTTAGGACAGGAAGTCACTATCCTGTCACAGTGTCATACAGCACAGAAACAGACCTTCGGTCCAACCAACCCATGCCGACCACAATCCCAAACTAAACTAAACGAACCTGCCTGCGTTTGGCCCATATTCCTCCAAACATTTCTTGTTCATGTACTTACCTCTCAACTTTTAAACATTGCAATTGTACCTGCATCCATCACTTCCTCAGGAAGTTTGTTCCACATGCAAACCGTCCTCTGTGTGAAGAAAATTGCCCCTCATGACTTTCTAAAATCTTTCTCCTCTCACCTTTAAAAAATGTGCCCCCAGTCTTGAAATCCCCCATTCTAGGAAAAAGACAATGACCATTAACTCCATCTATACCCCTCATTATTTTATAAACTTCTATCGTTTCTCAACTCCCTATGCTCCAGTAAAAAAAGTCCCAGCCTATCCTGCCTCCCCTTATGACTCAAACGTTCCATACCCAGCAACATCCTGGTAAATCTCTTCTGAACCCTTTCCAGCTTAATAATATCCTTCCTACAACTGGGTGACTGGAATTGGACACAGTTCTCCTGAAGAGGCCTCCCCAGTGTCCTGTACAACTTCAACATGATGCCCCAACTCCCATACTCAAAGGACTGAGCAATGAAGGCAAGCATGCTAAATGCCTTTTTAACCACCCTGTCTATATGTGTTGCAAACTTCAAAGAATTACATCCCTATAACCTGACATCTCCAAGGTTGCAGTCTGAGAGGTGTCATTCTTAATCAAATGTAACTGACCTGGAGATTTTCCTGCTCTTAACAGTTGCCATAGGCATTTTGAAAGTTTTTGTGGATTGATACTTAACTCTTCTGACTATGAATTAACCTACCATTGGCCAACAGGTTCTGGAGTGAGATCTGAAGGTTCAGAGAAAGAAATGTTTCCTGTTGCGCCTCTGTCCAAAGAGAGGCGTCCAACTTGTAGCCAGTTCTCCATAAGTGGATCTTGGATCCCAGAGAAAGTAGAACCCAGAACCTTTGCTCCTTTGCTGATGTAGCATCCTATCACAATGCTGCCAATTCAATTTCTGACTTCTGAAAGCAAACCCTTCTGGACTAAATAATGACTTCTCAACGATGCCTGCTTCATTAATGGGCAGGTTGGCCAAGCAGATTCAAGGGATGCCAAAATACTCCAGGAATTGTGAATCTCAACAAGCTTTGTTCGGTATCCTCTGGCCCCACCATTTGCTTCACATGATCAGTGTTTCGCCTTTTGCTTCCTCATTATTTTTTTTTTTTCTTCAGTGCATCTCCTGGTTAGATTTGTTTATTTTTTTCCCTATTTATTTGTTTTATTTTTTTTATTTTTTCTTTATTTTTTGTTTCCACACTACCACCTAAGTGCGGTAGTGCTTATTTTATCCCCAGCACCCATGGTGTGTGTGTGCAGGTGGGAGACACAGTGGAAGACACAAAGTGTACGAATCTTTATTCAATTTCCACCACCAGGAAGATAGGAAAACACCCGGGTGGCCAGTGACAAGCACTGCCCTTCACATCAGAGGGCAGTGCTGTGTGATCAATGCTTCCTCATTATTGTGAAGAACCTGCTGGGCCTGCACTTTGATTGATTACTGATTAAACTTGCTGCAGAATGTTAGGGCTGGCGATTAGCAGCACAAGTACCCTTCTTACAATCTGACGATGGGCGTGCAAATCCTGGGCCTCCTCCACCGTCAAATCCTAGCACTCCTCCTTCCACTCCGCCAAGGACATGCAAGTCCTGGGCCTCTTCCACAGCCGGATCCAAATCACCTGACACCTGGAGGAAGAAAGCCTCATCTTCTGCCTTGGGACCCTCCAAACACAGCGGATCAACATTGACTTCACCAGTTTCCTCATATCCTCTCGCCCCACCTCATCCTAGATCCAACCCTCCAACTCGGCACTGCCTTCTTGAACTGTCCTACCTGACCATCTTCCTTCCCACCTAACCGCTCCACCCTCCAATCCGACCTATCACTATCACCCCCCCACCTGCATCTACCTATCGTCTTCCCATCCACCTTAACCCCCATCCCCGATCCCACCCTCCTATTTATCTGTCAGCCCCCTTCCCCCCCTGACATTCCTGGTCAAGAGCTTATGCCGGAAACGTCGACTCTCCTGCTCTTCGGATGCTGCCTGACCTGCTGTGCTTTTCCAGCGCCACAATGTTCGACTCTGATCTCCAGCACCTGCAGTCCTCCCTTTCTCCAAGGGTATGGAAGAACAAAGCAGAAGATGGCACTTGGTAATGATGGTCATTTAATAAGCAGTGCAGGTGTAATTGACTAAATGGTGTCTTTCTACATCATAAAAATTCTGTGATGCTAACCAACAAATCCACCGAGAGAAGGAACAATTTAAACTGCAGAGTCTCGTTCAGGTATGTAGTAGATTGTTGTGGGAGACTTAAAACATTTTAACGTTCTTCATCACTTTCCTCCCTCATTAATTCAGTTATTCTTTTTCATGCTCTCACAGCTTAATTTGATGCTAATTCAGCATGTTTCCATCTCTGTTGTTCCTCTGCTTATGTTTAATTGCAAAATCTCACTTGTTAAAGTCGTAGAGTCTTGGTTCTGTCACCTATTGAGGTTTGAGGAGCTGCATTACTCTCACTAGAGCATGATCAAGTTGCACTTCTGGCAAATTACTGAGACATTCATTACATTTGTGATAAAGGCTTAAGGGGCAAGTCTCACTTAGCAGAGCATGCTGCTGCTATTGAGCAGATGTCCCTGCCTCCCTGCCACTGAAAGTAGAGTCTTAGAGATGTATGGTGCAGAAACAGACCCTTTGATCTGTCTTGTCCATGCCGACCAGATATCCTAAATTAATCTCGTCTCATTTACCAGCATTTGGCCCATATTGCTTTAAATCCTTCCTATCCATATTTCCATCCAGATACTCATTCCACACACGCACCATTCTCTGCGTGAAAAAGTTGCCCCTTAGGTGTCTTTTAAATCTTTCCCCTCTCAACCTAAACCTCTGCCCTCTAGTTCTGGACCCCAGGGAAAATACCTTGTCTATTTACCCTATCCATGCCCCTCGTGATTTTACCAACCTCAAAAGGTCACCCCTCAGCCTCCACCCTTGCAGCGAAAATAGTCCCAGTCTATTCAGCCTCTCCCTATAGCTCAAATCCTCCAACACCATTAACATCCTTGTAAATCTTTTCTGAACCCTTTCAAGTTTCACAACATCATTTTGATAGGAGAGAGACCTGAATTGCACACAATATTCCAGAAGTTGCCTAACCAATGTCCTGTCCTGTTGCAACATGAGCCCCCAACTCCCATATTCAATGCACTGACCAATAAAGTGTGATGATGATGCTCCTTTACCAAGGTTATGCTGCTCTTGGCTATTTTTCTCAGAGAGGCCATAAAAGCAGTGATTCCGAAAGGTCTGGCTTCAATGGGTTTTAAGGCCAATTTGATTGTAGCTAACAGATACTCCCTTAGGAAAAAGGCTTTCAAGTTTAAAAACACTTGTACAATGAAATGGGAGTGGCCAGTTCTCCCAGCTCAGCTTTACTCTGGTTTGATTTGGTTTTAGCAGTCTGGCTGTTCACAGACAGCAGTCAGTCAGTTTGTGAAGCTACTGGACCGAAAGAAGCAGGTCCATGCTGACCCTCCCTCTCTCTGACATCTCTCCTGTAACACCCTGTGTTTGATTTTACCTTTTGTGCCAAGCGGTGTTTATGTGGTTGTTTGAAGTATTTGGAACAGCATTGGTAAGTTAGGATGATCTGTTGGCTTTTTGGATAGCTCTATATTCTGATCTCTTTTGTTGGTATTTCATTCGGTAATCTTGTTAATAAATTCTGTTTTATTTAAAATTAAGTGGTTTGACCGGCTGAGCTACTTTCTTGAAATGGATTGAAGGAGTGAGGCCTGGTCCATAACAAAAGGAAAGCATACCAAATGCCTTCTTCACTATCCTATCGACCTGCGACTTCACTTTCAAGTCTTTTAAGGAGATAGCCATGACCCTAACTTTTATTTTTATTTAAAGGCAGGTGTCGGTTGTTGTGTTCCAGATGTGATTTGATTGATCCACCACTAGGCTTTAATCAAAACACACTTTATTCTTACAGCACAGTTGAATTACAACAAAAGAACTTCCATAACTTTACTCTATTGAAATATCTAACAAGATAATGTATTATTTAACCACTAATCATCAACTGTTCCAATATAGGTGGTCCCATAAATACGCCCTTTGGGAAGAATGCAGTTTAGCTACACAGTTATGATTCTCATGTGCTGTCTCTCTCCAGTCCAGAGAAAAGAAGCAATCTGCCCCTTTTGATTTTGAAGAGGAAGCCTCTCTGTCTCAGGCTTTACTCTAGCAGTAGGGAACTCAGGCTGTTAGCTCAGCAGAAGCAGACAAATTTTGACGAACTGAAAGTCAAACTAAAAGCCTTCCTGGGTCTGTGTGAGCCCTGACCCCACCCACTCGTGATTTTTTTGTCTCATTTCAAATAAAACATCCAAACGCTGTTTGCCAATAGTCTGTCTGAAGTTTGGCACCACTGTGGCAACGGCTCTCTGCAAAAGAGAAAGGACAGAGCAAATCTCTGTTAAAGACACAGTATGACCCAGCCGGAAAGACTTGACATCCAGATGCCTTTTGGATGTTGCAATTGTACCAGCCTCCACAACTTCCTCTGGCAGCTCATTCCATACACGTACCACCCTCTGCATGAAAAAGTTGCCCCTTAGGTCTTTCCCATCTTACCTTAAACCTATGCCCTCTAGTGTTGGACTCCTCACCCTGGGGAAAAGACCTTTTCTATTCACCTTGTCCATGACCCTCATGATTTGATGAACCTCTATAAGGTCATTCCTCAGCCTTCGACACTCCAGGGAAAGTAGCCCCGCAGTATTCAGCTTCTCCCTTAAATGCAAACCCTCCAACCCTGGCAAAATTCTTATAAATATTTTCTGAACTCTTTCAAGTTTCAGAACATCCTTTTTAACACAGGGAGACCAGAATTGCCCGCAGTATTCTAAAAGTGGTCTTACCAATGTCCCGTACAGCTGAACCATGACCTCCCAACTCCCATACTCAATGCACTGACCAAAAAAAGGCAAGTGTACCAAACACCTTCTTTGTGGAATTCCTACAGTGTGGAAACAGCCCTTTTGGTGCAACAAGTCCACACCCACCCTCTGATGAATAACCCACCCCGACCCATTCCCCTACATTTACCCCTGACTAACACATCTAACCTACGCATCCCTGAACACTGTGGGCAATTTAGCATAGCCAATTCACCTAACCTTCATATCTTTGGATTGTGGGAGAAAACCGGAACACCCAGACACGGGGAGAATGTGCAAACTCCACACAGACAGTCGCCCGAGGCTGGAATTGAACCTGGGTCCCTGGGCACTGTGAGGCAGCAGTGCTAACCGCTGAGCCACCATGCCAGCCCTATTCTGTCCACCTAGTTTAGGTAGATTGACTATGGTTAATTGCACATAATGTCCAGGGATGTGCAGGCTGGGTGGATTAGCCATGGGAAATGAAGGGTTAAAGGGATATGAGATGGGAGTGAGTCTGAGATGCTCTCTGGAGGGTCAGGGCAGAATCGATGGACTGAATGGCCTCTTTCCATATAGTAGAGATTCATCATTTTATGCTAAAGCAGACAAATGTTACCCTGGCTGGGACACATTCTCAGAATAAGGAGTAGGCCATTCAGGCTTAGAGAAGGAGTGAATTTCTTCACTCAGGGAGTGGTGAATCTTTGGAACTCTATACTGCAAAGTGCTGGGGAGGCTCTGTCATTTAAGATGAATATTCATAGACTTCTGGATATCAAGGAATAAGGGGAAAGTGCAGGGAAATGACATTGAGGCAGCAGACCTGCACTGATCTAGCTGAGTAATGGAGTGGGCTCAATGGACCAAGTGGGCTGACTCCTGTTCTATTTCCTGTGCTCCACAACATTGGGGCAATGATGGCCCAGTGCTACGGTTACTAGACCATTAATTCAGAGATCCAAGTCATGTGCTGGCAATCTGGATCCAAGTCCTGCCATAGTAGTTGGTGAATTGAATTAAAAATCTAGAATTAGAAACCAAAAATAACTAGCCCAGTGGCAATTATTAGGCGAAATCTATTGGGTTCAAGACTGCTCTTGAGGAAAAGAAACTGCAGTCCTTACTTGGTCTGGCTATGTGACTCCAGACCAACAGCAAGGTGGCTGCATGAATGCCTACATCCTATGAATAGAAAGTGTCCTATCAGGATGCATCACAGCTTGGTACAGCAATGGCTCTGCCCCAGGACCGCAAGAAACTACAGAGAGTTGTGAACACAGTCCAGTCCCTCACACAAGCCAACCTTCCATCCATTGACTCCATCTACACTTCCCACTGCCTCGGGAAGGCAGCCAACATCATCAAAGACCCCTCCCACCCCGGTTATAATCTTTCCCAACCTCTTCTGTCAAACAGAAGATATAAAAGCTAAAACATACGGACCAACAGATTCAAGAGCAGCTTCTTCCCGGCTATTATTAGACTTATGAATGGATCTCTCAAATTTTTAATTTAATATTGATCTTGCTCTCTGTGCACCTTCTCTATAGCCGTAACATTGTATTCCTTGCTCTGTTCCATTACTCTGATGCACTTTGTATGGTATGGTCTGCCTTACTGCACACAAAGCAAAACTTTTCACTGTACGTAGGTACATGTGACAATAATAAATCAAATCAAATCAAAAAATGGTCTTCTTGATTCTTGGTGAGCTAGTGAAATGGATTCATTATCTTGCTGATTACAGACAAGACATAAAACAACTTTTGCTAGACTTTTCAGCAGTCTCTCTCTGTCTTCATAGAAGGAAATCCTTACAGTGCAGAAGCAAGCCATTCAGCCCATCAAGACCACACTGACTCTCTGCAGAACATCTTACCCAGATTCATGCTGTCCCAGTAACCCTGCATTTCCCAGGGCTAGCCCACCTAGTCTGTACACTACAAGGTAGTTTAGCACATCCTATCCACCTAACCTGCTCATTTTTGGACTGTGGGTGGAAACCCACACAGACACAAGGAGAACGTGCAAACTTCACACAGAAAGTCACCTGAGGGTGGGATCGAACCTGGGTCCCTGGTGCTGTGAGCTAGCAGTGCTAACCGCTGAGCCATCGTGTGCCTGTGCAAAATTTTTTTGAGCAATTTTATTCAGATTGACTACTGGTTTCCAAATTTCACCTCTTCCTACTTCCCTAGATGAGGAGACATTTTGATTATTTTCTGCCTCTGTTTGTGAGATTTCAATAATCCTTGTATTGGATTGCTGGGTGTCTTTGAAAATCCGCTGGATCAGTTCAGCTCAGTCAGTGAATCACTTTGTGACAAACTTTGGATGGATTCTTTGTTCCTGCAAAATCTGAGACAAAAAACAATCCATTGTCTGATAAACGTTCCTAATTTACTGTGTGTTAGAACTAAAGTGCAAGCTATTCCGTTGATATATTTCAATGGTACAGTATAATCTGCTCATATGTCCTCCTAAAAATACACGACATTCCTTTTTTGGCTACAGTTTCATTTCAGCAACACAGTGGATTGCAGAGAATAGCATTACGACAGTTCAGAAAAAAATGACTCAGATGTGGAAAAATCCATTGATGCTCCAGTCTGCCCATTAAACACATTGCTCATAGGACCTGAGCCTCTCACACACTGAGACTACATCTAAAACAACAGCAGCTGCCAGCTGCTGTCACTGTCTCTTTTAAAGTTGCCTTCGCACTCGGAACCTGGGGGATAATGAATGATCATTAAAGTCAATGTGGCGCAGAGGAAGTGAAACACAGTTTGCACAGAGTGATCCCTTAAAAGGCAATGGAAATACATTTGAAGTACAGTCTCTGTGTCGATTTGCCAATCTGCCACTTTGTTTTGTATAAGCAACAATGAGCAGACCACACTCGCTCAGATTTTCACGTTTTCTCCAGCGAAGCTCGGAGTAAGCTGGAAGAACAGCATCTCATCTTCCGGGCAAAAGCGCAGATGCTGGAGATTAGAGTCGAGAGTGTGGTGCTGGAAAAGCACAGCAGGTCAGGCAGCATCCGAGGAGCAGGAGAATCGGCATTTCGGGCATAAGCCCTTAATCAGGAATGATTAAGCGCCTCCTGCTCGGGGACCCTGCAGCCTTCTGGCAGACTCAATATCGAGGTCAATAATTTGAGGGATTGAGGCACCTTCTCCCATGTCCTTACCCAACCCCCACACACTAGGCCTCGTCATCACATTGGCTTCTACCACACACAACCAATTGTCAGTCACTGATGTTCCCCATTAGCAGCTATTGATTCTCCCAGGCTGACCTTTACACATGTCTTCATAAAAACCGAAAGAACTGCGGATGCTGTAAATCAGAAACAAAAACAGAAGCTGCTGGAAAAGCTCAGCAGGTCTGGCAGCATCTGTGGAGAGAAATGAGAATTAAAGTTTCAGGTACGGTGACCCTCAGAACAGTTCTAAGGAAGGGTCACTGGACCCAAAGCATTAACTGATTTCTCTCTGCAGATGCTGCCAGACCTGCTGAGTGTTCACACATTCCTATGTCTGTCCAACTGTTCTCTCTCTCCCTCTCTCCCTGGGATCCATCTCTACCGATCGTTTACTCCTCGCCCCACCCCACCTTCAGCATACACATCAACCTTCTCCCAGCTATGATCAGTTCCAAAGCAGGATCACCTGATCAGAAATGTTTCTCCCTCTACAGACACTGCCAGGCCCGCTAAGTTTCTCCAGCATTTTCTGTTTTAGTTTCCCACTTTCTCAGATGTTGCTCAGGGGATAAATATTTGGACACTGGGAGGAACTTCACTGCATTTTTTCTGTCTAATGTAGAGAGCCACAATCTATCTGTAAGACAATGCCTCCTGTATGGCAGCACTCTCTCAGTACTGTGCTGGAGAGACAGCCTGGATTTTTCCCTTCATGTCCCAGGACTTGGCTTGACCCTCCGACCATCTGAAACAACCACAACTGGGCCTTATAGGGAAAGGGGAAAATGACCTATCTTTCCCATTTTTCAATGAAAGGGAAAATCACAGTGCAGTTCAGGAGCAGAGCGGACATTCTCAGAGGAGAAGATGGCCTGACAGCATTATCAGGGGTGACATGGTGGCTCAGTGGTTAGCACTGCTGCCCCATAGCCCCAGGGACCTGGGTTCAGTTCCACACTTGGATAATTGTCTGCGTGAAGTTTGCACATTCTCCCCATGTCTGCGTAGGTTCCCTCTGGATGTTCTGGTGTCCTCCCACAATCCAGGTTAAGTGGATTGGCCATGCTAAATTGCCCATCGTGTGTGGGCTAGCCATGGGAAATGGCTAGCCCACAGGGATGAGTATGGGTCTTCAGAGGGTCAGTGTGGACTCGATGGGTCAAATGGCCTGCTTCTACTCTGTGGGGATTCTATGACTAGACTATTAATGTCCACATAGCACCCTCAGTCCTGGAAGAATGCTGTCTTGTTTTTACTGAACCAGTTATACATGACAGAAATGACAAATAAAAAGCTACTGTACTCTTAATCTATGCACACAGCTAATGTTCCAGGAACCCGGGTTCGAAATCTCACCACAGCAGATGGTGGAATTTGAATTCAATTAAAAGGAAATCTGGAAATAAAAATCAACTGATGAAACCAACGAGAAAAACCCCATCAACCCTATCAATCAGGGAAGGAAATCTGCTACCCTCACCTGGTCTGGCCCACATGTGACTCCAGACCCACAGCAATGTGGTTGACTCTGAAATGACCTAGCAAGCCACTCATTTCAAAGGCAGCTAGGGACGGGCAATAAATGTTGGCCAGCCAGCGCCCAATCCCATGAGTAAACTATAAAGAAAGGTTTTCAATCATTCAGAAACTGCGAGGTTACCAACTGATCAGGATAAACGGGGGGTGGTGGAGGGGGCGGGGGGGGGGGGGCTGCTGCTGGACATGAAAATCATGTTGAATGAACCTGCTGGAGTTTTCAAAGAGATGTGGAGTATGCGGTTGATGTGGTGTAAGTGGACTTGCAAAAGGCATTTAATGCAGTGCCATTCAATAGACTTGTGAGCAACATGAAGGGGGGCGGGCAGCAGCAGGGATACGAAATTGGCTGAGTGACAGGAAACAAAGAGTAGTTAGTGGATCTTTTTCAGGCTGGAGGAAGGTTTGTAATGGAAATGTCCAGGCTTAGTGCTTGTATCTTGTTACTTCTTGATATATTATTGCTCCGGTGTACAGGGCGAAATTTCAAAACTGCAGATGGGTACGATACTTGGAAGCAGTGAACCTGAAGGTGGATGGTGCGTAGAACTTTAAAAGGATATAGAAAGGTTGTGGAAAAGATGGAAAAGTGGCAGATGAATTCAATGTGGGGCGGCTCAGTGTGCCAGGGACCTGGGTTCAAGTCCACCCTCGGGTGACTGTCTGTGTGGAGTTTGCACATTCTCCCCGTGTCTGCCTGGGTTTCCTCCGGGTGCTCTGGTTTCTTCCCACATTCAAAAGAGGTGCAGGTTAGGTGGATTGGTGGTGCAAAGTTGCCTCTTAGTGTCCAGGGATATGCAGGATTGGTGGGTTAGCCATGGGTAAGGCAGGGTTACAGGGATAGGATATAGGGGTGTATCTGGGTGGGTTGCTGTTCGGAGGGTCAGTGTAGACCCTCTGGGAGAAGTGACCTGCTTCCACACTTGTAGCAGATTCTATGATATTATGAAATAAGGGGTGATAGATGTTTGCAGGAAGAACACATACCGACATCATAAAAAAAAGGATTCTGCAGAGAATGCAGGAGCCGAGAAGCCCGGGTCTGTATGTAAATAATTTGTTAAAGGTGACAGGACAAGTGGAGAAAATGCAGACAGATCATTGAGTTGTTTAATTGAAGCCTAGAATACAAGGTCAGAGGTTATGTTGATCATGTGTATCTCTCTGTAAGTAATCTAATCTAATCTGTCTCGTTCAGCCTTAAGGGGAGTATAGAACATAGAACAATACAGCGCAGAACAGGCCCTTCGGCCCTCGATGTTGCACTGACCTGTGAACTATTCTCAGCTCACCCCCTTACACTATCCCATCATCATCGATGTGCTTATCCAAGGATTGTTTAAATCTCCCTGATGTGGCTGAGAAATATTGCATCCAGTTTGGGACGCCACACTTAAGGAAGGATGTGAAGACAGTGGAGACGGTGCAATAAAGTAAAAACACAAGATTCACGAGGTCCAGAGATGAGGAATATCAGTTACGTAGATTGTTTGCCTCAAATGAAAGAAGGCCGAGAGAAGATGTGTTCGAGGCTTTCACAATCAGTGAGGGTCTGCACAGAGGAGGGGGGGAGAAACTCACGAAAGGAGCGAGCACAAGAGGGCACAGATTTAACATAATTGTTAAAAGAACAAACACAGTGAGTGGTTGAAGTCTGGAATGACATAGAAATATAGAAAGTAAGAGCAGGAGTAGGCCATTCAGCCCATTGAGTCTGCACCTTCATTCAATATGATCATGGCTGGTCATGCAATCTCAATATCCCTCTCCAGCTTTCTCTCCATACCCCATGGGCCCTTTAGCGGCAAAGGTCACATCCAGCCCCCTCTTAAACATTATCAAATGCACTGGCCCCAACAGCTTCCTGTGGGAGAGAATTCCACAGGTTCACAACTCTCTGAGTGAAGAGCTTCCTCCTCCTCTCAGTCCTGAATGGCTTTCCCCTTATTCCTAGACTGTGACCTGCCTGAGAGTGTGGTGGTGGCAGGTTCGATGGAGACATTTAAAGGGGAATTAGACTGTCATCCGGAAGGGAAGAATGTGCAGTCCTACATCAAGAAGGCAGGAGAATGTCACTGTGTAAGCTGCTTGTTTAGAGGACTTGTAAGGTGGGATGGGCTGAATGGTCTCAACTTTCCTGATATTGATTGGGAAAGCTATAGCTCAAGTTCGTTAGATGGGTCAGTGTTTGTTCAATGTGTGCAGGAGAGTTTCCTGACACAATATGTAGACAGGCCAACAAGAGGTGAGGCCATACTGGATTTGGTTCTGGGTAACGAACCAGGCCAGGTGTTAGAATTAGAGGTAGGTGAGCACTTTGGGGATAGTGACCATAATTCGGTGATTTTTACACTCGTGATGGAGAGGGATAAGTGTGTACTACAGGGCAAGAATTATAGCTGGGGTAAGGGAAATTATGATGCGGTGAGGCATGACTTAGGATGTGTGGCTTGGAAAAGTAGACTCCAAGGCAAGAGTGTAAATGATATGTGGAACTTGTTCAAGGGGCAACTATTGAGTGTCCTTGATAATTATGTACCTGTCAGGCAGGAAGGAAAGGGTCGTGCGAGGGAGCCGTGGTTTAATAAGGAATTGGAATCCCTTGTTAAATGGAAGAGGGCGGCCTATCTCAAGATGAGACGTGAAGGTTCAATTGGGGCGATTGAGAGTTATAGGGTAGCCAGGAAGGACCTGAAGAGAGAGCTAAAAGCAGCAAGGAGGGGACATGAAAGGTCCTTAGTCGATAGGATTAGGGAAAACCCTAAGGCTTTCTATAGGTATGTTAGGAATAAAAGAATGACTAGGGTAGGAATAGGTCCAGTCAAGGATAGTAGGGGGAAGTTGCGTGTGGAGGCGGAAGAGATTGGGGAGACACTGAATGAATACTTTTCTTCAGTATTTACTCAGGAACAGGGCATTGTTGTCGATGAGAATACTGAGTCACAAATAAGTAGAATGGATGGCTTTGAGGTATGTAGAGAAGAGGTGTTGGAAATCCTGGAAAAGGTGAAAATAGATAAATCCCCTGGGCCTGATGGCATTTATCCTAGGATTCTCTGGGAAGCAAGGGAGGAGATTGCAGAGCCATTGGCCTTGATTTTTATGTCCTCTTTGTCTACAGGAGTAGTCCCAGAAGACTGGAGGATAGCAAATGTGGTTCCCTTGTTCAAAAAGGGGAGTAGGGATAGCCCTAGTAACTATAGGCCGGTGAGTCTCACTTCTGTTGTGGGCAAAGTCTTAGAGAGAATTGTAAGGGATAGGATTTATGCACATCTGGATAGGAATAATGTGATCAAGGATAGTCAGCATGGTTTTGTGAAGGGCAAGTCGTGCCTCACAAACCTTATTGAATTCTTTGAAAAGGTGACGAAGGAGGTTGATGAGGGGAAAGCGGTAGATGTGGTATATATGGATTTTAGTAAGGCGTTTGATAAGGTTCCCCATGGTAGGCTACTGCAGAAAATACGGAGATATGGCATTGAGGGTGAGTTGGAGGTTTGGATTAGGAATTGGCTGGATGGAAGAAGACAGAGGGTAGTAGTTGATGGCAAAGTTTCTTCATGGAGTGCCGTCACTAGCGGTGTTCCGCAAGGATCTGTTTTGGGACCATTGCTGTTTGTCATTTTTATAAATGACCTGGAAGAGGGGTTAGAAGGTTGGGTGAGCAAGTTTGCGGATGATACGAAAGTCGGAGGAGTTGTTGACAGTGAGGAAGCGTGTGGCAGGTTACAGCAGGATATAGAGAAGCTGCAGAGCTGGGCAGAAAGGTGGCAGATGGAATTCAATGTAGCTAAGTGCGAGGTGATTCACTTTGGGAAGAATAACAAAAAGATGGGGTACTGGGCTAATGGTCGGATACTTGGTAGTGTGGATGAGCAGAGGGATCTTGGTGTCCATGTACACAGATCTCTGAAAGTTGCCACCCAGGTAAATAGTGCGGTGAGGAAGGCATATGGAGTACTGGCTTTTATTGGTAGAGGAATTGAGTTCCGGAGTCCTGAGGTCATGATGCAGTTGTATAAGACTCTGGTACGGCCGCATCTGGAATATTGTGTGCAGTTTTGGTCGCCATACTATAGGAAGGATGTGGAGGCATTGGAACGGGTGCAGAGGAGGTTTACCAGGATGTTGCCTGGTATGGAAGGAAAATCGTATGAGGAAAGACTGAGGCACTTGGGGCTGTTTTCACTAGAGAAAAGAAGGTTTAGGGGTGACTTGATTGAGGTGTACAAGATGATTAGGGGGTTAGATAGGGTCGACAGTATGAACCTTTTCCCGCGTATTGAGTCGGGTATTACAAGGGGGCATAGCTTTAAATTAAGGGGGGGTAGATATAGGACTGATGTTAGGGGTAGGTTCTTCACTCAGCGAGTCGTTAGTTCATGGAATGCCCTGCCAGTAACAGTGGTGGACTCTCCCTCTTTATGGGCATTTAAGAGGGCATTGGATAGGTATATGGAGGATAGTGGGTTAGTGTAGTTTAGGTGGGCTTGGATCGGCGCAACATCGAGGGCCCAAGGGCCTGTACTGCGCTGTATTCTTCTATGTTCTATGTTCTATGTTCTATGTCTCCTTCTATTTTATGACAATTGTGTGACTGTGTGCACAGTAATGCTATATTCAAGTGAGGGTTAATCTGTGCCAAGGGGATTGATAAGAGCATTGCCTGTGAAGCCAGTCAGATGATAATTGACTCCCAGGCAATTAAGGGCTAAATGATCTGTTCAATGCCAGAAAATTAAATCTTAAATTTGAAATGTGCAGCTAATTTCAGGAAGAGAGCAGTTGCTGCTGAGGGAGATTAGATGATGAAGACCATTTCACTTGGTGTGAACAAAGGATTACAATCAGTTCAATCTTTCTGGTTTGACCTGGAAAGATTAGTCAGGGTCAGAAACAAACGTCTGTGAAGGAGCCATATAACGCAAAGGCAGAAAATTAGCAGAAATCCCAAAAGCAAGGAAAAGATGCAAATAGAGATATGTAGGGACGTGAGTGTAAAGACGTGTGATCAATTTAAGGATTAACGTGAGGGCTTCTAATAAAAGAAGGCTAAGAGGATTAACAAAAACAGAAATTGCTGGGAAATTCAACAGGTCTGGCAGCATCTGCAGAGAGAAAGCAGGATTCATGTTTTGTTTCCAGTGATTCCTTTTCAGAATTGATTGTAGCTTGGAACAAGAGATATGCTGAAGACAGGGAGTGGGCAGGAAGTGAACAATAGGTGGAGATGAAGCACAGAGAGAGAGAAAGAGAGAAAAAAAACAGTAGTTGGGCAGTTAAAGGAACAGATAATGGTAGGCCAAATTGAAAGAAAAGCTGCTAATGTGGACCATCAACAGGTTGACTGAGGATTAATATCGATTCAATGGAATACTCAAGATAGAGAAGGTTTCCTTCAGTCATGGAACGATATGGAGGAGCCGGTGTTGGACTGGGGTGGACAACGTTAAAAATCAGACAACACCAGGTTATAGTCCAAAAGTACAGCACTAACTCTCAGAGCACTGACTCTTTGTCATGTAGCTAGTGGGGCAGGTACATAGGACACAGAATTTATACTAAATTTACTATAAATTCTGTGTCCTATGTACCTGCCCCACTAGCTACCTGACGAAGGAGCAGTGCTCCAAAAGTGTGTACTTCCAAATAAACCTGTTGGACTATAACCTGGCGTTGAGTGCAAAAAGAGGCCATTTAGTCCAATGACTCTGCACTGACCCTCTAAAGAGCATTCCATCCAGAGCCACACAGTCCCTAGTGCTGTAAGGCGGCAGTCATCATCATCATCATCATCATCATCATTGGCGTGCTCGACACCTTCCCGGATGCTCCTCCCTTTGGGACGGTCTGGGACCAGTGATTCCCAGGTGTCTGTGGGATTGCTGCACATCCCCAATGAGGTCTTAAAGGTATCCCTGGGGCCCTTGCTCTGTCCCACCTGGGGCTGGCCTGCCGTTTCGGAGCTGGGAAGAGAGCACCTGCTCGGGAGCCTCGTGTCAGTCATGGGGACACAGCTTCGGCAGCGAGAACAGGCTATGTGCGGAGTGTCTGCAGGATCCCAGTGATTGGAGCTGACAGCGGAAGCTGGAACATGGTTCCTCCCAGTGATCAATGTGAGACCCGCAGGCTGACCAAGACTGCAGGCCGTGGCTAGGCCCGCGTGCCTGCACCGATGGCTGAACATTCCAAACACCTTTGTGGTGACAAGACTTGAACTTTAAGATCTGGACATTTTTCTTACCTTCTGTCTTTCTTTTATTTCTGCTGCTGTTGTTTTAAAAGGCAGTGGAGAATAATGACTTTGTACACCCTTCACTGTAATCGTGTATTGTTGCACTTGAGTACACACGACAATGAAACCTAGTTCTAATTCTACCTTTCAACTTTCAAAATCTGAAGAGGAGTCTTGTTGGACTTGAAATGTTAACTCGATTTCTCTCTTCACAGTTGCTGGCAGACCTACTGAGTTTCTCCAGCACTTTCTCTCTTTTTGTTCAGATGCTTGATCTGGACGGCTGTGGTTACCATGAATGTCCCAACTTCTCAAATTCTCCCCTCGCCTGCCCAGAGATCAAATTGAGTTAATGTGGTTCTGTGGGAAGATTTTTTTTTTGAGGGGGCAGGCATGTTGAAGGGTCAGTACACATTGTTTCTTTAAATGCAATGCCATTCTGAACTCACAACTAAAATATCCCATCGCATCCAGCTGTGTTGAGTCACTGAGATTAGCCAACACTTTGACATCTGTCACACTCATAAGCAGTGAGCAGTTCACTAAACGTCACATCAAAAACAGCTGTATAACAGGGGCAACAATAGAGTCACTGTAGTTGACACAGTTGGTAGGAGTGAGACTGTAGGATGTGTTCAGGAAGCTGAATCTTAGCCCCATGGTTGCAAGGAATGTGTTCAACTTTTCGGAGGATTCAGCAGATGACTCACCACTGGCTGCGGATTTCATAATACTTTTGCTGTACATAATCTGAAAAGCAAACCATTCCAAAAGTATCTTTAAGAAATGGCAGCTTGGCATTTCAGGTTCCTTTGAACTGTCCTGTCAATGATGGAACTTCAGAGGACTCTAGGAGGCCACTTAACCCTTGGCACAGGTTCTTGGGAAGAGCTGTTCTGTTAGTTCCACCCCTTGCTCTTTCCCCAGAGATCTGTCTATTTCCACTTTCAAATATTCATTACATCTGCTATTTCTTTATTGTCCATTATTAACTGCCCATTATTAACTGCCCATCTCGTCCTCTAGAAGAGCAACAGTCACTTATTCTTTTCCTTTTTAGGTACCTTTAGAAATTCTTGCTATCTGTTTTCGCATTTCTAGCTAGCTTCCTCTCATGCTGTATTTGTCCTGAGTAACCTGTCACTCATTCTTTGCCATCCTTTGTGCAACAGACCTGCTTCTCTTATATCAGTCATCCTCTGAACTGGCAGAGCAAGCCAGGGGCTATTAGACTTAGGCAGAGAAGGCTGGTCAGACGAATGGTGCTAATAATGGTGCTATAGACTAAAGGAAGAAGATACCCATGGTCCTAAGCTAAAGGGGAGTGATTTTAGCACATGTGGGCATCAATTACAGCAAGGACACTGGGGTTGGGGGCAGGGGAAGCGTGCAGGTAGAGGACAGGAATTGAGAAAACACACTGCAGAGAGTATGAGGCAAAATTGGTTTCCTATATTACAACTGTCAGAAGAACTTTGCTAACTGTAAAGTACATTTGGGGGACATCCTGAGGTTCCTTTTCAATGTTGGCCAATTGTTGGATATTTAAAAGTCAGACATGTGTGCTCTCCTCAAAAGAATCATTCTCTCACAGCATTTCCCTTCGATGTGAAGGGCACTGCTTGTCGCTGGCCACTCGGGTGTTTCCTTTCTTCCTGGTGGTGAAAACTGAATAAAGATTTGTGCACCTATTGTCTTTCACTCTGTCTCACACCTGCACTCATACACATCATGGACTGACTCTGTGCTGGACAACACTACAGTAAGTGTATTACTAAAAAAAAGATTCATTCTCTCTGAGATCCAGTGTCATTTCCAGTATACACCTGTGCCACCATCTGGGTACTTTGATTGACACAGGTGGTAACCAAAGGCAGACATAGCTAGATCTCCAGTGCACAGCGCCACCCTGCCAGTCTTGCCAGTTCCAGTGACTTCTGAATTTCTTCGGGCAGCACGGTGGCTCAGTGGTTAGCATTGCTGCCTCACTGCACCAGGGACCTGGGTTTGATTCCAGCCTCGGGCGTGTCTGCATGGGTTTTCTTCTGAATGCTCCAGTTTCCTCCCACAGTCCAAAGATGTGCAAGTTAGGGTGGATTGGCCATGCTAAATTGCCCATGGTGTTCAGGGATATGCAGGCTAGTTGGATTAACCATGGGAAATGCAGGGTTACAGGGATAGAGTCAAGGTGGCTCTGGATGGGATGCTCTTCAGAGGCATAGTGTGGATTCAATGGGCTGAATGGCCTGCTTCCTATAAATATAAGATTCCTGTAGGGCTCCAATAAGTATAAAGGTTCTACTTCATCTAGAAGATCTGGAAGAACTCAACAGTTCACATAAAGAAATAGATGGGAAAGGAACTGGGTCCTGCTTTCAATCCCGGCAAGCACATTTGTCATGAGTCCTTCTTTTCCCAGACCCAGAGTTTTGGTCTTAAATCCCGAGATGTGCTCAAACAGTCCACATTATGTTGTTATGGCAAAAATAACTACCGAAACTTGGAATCATATTATGATCACTCATCCCCAAGAGGACTCAGAAGCTGGATTGTCAATTATTTCTTTCCTATTACACAAAACCAGGGTGGTCTGTTCTCCAGTTTGTTCCTCAATGTATTGTTCCCGAAAATCAGCCCATATACACTTCAGCAATTCCTCCTCTGTGGTCTTGTTGCAAATTTGATTTGCCCAATCTTTGTGCAGATTAAAGTCACCTATAATGACAAATATTTCCCTATTGCATGCATCTCTAATTTCTTGTTTAATTCCACTCGCACAGTTTGATGGTTCTATTTCCAACACCCACTAATGTTTCTTGTTCATTGGTGTTTCTCTGATCTACCCAAATAGAGTCCATAAAGTCAAAATGAATACTCTTCCTCACTGTTGCATTAATTTCCTCTTCAACCAGAAATGTAACTCCACTGCCTTTTAATTTTTTTTGTCTGCCCTTTCTAAAGGGATATTCATTTCCCATCCCTGGTCACACTGTAGCCATGTCTCCAATATCCCAACTGTTTTCATCAATTTGCACGATTAACTCATCCACTGAATGCTCTACAGATTAAGGCATAAAACCTTAAGGCTTGTCTTTTTCACATTAATAGCATTGAACAGCATAGAACAGCATGGCACAGGAACAGGCCCTTCAGCCCATTAAGATACTATTCTAAACTAATCCCATCTGCCGACACATGGTCCCACTACTCTCTTTCTGTTCACCTGTCTGTCTAAATGGCTCATAATTTGCTCTACCACCTCCCCTGGCACCTAACACCCGCTGTGTAAAAACCTTCTGTTCAGGGTGGCACGGTGGCTCAGTGGTTAGTGCTGCTGCCTCACAGCGCCAGGGACCGAGGTTTAATTCCAGTTGCGGGCAACTGTCTGTGTGGAGTTTGCACATTCTCCGTGGTTTCCTCCGGGTGCTCCGGTTTCCTCCCACAGTTCAAAGGTGTGCAGGGTAGGTGGCTTGGCCATGTTAAATTACCCATAGTGTTCAGGGATGTGTAGGTTAGACACATTAGTCAGGGGAAACGTAGAGTAATAGGGTAGGGGAACGGGTCTAGGTGGGGTACTCTTTGGAGGGTCAGTGTGGACTTGTTGGGCCAAATGGCCTGTTTCCATACTGTATGGATTGTATGATCTCCTTTAAACTTTCCACTTCTCACCTTAAACCTATGCCCCTCCTGTAATTGATATTTTCACTTGGGAAACAGGGTCTGACTATCCAACTTATCCAAACCCCACGTGATTTTATATATGTCTATCAGGGTCTGACTATCCAACTTATCCAAACCCCACGTGATTTTATATATGTCTATCAGGTGTATGATGAAGCTGTTCTGAAAGCACGGTTAGGTTGTCCTTGGTCCAGCGGATCGTAAAAACACAGATTTGGAAACGTCTGAGTTTGGATGGAGTTTAGGGCCAATTTGTTTACAGATAACAGATACTGCCTCAGGCAGAAGACTTTCAAGTTTTTTAAAAAAGACTTGTATAATGAAAGGGAAGTGGTCAGTTCTCACAGCGCAGCTACTCTCTGGTTTGGTTTTAATGCAACAGTGTACGTGTGTGTGAAGAAAGGCTGCTGGACTCTCTCTTTAGATTAGATTCCCCAACAAAGAGGAAACAGGCCCTTTGTCCCAACAAGTCCACACTGACCCTTTGAAGAGTAACCAACCCAGACCCATTCCCTCTGATTAATGCACCTAACACTATGGGCAATTTAGCATGGCCAATTCACCTGGCCTGCACATCTTTGGACTATGGGAGGAAACCAGAGCACCCAGAGGAAACACACATAGACGCAGGGAAAATGTGCAAACTCCACATATACAGTCAGCCGAGGCTGGGATTGAACCTGGGTCCCTGGCGCTGTGAGGCAGCAGTGCTAACCACTGAGCCACCAAGTGACCCCTATTACTCTCTGACTTCTCTGCTGTAAGAATTTGTTTGATTTTTCCTTTTGTGCCAAGGGGTGTTTATGGGGATTGTTGCAAGTATTTTGGAACAGCATCATTAAATTGGAATAATCTGTTGAGCTTTCGGATAGAATAAGTTATTCGGTATTCTGTTTTCTGTTCTTTGCGTTTCATTCAGTAATCTTGAAAATAAGTTTGGTTTTGTTTAAAACTAAGTAGTTTGACCAGCTAATTCTCTCCTGGGATATCCACGCTACACATGGTCAAATCAAAGTTAGGGTCTGGGCTACCTACTTGAAAAGTTTTGAGGGGTCTGGCCTGGTCCATAACAGGTGCCCCCCCCCCCCCAACAGCCTTTGACACTGTCGCAAAAACAATCTATGTTTGTCCACCCTCTCCTTGCAGCTACGACACTCCAATCCAGTCAACATCCTGGTCAACCTCTTCTGCATCCTGTCCAAAGCCTCCACATCCTTCCTATTGTGTAGCAACCAAAACATCAACAGTAATCCAAATGCGACCTGACCAACGTCTCATATCGGCAAAAGTGAGGACTGCAGATGCTGGAAATCAGAATTTAGATCAGAGTGTTGCTCAAAAAGCACAGCAGGTCAGGTAGCATCCGAGGAGCAGGAAAATCAATGTTTTGGGCTTAAACCCCAATCGATGAAGGCAAGCATGCCAATTGCCTTCCTTTACACCTTCAACACTTTTGTTGACACTTCCAGGGAGCTAAGGGCTTGGACCCCAGGATCCCTCTGTATACCAATGCTCCTACAGGTCTCGCCCCCCCATTTACTGTATACTTTCCTCTTACATTTGTCCTCGCAAAATGTATCACCTCCGCTTGTCCAAATTAAAGTCCATCTGTCGTTTGTCCACCCAACTTTCCAGCTGATCTATCTCTTGCTGAATCCTTTGATATCCTTCCTCATTAACTATAACTCTACCAATTTTCATGTCATCTGCAAACATATCAATCATATCACTGACACTTTCACCCAAATCATTCTGTATAGAGGTCCCAGTACTGATCCTTGTTGAACACGACTGGTCACAGATCTCCAGTCAGAAATTCACCCCTCCACAAATACCTTCTGTCTTCTGTGGCCAAGCCAATTTTGTACCCAATTTACCAACTTACTATGGATTCCATGCTGTCTGATCTTCTAGGTCAGTCTAACATGAGACACCTTGTTAAAAGCCTTGCTAAAGTAGACCACATCCACTGCCTCACCCTCATCAATCATCTTCGTCACTTCCTCAAAAACTCAATCAAGTTTGTGAACTAGGACCTCCCCTGCATAACTGTCCCTAATAAGTCCATGCTCCTCCAAATATAAGTAAATCCTGTACCTAAGAATCTTCTCTAATAATTTGTCTACCGCTACTGTAAGGTTCACCAGCCTATAATTTCCTTGATTATCCCTGTTGCCCTTCTTGAACAAAGGAACAACATTGGCTATTCTCCAGTCTTCTGCCAGCTTGTCTATAGCTAAAATCTCTGTCAAAGCCTCAGCAATCCTTCCTTGCCTCCTCCAGTACCCTGAGATAGATCCCATCAGACCCTGGGGACTTATCCAACTTCATGTTTTTCAAGACATCCAACACCTTCTTAATATCAACATGCCATAGAATATTCACAAACCCCTGTCGAAAATCAAGCACTTCCATCGTAACTATCTTAAAACTTGAAGAATTATGGTCACTGTTTCCAAACTGCTGCCCCCACTGAAACTTCAATGGTCTGGCCAGTCTCCTTCCCCAATAATAAAAGGTCTAATACAGCCCCTTCCCTATTTACATATTATTTCAACAATCATCATGGATGCACCTAACATATTCTGCCCCGCCTAAGCCCCAGACACTAAAGGAGTCTCTGTGAATATTGGAGAAATTATAATCACCTGCTACCACAACCCTGAAATCTTTACATCTTTCTACTATCTGCTTATAAACCTGTACCTCTAATTCCTGCTGGCTGTTAGGAGGCCTATAGTCACCCCATAGTAGTGATTGCAGCTTGTCCCAATCCTGTTATTCTTCACTGTACCCCTGTTAGATCCTAGCCCTTGATTCCACTTCATTTTTCTTCTTTCCACTTCTCTCTTCTGATCTTATCCTTGACACCTCTCTCCCTCTAATTCCTTGCATAGGCTCCCAGTCCCCTGCCATTTCAGTTTGCAGCCTTCCCAACAATACCAGCAAATACTTAGCAGGGAAGCTCAGTTCCAGTCCTGTCCGGGTGTAACCTACCTCATTTGTACTGATCTCACCTCCCTCAGAACTGATCCCAGTGTCCACGAAATTCAAACCTCCCTTCCCCCTCTGCATCATATCTACTGCCATGTGCAATCTCCTGCTATTTCTACTCTGACTCGCACACAGCACTGGTAATAATCCTGAGATCACTACTTTTGAGGTCCTATTTTTCAACATACTTCCTAACTCTTTTTTTAAGGCCTAACCCCTTTTCTGACCTATGTTGTTTGTACCAACGCATATCCTTACCATTGACAGTTCACCCTGCCTCTCCAGAATGTCCTGCTGCTCTAAGACATCCTTGACTCAGGGAGGCAACATGTCACTGGAATCCCCTCACAGCTGAATGTTCTATAAAAATAGCATTCCCACACTTTTTACTCCTCTCCTGTGCCCCAGAGTCAACCCTGGTAGAACAGGTTTGACTGTTCCTTCTTTCCTCTGAGAGGTCATTCCCTTATCAGTGTCTAAAGTGATGTGTCTGTTTTACAGGGAAATAGTTACAAGGGATTCCTCTTGCTTTACCTGGTGGTCATCCATTCTCTTTCAGCTTGTGCAGTTTTAGCCCATGGAATATCTATCTTTCTGGGTGTGCTCAGGAGACTCTCAGCCTTGTCCGAACTCTGGGCTTCCAGGAGCTGCAGCTGGAGTCAATTCCTGCACACGTGCAGTACCTGGGCACTGGAAATATTCCCAGCTTCCCAAAAAAGCAGGAAGAGCTCCCCACGGCTTTAAGCTCTCCTGCCATGACTTAACATGGGAGTGGGATCGGTCCGTCACAGAAATCGGAAAACCGCAGGGGAACAGCCATTAATCAGACCACAGGTGGACTAAAGTGTATAGTTTTGGGCCCCTTATCTAAGTAAGGATGCACTGGCATTGGAGACGGTCCAGAGAAGATTCATATCAGAGAAGGCTGATATTAGGTCTGATAGGAGTGTTTTTTGAGGAGGGGAGACGTTGGCCTTGAGAGTTATCATTTAGTTTTATGAGTCCCGGAACCTCAGCTAATGTCTGGGGAATCAGGGTTCAAATCTCACCATAGCAGATACTGGTATTTCAATCAATTAAACAAAATGTTTGGGGATTAAGAATCTACGGTTGACCATGAAACTATTGTCGGGGGGAATAACACCCATGTGGCTCACTAATGTTGTTTAGGGAAGGAAATCTGTTGTCTTTTCCTGGTCTCATCTACATGTGATTCACACCCACAGCAATGTGTGGTTGACTCTCAACTGCCCTCTGACATGGCCCAGCAAGCCACTCAGTTGTGTCAATTGACTGCAGCGGTTCAAGAACACAGCTCACCACCACCTTGTCAAGAGCAACTAGGGATGGGCAATAAATGCTGGGCCCAGCCAGTGAGACCCATGTCTCATGAATGAACTTAAAAAGAGGTTGAGTAGGTTGGACCTGTACTCAATGGAGTTTAGAGGACTGAGAGGTGACCTTATTGAAACATCCAAAGTCCTTAGTGGGCTTGACAGAGTGGATGTGGAAAGGTTCCTTTTGTGGGAGAAGGAAGAGAATCAAGGGTTATAGGGAAAAGGCAGCAAAGTATCAGGTCAGCCATGATCTGATTGAATGGTGGAGCAGACTTGATGGGCTGAATGGCCTACGTCTGCTCCGAAATCTTTAAGCAAGATCATCAGTGAAGAACTCGGATATTTGCTTGTTCTCCTCTGTTCAATGTAGACCTCCCCGTTATCGATTCACATTTGAAGGAACAATGATCACTATTGAACAAAGAGAAGTGTTGTTTAGGCGTCTTACCTTGCATTCATCAGGACAGATGCAAGAATACCAAGTTTCAATGGAAACTACACATTATAATATTCCAACAGGGACTGGACAGGATAAGCGCAGAAAGGATGTTCTGAGGGTCTACAACCAGCGGTCACAATCTTGTGGGTTAGGCCACTTGGAGCTGAGAAAAGGAGAATTCCTTTCACCCAGGGGCTGGTGAAGCTCTGAAATTCTCTTCCACAGTCATGGGGCTGACACATTTATACAAAACTATCACATGGCATAATGCCACACCAAAGCCATTACTTAGCTCTCTTGAAGGTACATTGTAAAACATGCACTATCACAACAGGTCCTGGTGTGATTTTGCCTCCTGCAGGATATTTTACCCAGTGTGCAATGTTTTGTTATCCCACATAAAACTGGGGTTTGATACCATTGAATTGAAGAATATAACAGATATTCAGTGGAGCTGACTATTGCATACAAACACTACATTCACAGGCATATAAGAGTCTGGGCTAACATTAAGATATTAGATTATAAAGAGCCGCAAGCTTTAGATTGTATGTATTGCTTCAACTAATTTGGGAGTAAAATGAAACAATAGAGTCATACAGCACAGAAACAGACCGTTTGGCCCAACCAGTCCATGCCGAATATAATCCCAAACTCAACTAGTCCCACCTGTCTGCTCCTTTTCCTATCCATCCTATCCAATGTCTTTTAAATGTTGTAATTGTTCCCAAATCTACCACTTCCTCTGGAAGTTCATTCCACACGTGAACCACTCTCTGTGCAAAAAAATGTTGCCCATCATGTCTTATTTAAATCTCTCTCCTGTCACTTCAAAAATGTGTCCTCTAACCTTGAAATTCCCCACCCTTGGGAAACAACATTTCCCATTGACCCTATCTGTACCCCTCATGATCTTATATACCTTCATAAGGTTCTGGATGTAGGTTTGCTCACTGAGCTGGAAGGTTCATTTCCTGACATTTCATCATCCTACTAGGTAACATTTTCAGTGGGCCTCCGAGTGAAGCACTGCTGATAATTCCTACTTTCTATTTATATGTTTGAGTTTCTTTGGGTTGGTGATGTCATTTCCTGTGGTGAATACATTTCCTGTTCTTTTTCTCAGGGGGTGGTAGATGGAATCTAACTCGATGTGTTTGTTGATAGAGTTCCGGTTGGTTCTATCAACAAACACATCGAGTTTGACCCCATCTACCACTCCCTGAGAAAAAGAATGGGAAATGACATCACCACAGGAAATGTCATCACCAACCCAAAGAAACCCAAAAATATAAATAGAAATCAGGAATTATCAGCAGTGCTTCGCCCGGAGACTCACTAAAGATGTTACCTAGTATGGTGATGAAACATCTGGAAATGAACCTTTCAGCTCAGCGAACAAACCTACATCCAGAACCTCAACCTGAGCTTCAAATCTCAAAACTTGCTAACCTCTATAAGGTCGCTTCTCAACCTTCTACGCTGCACGAATCCAGAAAGGCTGCCACACCTGCTAAGTTTTTCTAGCAATATCTATTTTTGGTTCTGATATCTGACATTCGCAAGTCTTTTGGGTTGTTTTTAAAATCAGAATTAGGGTTCCAGCCCATTTGCAACTCTTTCAGGTGAAGTAGCTCTTCTAACTGAAGGTGGGACTGGATAACAGCCAGGCTTGGAGAAGCAGGGTTGAGAATGTGGAGCTGGAAAAGCACAGCAGGTCAGGCAGCATCTGAGGAGCAGGAGAATCAACGTTTTGGGCATAAGCCCTTCATCAGGAATGAAGCTTGGAGAAGCATCAAAAAATGTCTATCTCCAAGATTAGATCCAGCCACCATACCATTTGCTCCATAGCCAATTGTCCGCTGATCTACATGTTAGCTTCACTAGTTATTTCTGTTGCGTTAAGTTAAAACTATCTTCTCCTTTCTTTGATGTATTAGTTGCCTGTTAAATAATATTTGATTCACCTTGATATTGCAATCATAAAAATAACGATTGCACCCACAGGTCACAGTGATGATGTTATGAGTCTGTCTGTTAAAGGATGCCTGTTAATGGCTGTGAGACACAGCACAACAGGTATTACAGAAGGAATCTCCACAGAAGGAATCTCTTTGTCACACAAACAGTGGTAATCTAAAACCCTCTCTCCCAAGCAGGTGCTGTAACTGTGAGTCAACCATACATATCAAAGCTGGTTTTGTCATCCAGGTGTATCATGGGTCGTGTAACCAAAGTGGCAAGATGGAGTTAACAGTTCAGGCACGATCTAACTAAAGGGACTGACCCCCTTGATTATTCTCCTCCTGTCTCTACTTCCCATTTTTGAAGCAGGTACACAATTCTAACTGGGAAATCCACAAATCATGTCCGCTGAATTAGTCATGGATATCAGCTTTCAAACCTTTTCCTTGAAGACCACTTCAAAGGTGGCAATCTTCCATCTACGCTTCAGAATGATCCCATGCCTAAATATGGCTGAGTTGAAGTGTGTTCCATTTACAAGCCCAAAGTGTAATAGTTACAATAACATATATAAACACAGCTGCAGTGGTAAACATGGAATTAACAGCTCACTCCAGGTTTTCTCATCAGGCCAGCTCAGATAGATAGTGTGGAGCTGGAAAAGCACAACAGGCCAGGCAGCATCCGAGAAGCAGGAGAATCAACGTTTCGGGCAGAAGCCCTTCATAAGAAATTCCTCAGAGCTTCATCAGCCCTTCTTCGTGATGAAGGGCTTATGCCCGAAACGTGAATTCTCCTGCTCCTCGGAAGCTGCCTGACCTGCTGTACTTTTCCAGCACCACACTCTCAACTCTGATCTCCAGCATCTGCAGACCTCACTTTCTCCGAAACTCAGATAGATACAAAGGGACATAATTTTGCTCACTTGTTTATGTTTAAACATTTAAACATTTAGCAATGGTTTGGATGGCATGATGGTTTGGTGGTTAGCACTGCTGCCTCACAGTGTCAGGGACCTGGGTTCAATTCCAACCTCGGGCGACTGTCTGTGTGGAGATTGCACATTCTCCCTGTGTCTGCGTGGGTTTCCTCCGGGTGCTCCAGTTTCCTCCCACAGTCCAAAGATGTGCAGGTTAGGTGAATTGGCCATGCTAAATTGCCCACAGTGTCCAGGGATGCGTAGGTTAGATGTATTGGTCAGAGGTAAATCGAGGGTAGGGAATAAATCCCGGTGGAAGTGAGGGCTGGAGATTAGAGTGGTGTTGGAAAAGCGCAGCAAGTCAGGCTGTATCCGAGGAGCAGGAAAATCGACGTTTTGGGCAGGCGCCCTTCATCAGGAATTCATCAAAGCTTCATCAGCCCTTTTTCCTGATGAAGGGCTCCTGCTCAAAACATCAATTTTCCTGCTCCTCGGATGCTACTTAACCTGCTATACATTTCCGGCACTACTCTAATCTTGAATAACTCTGGGTGGGTTACTCTTGGGAGGGATGGTGTGGACTTGTTGAGCTGAAAGGCCTTTTCCACACTGTTGGGATTCTATTCTAATACTTGCATATATTGTAACCAAGAAAATTTGGTGGGTTGAGGCTTCGATACAACACTACAGTTCAGTGTCAGCTTCACACATCACACAACACTGTGTCAGCAAGCACTATTACCACAACTACCCTGTGTAGCAAGTTTACTTAGGAAGAGTTAATGTCTCATATTTCTCATAAACTGCTGGATTTGAAAATAACCACTGGGACAATGGGCTGAAGAGTGGCAAATGGAATTTAATTTGGATAAATGTGAGGTATTGCACTTCGGTAAAACAAACAAAGGGCAAAACTTATACAGTTAAAATTAGGGCCTTGGGTAGTGTTATAAAACAGAGAGACCTACAGGTTCAGGCACATAATTCTTTGAAGTTTGCATCACAGACAGACAGACAGGGTGGTTAAGAAGGCGTTCAGGACACTAGCCCTCATTGCTTAGACCATTGAGTATAAGACTTGGGATGTTACGTTGAGGTTGCCCAGGACATTGGTGAGGCTTGTTCTGGAGTACTGTGTTGCGTTCTGGTCTCCCTGTTATAGGAAGGATACTATTAAACTGGAGAGGGCTCAGAAGAGATTTGCTAGGACGTTGCTGGGAATGGAGGGTTTGAGTTATAAGGAGAGGCTAGTTAGGCTGGGACTGTTTTTGATGGAGCAGAGGAGGTTGAGGGGTGACCTTATAGAGGTTTGTAAAATCATGAGGGGTTGAGATAAGGTGAATAGCAGGTGGCTTTTCCCTCAGGTAGGGGATTTCAAGACTAGGGGGCATATTTAAAGTGAAAGGAGAAAGATTTAAAATAGACATGAATGGCAATTTTTTTACACATGGAGTGTTTGGAATGAACTCCCAGAGGAAGTGATGAATGTGGGCTCCATTACAATGTTTAAAAGATATTTGGATACACACATGAATAAGAGGTATGCAAATGAAGGCATGTGGTACTAGTTTCGTTTTGGGTTATGGTCAGCATGGACTGGTCGGACCGAAGGGTCTGTTTCCATGCTGTATGACTCTATTCTGGAGTGCTGTATAGCTCTGGTGGAGACATAAGGAGTAAACTCTTCCTCAGGACACACATTCATTGACAGTGATTGTTATGTGGAGCCCTGATCTTTCATCTTTGTTCCATTGTTCACGTCCCTTCCTTCTGGGTCTAACCTTGCATAGTTCCGAGACCTGACACTGTAACTTCTACTCCTCTGTCTGAAGACTTGAACTGATATACGTGGGACCTTTACCTGCATCTAACTGATGTTAAACTTTTTGAACTCCAATTCTTAACACCCTATCACAGGTTCGAACCTTGCAACAAAATTTCAAGACATTCCTAGATTTCCCAGAACATTCTCTCTTCATCTGAGTCAGGTATCAAATGCCCAATCAGACTTTATTTAAAAACAAACACAGACTCTCTCCTTCCTGTTAACATGGAACATAGAAGAGTACAGCACAGAACAAGCCTTTTGGCCCACGATGTTGTGCCGAGGTTTAATCCTAATGTAAAGTATAGTAAATTAACCTATGGACCCCTCAACTCACTGCTATCCATGTGCATGTCCAGCAGTCGCTTAAATGTCCCCAATGACTCTGCTTCCACCACCACCGCTGGCAACGCATTCCATGCATTCACAACTCTCTGCGTAAAGAACCTACCTCTGACATCTCCTCTATACCTTCCTCCTAATATCTTCAAACTATGACTTCTCGTACCAGTCAATCCTGCCCTGGGGAAAAGTCTCTGGCTATTGACTCGATCTATTCCTCTCATTATTTTGTACACTTCGATCAGGTTTTATTTTGCTCTACCCATTCAGAAATGTGAGAAACCTCTGGAGCAGGTGGTATATGAATCCAGGCCTCCTGTTTTAGAGGTAGGGGTACTACCATGGTTCTACAGGAGCCCTTCCAAGGACTTAATTCTCTGCATCAGAAGCCCCTGTTTATAGATATGTTCTAATTAACCCAGTCAGGGATGTAAAGACACAGTTCTGGAGCGGGTGGGACTTGAAACCAGTCTCCTCTCCCAAAGGTAGAGACATTACCACTGTGCCACAACAGCCAGATAGATATTTTTTCTAATGAGTCTGTCCAAAGATGTTATGACACATTTCTGCAGCAGGTGGGGCTTGAACCCAGACCTCTTGGCTCGGACGTAGAGACACTTCCTCTGAACAACAATATTAGCCTCTTCTTATTGAGCTGATTGATGGGTAATTGGGTGAGATACCACAACAGTGGGGGTGTCATGTTAGTTATGACCTAACATACTGGTCCCAGACCGTGGAAAATATGGAATAATTTCACACACTGACTGATTGCAGAGTATGGTATGTTGCAAAATTGAAGCATTTTATTGTGTTGTTTTCTGCAGTGCCCCGCTGATGGAGGGGTGTAAATAATGTTCTTAAAAATAGCTCTCTGCAGTGAATCGTGCAAGATGAGCTTCTGTCAGAAGAGTACACACCAGAAATTGGGCAGCACCATGCCTGAGTGGTTAGCGCTGCTGCCTCACAGCACCAGGGACCTGGGTTCAATTCCACCCTTGGGCGATTGTCTGTGTGGAGTTTGCACATTCTCCCTGTGTCTGTGTGGGGTTTCTCCGGGTGCTCTGGTTTCCTCCCACAGTCCAAAGATGCAAGGTTAGGTGGATTGACCATACTAAATTGCCTGTAGTATCCACAGATGTGCAGGCTAGGTGGATTAGCCATGGGAAATGCAGGATTACAGGGATAGGGTAGGAGCGGGGGGAGGTGGGTCTGGGTAGGATGCTCTTCGGAGGGTTGGTGTGGACTCGATGGACCAAATGGCTTGCTTCCATACTGTAGGGATTGTATACAAGTCTAGGATGGAATTTCCTTCTATATTTCACTGGAGAAATTAAGAATTGAGGAACTTTGAGACACTTTTCTGGAATTCTTAAAGTTGATTTTGAGAAAGTTTGAATGAGTGTTCCCTGTGCACATCATACACACAGCACAATATGTAATTGGATAAAAAAGGCATATCTGAGGAAAGTGGGTGACTGCACGCTCAAAAACAAGATGGATGTAATTATATATTTTCGAAAGGCTAATGAAGTAGGAAAAGATGATAAAATAAATATCAGGATAGGTTCCAATACTTTAGATGTAGATTTTAAAAACAATGTTGTCCAAAAGACCCCAGTTCAATGGAAGACAATGGAATTAATGAAATTCTGGATTCAAATGATCTCACAACTCAGGATGAAATTACACTGGGGGTTATGTTCCATCAAAGGAAACAGTTGCTAAGTGAAACTGTTGTGATTAAAGGAACTCTCTCTAACATGGATATGGTGCAGAGAGAAATAAAAAATTGTAGATGCTGGAATCCTGCCCAAAGCAGACAGGAGGAGGCTGGAAGAACACAGCAGGCCAGGCCGCATCAGGAGGCGGAGAAGTCAATGTTTTAGGAAATCAACCCTAGAAGTTTGTTAGTATCTATTGTTGGAAGGAATTTGTTTTTTTTGAATCAAAGGAATTTCATTTAAAATATTTAATGCATACTACTATTCTTAAATTGCTTGTGCTTTTTGAGAGTGAGAAATACTTGATTTGATTTGATTTATTATTGTCACATGTACCAAGATACAGTGAAAAGTATTGCATTGTGTGCTAAGCAGACAAATCATACCTTATATAACTACACCAGAGTAATAGACAGAAATATTGTGTTACAGTTGCAGAGAAAGATCATCTCTAATATATGAAAGGTCCATTCATAAATCTGATAACAGCAGGGAAGAAACTGTTCTTAAATCTGTTGGTGCATGTTTTCGAACTTTTGTATCTTCTGCCAGATGGAAGAGATTATAACCGGGATGAGAAGGGTTGTGGATGATGTTGGCTGCCTTCCTGAGGCAGTGGGAAGTGTAGATGGAGTCAATGGATGGAGGGTTGGTCTGTGCGATAGACTGGGCTGTGTTCACAACTCGCTGTAGTTTCTTGTGGTTCTGGGCACAGCAGTTGCTGTACCAAGCTGTGATGCATCCAGATAGGATGCTTTAGGTGGTTCATCTATAAAAATTGGTAAGAGATGCAACAATTGCCAGATATCATTTTGGAGGCTGATTGCATTATTGCCTGAACCTCCTAACCTTTGTACTTACTTACAAAGGAACTGAACCTTGAGAACCCCTTTCCTTCCTTCCCATTATAGTGTCAGCTGCTATTTCCAGTACTTATCAAAAACAGCTTAGGCATTCAGTGGTCTAGCTCTGTATCACATTTTCATGGTTTGCTTATCTTTTGTTGAACTAGTCTCTGTGGTTTAAAAATAACTAGTTAATAGTATCCTTTATGTGAAACTGAGAAACTCAAAGAGCTTCTTTGATTCATCTTCTCGTTTGTTTTCAGAAAATAAAACAGACTGATGTGTGTTACTACAGAGACAGCATACAAATTTCCCACCGTAAAAATGTATATTTTTATTTAAGAAAGTTATTTTTGAGTCCGCAATATAATCAAAACAATTCCAGGCAATTATCTATGGCTGTCTTTCCCTGCCAGTTAGGTTCTGTCTTCAAAATATAAATTAAACTTCTGGTGAAAGTTGAAGAAAGAATTTGTAATTCTGGTGTACCATATCATGCTATCAACTTTACCTATCTTACAAGTTATTCTGTTGTATAGTTGTTGTTAAAAAACTAAAAGTAAATTATTACCTGAAAAAATACTTCCCACATCTGGCTTTTGAGGCATTGAGCTAAACAGACTCAAAAATCCCCATTGAAGAAATAAAGGCATCAAGCTGAACTCTGAGGGAATCATCCTGAGTTTTACCGGAAGGTTCTATCCTCATGGGCTGATAGCTGTGTGAAAACTGGAACTCCAAAATCAGGCTTTGAAGAGAAGGTGAGGCCTACAAGCTAAAATCACAGTGAAGGGATTCAAGGAGACAAGTAACTTTTCATGTACAAGACTAATCATAATCTTGTGGAAAAAAATCATTTTAATATGTTACCGCACCTCTACAGGTTGATGAAATGGGAGCATTTCTCATACGGCAAGTTGAATGATGCACTTGCCTCAATTTCTCTTTTTAAATGAATTTGCAGCTTTTGAAATTCCAATCAATACATTTCAAAACTGATCTATAAAATTGCAAATCAATCAAAAAATTAGGATCAATTAATTTTTAAAAGTGCAAATCCAGGACACATTGACTGACCATCTCCTGGGAATATTGAGTTTCACATGAAGGAATTCTGAGTGGATAGTGTTGTAGAACAGAGAGACCTAGGGGTTCAGGTACATAATTCTTTAATATTTGATTCAAAGGTAAATAGTTAAGAAGGTGTTTAGCACACTTGCCTTCACTGCTCAGATCTTTGAGTACAGGATTGGGATAAGAACAAAAAACAAAGAAAATTACAGCACAGGAACAGGCTCTCTGCCCCCCCAAGCCTACGCCAATCCAGATCCTCTATCTAAACCTGTAGCCTATTTTCCAAGGATCGGTATCCCTCTGCTCCCTGCCCATTCATGTATCTGTCTTGATACATCTTAAATGTCGCTTTCATGCCTGCCTCGACCATTTCCGCTGGCAACACATTCCAGGCACCCACCATCCTTTGCGTAAAGAACTTTCCACACATATTTCCCTTAAACTTTTCCCCTCTCACCTTGAACTCATGACCCCTAGTAATTGAGTCCCTCACTCTGGGAAAAAACTTCTTGCTATCCACCCTGTCTTTACCTCTCATGATTTCGTCGACCTCAATCAGGTCCGCCCTCAACCTCCATCTTTCTAAAGAAATTAATCCTAATTTACTCAACCTCTCTTCATAGTTAGTGCCCTCCACAGCAGGCAACATCCTGGTGAACCTCCTCTGCACCCTCTCCAAAGCATCCACATCCTTTTGGTAATGTGGTGACCAGAACTGTACGCAGTATTCCAAATGTGGCCAAACCAAAGTTCTATACAACTGTAACATGACTTGCCAACTCTTCTACTCAATACCCCGTCCGATGAAGGAAAGCATGCTGTATGCCTTCTTGGACCACTCTACTGACCTATGTTGCCACCTTCAGGGAACAATGGACCTGAACACCCAGATCGCTCTGTTCATCAATTTTCCCCAGGACTTTTCCATTTACCATGTAGTTCGCTCTTAAATTGGATCTTCCAAAGTGCATCACCTCACATTTGCCCGGATTGAACTCCATCTGCCATTTCTCTGCCCAACTCTCCAATCTATCTATATTCTGCTGCATTCTCTGATAGTCCCCATTCACTATCTGCTACTCCACCAATCTTAGTGTCATCTGCAAACTTGCACAGATCACCTATACCTTTCTCCAAATCATTTGTGTATATCACAAACAATAGTGGTCCCAGCACAGATCGCAGAGGAACACCACTGGTCACAGGTCTCCATTTTGAGAAACTCCCTTCCACTACTACTCTCTGTCTCCTGTTGCCTAGCCAGTTCTCTATCCATCTAGCTAGTACACCCTGGACTTCATGCAACTTCACTTTCTCCATCAGCCTACCATGAGGAACCTTATCAAACGCCTTACTGAAGTCCATGTATATGATATCTACAGCCCTTCACTCATCACTCTCTCGTCATAGCTACCACCCTCCATACCAGGCAACATCCTAGTGAACCTCCTCTGCACCCTGTCCAAAGCATCCACATCCTTCTGGTAATGCGGTGACCAGAACTGTACACACTTTGTCATTTCCTCAAAGAATTCTATTAAGTTGGTAAAACATGACCTTCCCTGCACAAAACCACACAGCCTATCACTGATAAACCCATTTTCTTCCAAATGTAAATAGATCCTATCACTCAGTATCTTCTCCAGTAGCTTCCTTACCACTGACACTGGGCTCACCAGTCTATAATTACCTGGATTATCCTTGCTACCCTTCTTAACAAGGGGATAACATTAGCAATTCCCCAGTCCTCCAGGACCTCACCCATGTTCAAGGATGCTGCAAAGATATCTGTTAAAGCCTTAACTATTTCCTCTCTTGCTTCCCTGAGGAACTTCCGATAGATCCCATCTGGACCTGGGGACTTGCCCACCTTAATGGCTTTTAGAATATCCAACATTCCCCCCTCCTAATGCTGACTTGATTGAGAGTAATCAAACATCTATCCCTAAACTCAAAATCCACCATGTCCCTCTCTTCAGTGAACATTGATGCAAAGAACTCATTAAGAATTTCACCCATTTTTTCTGACTCCACGCATATCTTTCCTCCTTTGTCCTTGAATGGGCCAACCCTTTCTCTAGTTACCCTCTTGCTCCTTATATACGAATAAAAGGTTTTGGGATTTTCCTTAACCCTGTTTGTCATATTGAGGTTGTACAGGATGTTGATGAGGCATCTTCTGGAATACTGTGCGCAGTTGTGGTCACCCCGTTATAGGAAGGATATTATTAAATTGGACACGGTTCAAAAAAGATTTATCAGGATGTTGCTGGGAATGGAGGGCTGGATAGGGTGGAACATTTTTCACTGGAAGACAGGAGGTTGAGGGGTGACCTTATAGAGGTTTATCAAATCATGAGGGGTATAGATAAGGTGAATAGCAAAGATCTTTTCCATAGGGTGGGGGAGTTCCAAACTAGGCGGCATATTTTTTAAGATGAGAGGAGAAAGATTTAAAAAGGACCTGAGGGCCAATCTTTTTTACACAGAGAGTGGTTTGTGTGTAAAATGGACTTCCAGAGGATGTGGTGGATGCAGTTACGGTTACAGCATTTAAAAGACATTTGGGATAAGTTCATGAATAGGAAAGGATTGCAGGAATATGTGCCAAATGCAGGAGGTGGGATTAGTTTAGTTTGGGAACATGGTTTGGTGTGGGCTGGTTGGATCGAAGGGTCTGTTTCCATGCTGTATGGCTCTATAACTCTCTGATTGTATTAGCAGTGCAAATCCGGGACATGGTGACTGACCATCTCCTGGGAATATCGAGTGTGCAATTGGGACCACTCTAGAGTCCTACTGAGCTGATTCTCCCTGGGCCTCACATTTGAGTGGGCTTTTATCTGGAGCTGCACCATGTGTTGCAATTTTTCCAACATCATTAAGATAACAAGCTAAGGTCCCGAGAATGCCTGATGACTTGGAGATGCCGGTGTTGGACAGGGGTGTACAAAGTTAAAAATCACACAACACCAGGTTATAGTCCAACAGGTTTAATTGGAAGCACTAGCTTTCGGAGTGCTGCTCCTTCATCAGGTGGTTGCTGATGAAGGAGCAGCGCTCTGAAAGCTAGTGCTTCCAATTAAACCTGTTGGACTATAACCTGATGTTGTGTGATTTGTAACCTTATTCTGATGTATGAGATTAGATTTAGATTAGATTAGATTACATTACAGTGTGGAAACAGGCCCTTCGGCCCAACAAGTCCACACCGACCCGCCGAAGCGAACCCACCCATACCCCTACCCCTACATTTACCCCTTACCTAACACTACGGGCAATTTAGCATGGCCAATTCACCTGGCCCTGCACATCTTTGGACTGTGGGAGGAAACCAGAGCACCCGGAGGAAACCCACGCAGACACGGGGAGAACGTGCAAACTCCACACAGTCAGTCGTCTGAGATGTGCAAAGTGGCCTGGCAGCAGTATTGAGATGTAAGGTGTCGGTGTGCTCCATAGTACAGTATTAAACTGTATTACAAGTGAGACCGAGCTGTGCCCTGGTGATGTGGTGACGCTGGTGCTTTTCCAATATCAGCATCTGTGGAAAGAGGGTTCAAGTGGTTGCTGCCCGTTCACAGGGTCCAGGGGTCTTGAGGCACAATGGCCAAGGTGGATGCCCAGAGAAAATGCCAGCGAGGACTTTCAGTTTCTTTTCCTGTGATGAGCTTAACTGGGGTAAAGGCTGGAGAGAATGAGAGAGAGAGAGAGAGAATATGTGTGTGTCTGTGTTCCTGTGTATGTTTATATGCGTGTGTGTGTCTCCGTGGGTATGTTTGAGGGGTGGTGGGTCCCTGCCCAGCAGCCACAACTCATCTTCCCGATTAAATCTTCTTTCCCCAGCTCCAAACTCACCTCCATGGTGGGCATTAAACTTTGCCCAGTAGCTACTGTCTTGGATGCAGGAACTTTCTGCTCACCCTGATAAATGTGAAGTGTGTGACCCATTAAACAGAGGCACTGGAGTAGTCGACAACAAGGTGGCGATGTAGAGCTGGGTGATCATCACCAGGAGTATGGAAACTGATGTTGGTGTTTTCAGAGCATGTCGTTGAGGGACAGCAGGTTGACGGAGATGTGCAGCCACTGAAGGTGGTCTCGAATCATGTATAGCTTCTTAAGGGGCTCCAAAAGAAACAGCGCAGGATCAGCAAGAGTAGATATTGCAAATGCTTAGATAACGCAGTTGGCGGCTTCCTGTTACTGTCCAGTTAAGCTAAAATGCATTTACTTGTTCAGCTATACCCTGGCAAGCTTCACTTTATAAACATACTGTGACAAAGTTTCCATGTACAGTTATACAGTGAAAAACGTCCTTACACAGTTATCCCCGTCAAACGTCCTTGTACAGATAGACTCTGACAAACTTTCTTCTGCAGTTAAACTCTGTCAAACCTTCTTGTTCACCAAGTAATTTATAATCAACCCATTCAGAGATATTATTTCACACCTCTGGAGCAAGTGGGAGAGGGGTGTGGTGGGGTGGGGTGAAGTACTTCAACTGTGCCATCCTTGCTCAGAGGGAGGGACACTACCACTGCAGCACAAGCACCCTCCTTGTTCAATTGTAGCCTGACAAACTGCCTTATATAGTTATTCCCTAACAAACACTTTGTTCAGTTATATCCTGACAAACAGCCTTGTTCAGTTATACCCTGAGATCTCACCAGGAAGGATCCCAATGAAGTTGGAATGGAGAAACATTTGTGGAATTCAAGAATATTCTCATTTACCTTCAATTTAAGCTTGCAATTTGACTTCCCAAAACTGAGTGTGTTTTTGCTGAACCTCTCTGCTCAGGTTTACTAAATTTCTATCTATTCACTTCTTTCCTCAACCTCATCCTCATCACATGAGAGTAGTCTCTTTCCCTCTGGCTGGGTATAAATCTCTACATTTTCTGCTCCTCATTTTTTTTTAACTTTCTTCAAGATATTGCAGCAAGCTTCCTTCCAATTCCTCCCCAGATTCCCAACTTGATCCCAATGGGATAAAATCTTGATGCATGGAGTGGAAATTAGCTACAGGATGAAACCACCTTGCTGTCTCTCCTGGTTTTAGACAATCTGAGTAGTTTGCAGAGGCTACTAGAAAGAACTTTTTTTTAGAAAGAACTATCCTTTTTACAATTCAGTATCACAACCTCTCTCTTTAAGTTTAAAGACTGGTACTGGACCCACATGGGAATTTCTTTTCCCAAGTTATACATGTGAATATTAATTTTAAACAGTTCTATAAAACTAATAGTCTGCAAACTATTTATATCAACAAGAGACTTATCCACCAGCAAAATTTATTCAAAATCTGACTGGATGATTTTTCGTCCATTTTTGGTCTTGTAAATGTTTCCTGAACAGCATTGCTTATTTGTCAAATCAGGTCATGGTGACTTTCTGATCATGGGCAGGACTGTTTTATGAGTTACTATATCCTAACCTAAGATGATTACTTTGATTTAATGCAGTGCAAGTAATTGTCACGTCAGGATGTGTGCAGGTTTTGTTCTGATGATTTTCAAATCCCCAACCTGTGATGACTTGAGAATATCTCATTCTCTTTCAGAATGTTCATCCAATTATCATTTATCTCTGAAGCTCTCTGTGTTCACAGTGTGGATCTTTACAGTTTCAATTAATATGGCAAACTGGTGAAATTTGAAATTGCTATTCTTAATTTAAATATGTTCTTCTGATGGCTATAAATTCAGATACATGTGAAACATATGTAGAGCTATATAGAAAATGAAGTATGTATTCAGCATATATATTAATCTATAGATATGCAAATATAATAGACATTTTAAAAAAAAATCACACAACACTCGGTTTTAGTCCAGCAGGTTTATTAGCAAGTACAGTAGCGCCTCGACATACGAACGACCCCGTTCACGTACAAATCGATTTACGAAGAGGATTGTACGTAACATTTTGCTTCAACGCACGTACAAAATTCAAGGTACGAATGCAAAAAGCCCGTGTGTGACCACATAGTTTCATTGTTCTGCTTTGCTACACGCTTGTTGAATGCAAAAGCTCTCGGGCCCTGCGTGACCTCATTCAGTTTATCTTTGGCGCGTGTGCTGTGAACAGCCGTCCAAGCATTCTTACGCTATCCGAACAATGGGAAAAACTGATTCAGTTCGTGAACTTTTCGGTTTGCGAACCGGGTCCCGGAACGGATTAAGTTCATAAATCGAGGCGCTACTGTGCTAGCTTTCAGAACACTGATCAGCTACCTGATGAAGGAGCAGCGCTTCAAAAGTTAGTACCTCCAATTAAACCTATTGGACTATAACCGGGTGTTATATGTTTTTTAACTATGTGCACCCCAGTCCAACACTGGCACCTCCACATCATAATTGACATCTGCATGGGTGGGTAGCAATCTGTATGTATATTAAAAATGAGAATTCATTACAACATTTTAAGCCATCTGATGGGTGTGTGAATAGGAAGAGCGATATGGTTTTAGAGGGATATGAGCCAAATGCTAGCAAATGGGACTACCTCAATTTAGGATGTCTCGTCGGCATGGACGAGTTGGACTGAAGGGTCTGTTTCCGTGCTGTACATCTCTATGTTGAGTTCTGTGTGGTAGCCTTGGCTCCTATCTTTCGATGTAACACCCCACCACAGTGTAATCATTACTTCGCCGTTTGAAAAGAATGGCATTCAGTTCTCAAAACACTGTGGGTATCTCGCAGGGAGGAGAAAATCCCGTTGCGTGGGGAAAACAAGCCGCTGCTCATTTCAAAATAACAGGTGATGTCGATGGATAGGAATTTCTGTGGTGATGGTGCTCTCCCTGTTAAAACCTCGACAATGCAATCCGCACAGAGGGCAATCAGTGTGACAGGGAGGATGCAGGGCGTGAAAGCGTTTGCAAGATGCAGAGACCTTCTTTAGATGTCAATGGGTCGACATAAAAATTAAACACGCACGCACACACTCCCACCCAAGTGAAGCCCAATCTCTGCCTGAGTGTATGGTCATGCAGTGAGAGGGGGGGGGGGGGGGGGGTTGGAGTTGGATAAGGTAATGCAGAAGGAGCCTCAATGCAGGAACACAGGAGCTGCTGCTGCTGCTCTCCGGCTCCCATTCCCATTCTGCAGCCGCAGCTTGAAGACACTATTTTCCCCCCACCCCCAGGAGCTCGTCCAACTAATTTAGGATTTGGGAAGGTGACCTTTCACCGCCAAAATCTCTAGTCCCGGAATGATGACGCTTTTCCGGCCATAGTGCTGGTTGAAATCTTTGTGTTTTTTACATATATTCCACTCCCCCCCCCCCCCCCCCCCCGGACCACATTCTGGAGGCTGGTTGCAAACGGGAGAGTCAGTTGTTGGGGAAATGCTATCACACGCGATGTCTGCCTAGGAATGCTACAGGTAAACCTTTCCGTTTCTGCTTCGTCAAGTCAGTCAGTCTGCAGCATAGCTCCAGCCTGCTAGATCCTGGGCTAGTCTCTGTGTGTTCCCCTATACCATTTTCCTGGCAGTTTCATTTTGTGTCCCTTTGGCTGTTGGGGAGAGAATGTATTGAAGGCAAATGTGTGCAGGTTGACAGATCGAAACGCGGGGAAAGGAGAGAGAGAGAGAGATTGCATTGATATGTATGGAATTGAGATGAATTTCAGATCCCAGTCATGGATTGTATGGTAGGTTAGGATTTGTAATAGCATTCAGAAATGAAATGGAAAATCTCGCATCTTAGTGAGAAATGCGAAGCAGAGAGAGTGGATGTGGGGTGATCTGTGTGTGGGTGTGTGTCTGTGCTAAGTGCGGTTCCCCAGCCTCTCTGTTTCGCTCCCGATGTTAATTTCTCAGGTTCCCTCTGCCAGTGCCTATGGGTTACAGGAGGTTTCGAGCCGCCATATTTCCCTGTGTATCTTCCCCGTAAATTAATAGGGACCATCCCCATCCCCGCTCTAATCCCAATGGAGAGGAGGGAAGGGGAGGGGGACAAGATAGCGGAAGGTGCGAAGGTTGGAGGGAGGGTGGGATGAGGAGCCGCCTGCATTGTGTGTGTGGGGAGGGGGGATTGAGCCCGGACTATCACACCATCAGACCCTCACCCCACTCTCCTCCCCACTCCCACCTCCTCCCCCTTTCCCCTCTTTCCCATTTTCCCTCCTCTTCCACTCCCCCTGCTTTTTCCCACCCTTCCCACTTTCCCACTCCTCCCACTCCCTCTCCTCATACTCCACCGGTCTCTTCTCCCCCCCGCTACTCCTCACCCACCCCCCACTCCTCCTCACCCACCCCCCACTCCTCCTCACTCCTCCTCACCCCCCCCACTCCACTCCCCCCCTCCCCCCCTCCCTCCCCCTCCCTCCCCCCCCCTCCCCCCCTCCCCCCCCCTCCCCCCCCCCTCCCCCCCCCTCCCCCCCCCTCCCCCCCCTCCCCCCCCTCTCCCCCCCCCTCCCCCCCTCTCCCCCCCCCCTCCCCCCCTCTCCCCCCCCCTCCCCCCCTCTCCCCCCCCCTCCCCCCCTCTCCACCCCCTCCCCCCCCCCTCCCCCCCTCCCTCCCCCCCCTCCCTCCCCCCCCCTCCCCCTCCTCCCCCCCACTCCTCCTCCCCCCCCTCCCCCACCCCCACCCCCACTCCACCCCTCCCCCCCTCCTCCCCCCCTCCTCCCCTCCTCCTCCCCTCCTCCCCCCCTCCTCCCCCCCTCCTCCCCCCCTCCTCCCCCCCTCCTCTCCCCCCCCTCCTCTCCCCCCCCTCCTCTCCCCCCCTCCTCTCCCCCCCCTCTCTCCCCCCCCCCCTCTCCCCCCCCCTCTCTCCCCCCTCTCTCCCCCCCCTCTCTCCCCCCCCTCTCTCCCCCCCCCTCTCTCCCCCCCCTCTCTCCCCCCCCCTCTCTCCCCCCCCTCTCTCCCCCCCTCTCTCCCCCCCCTCTCTCCCCCCCTCCTCTCCCCCCCCCTCTCCCCCCCCTCTCCCCCCCTCTCCCCCCCCTCTCCCCCCCCCTCTCCCCCCCCTCTCCCCCCCCCTCTCCCCCCCCTCTCCCCCCCCTCTCCCCCTCCTCTCCCCCCCTCCTCTCCCCCCTCCTCTCCCCCCCCTCCTCTCCCCCCCCTCCTCTCCCCCCCTCCTCCTCCTCTCCCCCACCTCCTCTCCCCCCCCTCCTCTCCCCCCCCTCCTCTCCCCCCCTCCTCTCCCCCCCCTCCTCTCCCCCCCTCCTCTCCCCCCCTCCTCTCCCCCCCCCTCCTCTCCCCCCCCCTCCTCTCCCCCCCCTCCTCTCCCCCCCCCTCCTCTCCCCCCCCCTCCTCTCCCCCCCCCTCCTCTCCCCCCCCTCCTCTCCCCCCCCCTCCTCTCCCCCCCCTCCTCTCCCCCCCCCTCCTCTCCCCCCCCTCCTCTCCCCCCCCCTCCTCTCCCCCCCCTCCTCTCCCCCCCCTCCTCTCCCCCCCTCCTCTCTCCCCCCCCTCCTCTCCCCCCCCTCCTCTCCCCCCCCTCCTCTCCCCCCCCCTCCTCTCCCCCCCTCCTCCCACCCCCCTCCTCTCCCCCCCCTCCTCTCCCCCCCCTCCTCTCCCCCCCCTCCTCTCCCCCCCCTCCTCTCCCCCCCCCTCCTCTCCCCCCCCCTCCTCTCCCCCCCCCTCCTCCTCTCCCCCCCCTCCTCTCACCCCCCCTCCTCTCACCCCCCCTCCTCTCACCCCCCCCTCTCCCCCCCCTCTCCCCCCCCTCTCCCCCCCCCCTCTCCCCCCCCTCTCCCCCCCCCCTCTCCCCCCCCTCTCCCCCCCCTCTCCCCCCCCCTCTCCCCCCCCCCTCTCCCCCCCTCTCCCCCCCCTCTCCCCCCCTCCTCTCCCCCCTCCTCTCCCCCCCTCCTCTCCCCCCCTCTCCTCCCCCTCCCCCCTCCCCCCTCCCCCTCCCCCCCTCTCCCCCTCCCCCCCTCCCCCCCTCCCCCCTCCCCCCCCCCCTCCCCCCCCCCCCCCCCCCCCCCCCCCCCCCTCCCCCCCTCCCTCCCCCCCTCCCCCCTCCCCCCCCTCTCCCCCCCTCCCCCCTCCCCCCCTCCCCCCCTCCCCCCCCCTCCCCCCCTCCCTCCCCCCCCTCCCCCCCCCTCCCCCCCCCCTCTCCCCCCCCTCCCCCCCTCCCCCCCTCCCCCCCCCTCTCCCCCCTCTCCCCCCTCTCCCCCCCTCTCCCCCCCCTCCCCCCCCTCTCCCCCCCCCTCCCCCCCCTCCCCCCCCCTCCTCTCCCCCCCTCCCTCTCCCCCCCCTCCTCTCCCCCCCCCCCTCTCCCCCCCTCTCCCCCCCTCTCCCCCCCCTCTCCCCCCCTCCCCCCCCTCTCCCCCCCTCCCCCCTCCCCCCCCCTCCCCCCCTCTCCCCCCCTCCCCCCCTCTCCCCCCCCTCCCCCCCTCTCCCCCCCCTCCCCCCTCTCCCCCCCCTCTCCCCCTCTCCCCCCCCTCTCCCCCCCTCCTCTCTCCCCCCCTCCTCTCTCCCCCCCTCCTCTCTCCCCCCCTCCTCTCTCCCCCCCTCCTCTCTCCCCCCCTCCTCTCTCCCCCCTCCTCTCTCCCCCCCTCCTCTCTCCCCCCCTCCTCTCTCCCCCCCTCCTCTCTCCCCCCCTCCTCTCTCCCCCCCTCCTCTCTCCCCCCCTCCTCTCTCCCCCCCCCCACTCCCCCCCCACTCCCCCCCCCACTCCCCCCCTCACTTCTCCCCCCCTCACTTCTCCCCCCCTCACTTCTCCCCCCCTCACTTCTCCCCCCCTCACTTCTCCCCCCCTCACTTCTCCCCCCCTCACTTCTCCCCCCCTCACTTCTCCCCCCCCTCACTTCTCCCCCCCCTCACTTCTCCCCCCCCTCACTTCTCCCCCCCTCACTTCTCCCCCCCTCACTTCTCCCCCCCTCACTTCTCCCCCCTCACTTCTCCCCCCTCACTTCTCCCCCCCTCACTTCTCCCCCCCTCACTTCTCCCCCCCTCACTTCTCCCCCCTCACTTCTCCCCCCCTCACTTCTCCCCCCCCTCACTTCTCCCCCCCCTCACTTCTCCCCCTCCACTTCCCCCCCTCCCCACTTCCCCCCCCTTTCCCCTCCCCTCCCCCCCCCCACTTCCCCCCCTCCCCACTTCCCCCCCCTCCCCACTTCCCCCCCTCCCCACTTCCCCCCCCCTCCCCACTTCTCCCCCCCTCCCCACTTCTCCCCCCCTCCCCACTTCTCCCCCCCTCCCCACTTCTCCCCCCCCTCCCCACTTCTCCCCCCCCTCCCCACTTCTCCCCCCCCTCCCCACTTCTCCCCCCCCTCCCCACTTCTCCCCCCCCTCCCCACTTCTCCCCCCCCTCCCCACTTCTCCCCCCCCTCCCCACTTCTCCCCCCCCTCCCCACTTCTCCCCCCCCTCCCCACTTCTCCCCCCCTCCCCACTTCTCCCCCCCTCCCCACTTCTCCCCCCCCTCCCCACTTCTCCCCCCCCTCCCCACTTCTCCCCCCCCTCCCCACTTCTCCCCCCCCTCCCCACTTCTCCCCCCCCTCCCCACTTCTCCCCCCCTCCCCACTTCTCCCCCCCCCCTCCCCC